>NC_139230.1:87811423-88055088 GCF_977018435.1 Lepisma saccharinum
AAGAGCAGCGTTCCGAAAATTGATTGATCAACAGGCCGTTGAGTTTAGATAACATGGAAGGTAGAAATTCATGATCTGCCGTGCGGTGTACAGTCTCCATTGTTTGCTTTCGGAAACCAAAGAAATTCATTGTCCTTGCTAGTTATTTATTGTGTATGTGAGACAGTTAAAGTTTTTTTTTTCATTTGCATTGCCTACAATTTTTACTGATTTCTAAACAATAGTGTCCCCAAGGCAACGTGTGGATTCCACAAGACAAAATACATCTTTTATCGTCATGCGGATCTAATGCTACTTTCCTAACTTCGTTTGTTGTAATCACATGGTCTACACTTTGGATTCTTTGTTCTATACTTAGTATCGTCGATTGTGAGTAAAGGCAATCGATGTAATCGTAGAAGGTGAGTTTGTTCTCCACCGTATTCTTGCCCACACCTTTTGCTTTCTTCGTGACGCTACTCTCTGTTCTCATGGCATACATCTTCGAACGCAAACCCGCGAACTCGACAATAATATCACCGTTACATTCATCTTTCAGTTTACCTAGGACTTTTTTGTTACGAGATGGAATTCCAAATCTGTTGGGTTGAGGATACGCAGAAGTATCGAAATACTCGAGCATGGAAGGATTTTTTATGTCTTCGTATAGGTTAGGTGTTTGTATGCTGTAAATGAAGCTGTCGGTGTCCGTGTACAAAAGTGATATCTTATCATTGTAGAAGGGTTTCATCACGTCGTAATGAAATTCGAACATGTAAAGTTTCGACAAGTCGAGAACCGTTGCACCAACGTAAATTGGTTTTCTAAATTTCATCAATTTTATATCTAGGTTGAAAAGTACCAAATTCTCGTTGTAAATTTTTCTCGACTTGAATCTAGGATCGGCTATCCACTTCCGACATTTATTCTTATCGGAAATTAATTTCACGTCTACGTGCTTTCTAACATTCTCCATGGTCTTTCCGTACACCCCATTGTTCATTAATTTAAAAAAATCCTTGTCTAAATCGGAAGTGGCAGCTGTTCTATGTTGTGTGTTAATTTCTATGTAAGGTCTTAACCACGTGGAATGTTTAAACTTTAGTATTCGTCTAACATTCACTATCTGAACACCCTTCGCAATCAAAAACCGGAGATTCTTGTAGTGGACGACGTATCTCTGTTTAGGGTCCAATGTTAACAAAAGCTTGTCTTGAACCGAGTCGGGTGGACATTTGATTTCGGGAGTCGGAGGCAAATCCGAAAACGTGTCGTGCAGGTGGTCGGAGAATTGGAGATCTACCTCTGCGAAGAAACCACACTCGCTATCGTCGAAATGAATAATGTCTATCGAAGTGGGATCTAACCATTCGAATCCCCCGTAAGGAAGTTTCTGTACCATGGCATGTCCGTAGAGATTATTAACGTCAGAGTAGAAGATGTAATTCGATGCTCGATTTGAATCGTAATCTTCTTTCATGTGTACGTTATTAGCTTTCGCATGTCTCTGTACGCATTGCACCATTCCACCTCGTATCCCTCTTTCGATAAATAGCAACATGTCAACGTCCGATATCAGTTCCAGCTTGACCTTTGTCTGGAATAACATTGCCGACCACGCTAATCCCGGTAGACTGTAGAAATACGCTGGATCTAATTTATAAATATTCGTTGCCGTTTTCCTGAACGCTTGAAAAACATCCGCGAGTATCGTCACGTCCAATTTTAAATAGGCATCGTGGTAGTCTCCGAGTGTCCTACATCCTAATTTCTCCCACATGAGTTGCGCATGTTGGTATTCTTCGTCCGCGATTCCTTTCTCTCTGAGTCTGCTGTAAAATTCTCTTGGAAGTGGAAGAGCGTCGTCGTTAAATTTAGAACCATCACTAACGTATTCGTAAGGATAAATCCCTTTACGTCTAACGAGTTCTATGTCTACGTTAGGAAAACTAGCTCCAGTTATTTTAAATTGATCGTCGGTGAGTTTGTTCGCTAAAGCATCCAGACTTGCAGAGAGAAATCTATACGAATCCAGGAAGCGCATCTCGATTGTATTTTTCGTTCCCGGAATCGACACTTGCTTGCTGAGACTAATATAGCGTTCTTCATTCTCGGCCAAGACACCTATACGTTTCGGATCGTAGCCAAGATGTCTCACCAGGTGGTGAAAATCATATCCGCTTCCGTTGTGAAAGAATATGGGGATGAATTTAGGTTTCTGGATTTTAAGATTGCACGTGTTGCAAATTCCACCTATGTAGTTTCCGCTGAAATGATCGTGGTGGAATATTTTTTTGTTCTCATCAGTGAAACTTTGATCACATACCGGACACACCTCAGTGGAATTGTAATTTTGAAGTTCATTTTCAGTTAAAGGTACCATCGGTTTTGATGTAAGCAGTACGCTACCAATTACCTCAACCACCTCCACCATTTTTTCCAGGAAGTGTTCGATTACATTTGGCCCGCGGTATATATATGCTTCATTTATTTTATCACGTCGCACAACAACATAGCCGAAACTATTAGGTTGATGAAGCTGGTACGGTGTTGTGGAGGAAATTTCAGGATCCGGTTCGCAGTAGGAGAGTGGTTTGAGGAACGCCTCGAAATCTGCGACGATGATTGCGGGATGTTCCAACAATGCCTTGTGCATTTTGAATTCTTCGACTTCGTTCGTTTCGGGCATCAACATTCTAGCCGGTCTGTTGTCACCGCAATAAATTTTATGTTCGGCAAGTTTCTCCAGAGCAATTTGACGACTATGAAGATTTTGATGATCACGTCGGTCACGATCGTCGAACGTGGTTAGGCATCTCGGGCAAACTTCGATGTTGTTTGCATACTTGGTAGTTTGACTTCTGACCAAACGTGATAGAGAACGAATTAGCGTGTAGTGATGATCATCCTCGTTGGAAATAAGAAGGAGATTTATTACACAAGCATCGTCATCGTCGATATCGCTTATCCTGACAGGGTGCACAAGATATTTATCTGACGTGAAGGAATACACATTAATAGCGATGCGTTTTCCTGTACGATTTTCGAACTTTGTTATATCCGACAATGTCACCGGGTATTCGATGTCAGACATTACACTTTCAAATTCGGACTCGTATTGCTTGTAATGATAAATCCGTTCTGGATTATTTTTGCAATAAACAGGATGCAGTGCAGCCAACACACACCAGAGAAAACACTTGTTATCGCTGTTCTGTATATTTAACACAGCCCTCTTGTGTTGAATGTTCGGTGGAAGAGAAACGTAGCTGGAAGCTCGAAGAGGCGAGAATCGATTCACGTAAACAGTTAACGTGTGAGGACTTCCACACAGAGACCATCTCGACCCTTTAGCCTCGAAATCGTCGTGTTTCTTAACCAGCTCGTTGGAAACTTTATAATAGAAGTTGTCCAAATTTTCAACGTCAGCAAAATGAAGAGTCTGATTTTTTGTACAATGATAAAAAATACTCGTTGTGCCATCGACTTTCTCGTATTCGGAAAACAGAACAACATATACTTTTATAGAGTTGTTTTCAAGTTTATCTTTCAAAATATTTAGTACAGGTGTTTTCGTTTCGTCCAAGAAACTAAGGATGTCACGGCCTGGTTCTGACTTAATTGAAAAATCCTGGAGTTGGTCGTTAAATGCAGATCTAATTGGTTTGCCTTCATTGGATAATTTAATTTGCTTGGAAGTAGAAGCTTCCGTATCTGCATTATCGATTTTTCTTTTCGATGCTTGTTCGGTCGATGGTTTGCAAATTTTGAGGTGTTTACTTAAATTTGCAATGCTAATCATTTTTCCGCATCGAGCACAAGGCTTAGAAGGTAACGAACGATTAATTCTCGAACCTGTTTCGCCACATCTTGCCCTGTGTACCGATAAATTGTTCCTTGAGATTAGCTTCCCACAAGTAACACATTCAGTTTTATCATTTTTACAATTGAAACTGGTGGTGGATGCCATTGCTTTTTCGAAAATCACAGAAATCAAAAAGTCTAGTATATAGCGATACAATTTTCAGGTATGTTATTTATATAGAATTTCTTGAGGTGAAATAGAAAATTCACGATCACGTCAAAATTCAATCTGATCGAAATTACTATGAAAAACCACGTGAAACACCTTTGAACTTGAAATAATAGATGGTATGTGGCTTCAAAGAAAGTTAAATACCTATTATTTTTACAAAAACCAAGAAGCACTGCAACAGAACGTCCGTACTCTTCGGCTGCTCTCACGAGACTGACTGATCTGCAGTATATGCCGTCTTATATAATAAAAGCGCGAACCGTATTGAAACCACCTGTTTCATATACTTTTATAGAGTATACCCTTATAAGTAATACAATTAAGAGGTACTTAATATGAGTCATCACAATGTTAGTTACATGGTTCTAGTTAGGATGATGATTTTTTTTTGGTTTGTTAGATAGGGGTTGAAGAAGACTATTTGTTGTAGTGACCACAGTATTCTTTTTTTTGTTTTTTTTTTTGTGTTTTCTGTTCTCTTACGAGAATTAATATAGGTTGCCATAGAACCCTCCAATTCATAACTTAGGAAAAATCTGTTTGCGGATTCATCACGTACGCCTACATGTGAGAAAAAGTATGAATAGAACCTATGCTCGGAAATCCAAAATAGCAACCAGAAGTAGGATTATCTTGGAAACAGTAAGACTTAGGAAGAATCTGTTTGGTGATTCATCACGTACACCTATATGTGAGAAAAAATATGAATAGAACCTATGTTCGGAAATCCAAAATAGCAACCAGAAGTAGGGTTATCTTAGAAACGGTAAGACTTAGGACAAATCTGTTTGCTGATTCATCACGTACGCCTATATGTAAGTAAAATATGAATAGAACCTATGCTCGGAAATCCAAAATAGCGACCGGAAGTGGGGTTAGGGGCCAAAAATCTTAAAAAAAAATATTATTTGTTTGTTTGTTTGCGTCACAATATAGCCACGCGCGCGCGTGTGTGTGGCACATCGTTCCCGAGAGAGAGGTTTACAAAGGTCACGATATACAAACATTTGACCGGGGCTTGGAAAATTAGGATAAGGTGCATTCATCCTTCAAAAATAAGAAACTGCATTATTTACTCATCACGTTGTGTCAGCGTAATAAATAAGGCGCTGAACATAGAGAGAAAATGAGAGTTTTTGAGGTTTGGTGAACCTCAATTAATAAAAATAAGTTTTTGAGGTTTTGGTGAGCTCCAAATAATCAGAGTGAGTTTTTGATGTTTTGGTGCTGTTTTTTACGCTGTGAAACATCGTCAGCGCAATAAATGAGGCGCGGAACATGGAGAGAAAATAAGTTTTTGAGGTTTGGCGAGCCCCACCGAGCCCAACCGAGCCCCATTTTCGGTTTGTGAAACCGCCCATTAGGCGAGCCTCAAGCAAGATTGCCAGCTCCTTGCTTTAGGCTACGTTTGACCCAAAAAAAAACCTTGGTGATTTTTTCGAGTAAGCAGCTGGCAACACTGCCAGAAAATGAGGCTCATTGCCTTACGAGACAAGTCCATTAAGGCGAGCCTCACCGAGCCTCATTTTCGGTTCCAGAACCGGCCAAGTACCTCTACTGTTATCTTGGAAACAGTGAGACTTAGGAAAAATCTGTTTGCGGATTCGTCATGTACGCCTATATGTAAGTAAAATATGAATAGAACCTATGCTTGGAAATCCAAAATGGCGACCGGAAGTGGGGTTATCTTTGAAACGGTAAGACTTAGAAAAAATCTGTTTGCGGATTCGTCACGTACGCCTATATGTATGTAAAATATGAATAGAACCTATGTTCGGAAATCCAAAATGGCGACCGGAAGTGGGGTTATCTTGGAAACTGTAAGACTTAGGAAAAATCTGTTTGCATATTCATCAGGTACACCTATACGTGAGAAAAAATATGAATAGAACCTATGTTCAGAAATCCAAAATGGCAACCGGAAGTGGGGTTATCTTGGAAACAGTAAGACTTAGGAAAAATCTGTTTGGGGATTCATCATATACACCTATACGTAAAAAAAAAAATATAAATAAAACCAATAGTGTTCGGAAGTCATGCAGGTTTAGACGTGACAACGCAGTTCAATAACATAGGTTAGACCAAGAAAAAAACCTTGGTGATTTTATTTCGAGTAAAATATTTGCAACGCTGCGAGAAAATAAGGCTTATGTCTTACAAGAGCAAACTATTAAGTCGAGCCTCACCGAGCCTCACTTCGAGCCTCACTTTCAGTTGCAGCTCTGTCTTTATGGTTCTACTCTAAAGTAGGTCAAAGCACGTAGAGGCTCTCGTGTAGTTTAGCACGAAAAAAAATAAATAGGTTAAGTTATATCACGTAAGATCGTGGCATTCGTACCAAGTACGAGTGGGAAAAAAAGAAAAAATAGGAAATTTTACAAAAACATCGCTAAACGCTAAAACATCGACAAAAATTTGTCAAAATATGTCAAAAACTGATTTTCAATTGATAAAAAAAAAGCTACAAATGCATACCTACCAAGTATGAGTGGGAAAAAAATGAGAAGTGGTGAAAATTGCACTGAAAAATCGTCAAACGCTAAAACATCGACAAAAAATTGTCAAAATATGTCAAAAAATAATATTCAATTGATAAAAAAAAACAATACCTACTAAGTATGACTTTGAAACAATCCAATTACACTACTATTGGGCAGCATATGAAAGCCATGCCAGAGAAAGATCATGTGTGCTCTCTGGTAGTTGATGAAATGAGTATTAAACAAGGACTACATTATGACATGAGAAATTATATAGTAATTGGATTCGAGGACCTTGGAGAATTTACAAGGACGGAAGGAAGGTTGGCAAGTCAAGCTCTAGCATTCATGTTGAAAGGAATCTCAAGGAGATGGAAGCAGCCCCTAGGGTATTTTTGCAGTTCAGGACCGACACCTCCAATAGCAATTGCAAGGATTGTGGAAAAACTCATTATTCAGTTGCAGGAAGTGGGTGTTGTGGTTAAAGCATTTGTATGTGATTTGGGACCAAACAATCAAGCAGCTCGGAGGATCCTTGGGGCAACAGCTGAGAGACCTTTGTTTGAAATAAATGGTAACACCATTCACAAACATGGTGTAAATATTGGTCCCCATAAAGTCTCCTGGCAGCATATCATTGATCTGTATCAAGTGAGAAGAGAAAAAAAAATTAGATCTGAGATTGGCACCCAAGCTCACCCACAAGCATGTTTATCTGCCACCCTTCACCAAGATGAAGGTAAAATTTGCTGCACGGGTGTTAAGTAATTCAGTAGTAGCAGCTATACACTGTTTGGTGGCATTTGGTGCTCTGTCAGCAGAAGCTATACACACAGCCAATTGTTTTGAAATACTGGATCAGCTTTTTGATGTGATGAACAGTTCTTTATTGAATGACAAAAATAAGCCAATGAGATCTGCAATAACGGGCATGTCTGAACATACAAATTTTTTGAGAGAATGTCTGGAATGGTTTAAGGAGTGGAGGTTTCCATGCCCTCGTCAGCCTCCTTCCCTTAAAGGGTGGATGAGCACAATAAGAGCAGTGTTAAATCTATGGATTGACTTGAAGAACTGCTATGGATACACACATCTGTTTACAAGAAGGTTATGTCAAGATTCTCTGGAGAACCTTTTTTCAATAATAAGGCAGAAGCATGGATGTAACAACAACCCTACATCTTATTTGTTCCAGTTAGCATTTAAGCAATCACTCACCACCTCACTTATGAAATTATCAGATTCAGCAAATTGTGAGAATGATTTGGAACATATCATGCTCTCTTTTGAGGATTTGCAACAACAATCTATGTATGAGCCTTCCACTGAAGCAAGAGAGCAAAGTAACTTTGAAATCGAAGGTGACATTGATGATCCACCACTCAGCACACATGAAAACTTTGAGAAACTTGAATTGAATGCTGTGAGGTGGCATACATGTGAGACCTGCAAAGCTGCACTGGTCATAGATGATGCACAGTTAGATGATGACACACTAATTTTTACTTATTTTAAATCGGATACTAAACTTGATCATCACAATGTGTGCACCAATGAATTTTTTGAGTGTGTACTGAAATGGGAAACAACATTCAAACAGTTATTTGCAGGCACGGGACATGAGTCAAACCTGTGTAAAAGACTTGTGCAATGTGCAGTGCAAGATGATAGTGTTCGTGCCCTTGAACTTTGCACTGAAAAGGAATTAATGAATCTTCTCCATATGTACTTTACAATAAGAATTCAATGGGCGGTAAGATTCAGGAACAGAGAGATAGAAGAACTAGGGAGAACAAGAAGTTTGGAATGTACAGCTGAGGCTGTAAAGGGACACTCAGCACACACAAGGACAAGAACAGGACAACACACATACAATTATTTGGCCATAGTGCCAGTTGCCAGAGCTTCGTTTGTCTGCAAAATGCAGTCCAGGGTGTACTAACGTGGAAGCGAGGTTGACAATTGGGTATACAATGTGGAAGGTCACCCCTTACACCCCTTTTAATTTTTTTTGTATCATATTAAATTTGTCTTCACACATATCCAGAAGAAATATATCTATGATGTGTACATCACATTACCATATAAATTAAGGAAATTTTAAATCATATTCTCAATTTCATTATCAGCGGTCCCATATTTTTGCAATATATATTAATTCATTTGTTAATAGTAGTGTTCAATTTACATTAAAATACCAAACAAAATGAAACTCTACTTTTGCCAGTGGTGACTACAATAAGAGATACACGGATGCCAAACAAATGTATTGCATACATTTGTAGATTATTCTATAGACATTAATGTTTGGATTCAAATAATAAATGATTTTCAAGGGGCAAAATTCAGTAAAAAATTCAATGCATTCTAGCACATACAAAATGAACACAAAGCATTAACATATCCTCTATTTTGTGATTTTCAAAATCTATAAATAAAACATTTTAATAATAATTAAGATATTAAATGCATGCTAGCAGACACAAAAAAGAACATTAGTAACATTTTATGAAATAAAGTTGTAACTATTCAGTAATTAGAAACTATAATATTTCACTATTTTGTGAATAACAAAATCAATAGCAACATTTCTAAATGCAAATCATTTAATGTACTACATATCAATGAAACAAACCTTGAACGAAATGTCACTAACTCATGAATGCAATAATAAATAACAAAACCTTCTTTGTATACATTCCACAGAAGATCAACCCTCCACAAAGTCACAAACAAACTTTGGTAGAACAAAATTTTGAAGGAAAAAAATTAACCACAATGTTTCACTGTTTTGTGGAAAGGTTCCAGACTTCTTGTTCTCCCTAGTTCTTCTATCTCTCTGTTCCTGAATCTTACCGCCCATTGAATTCTTATTGTAAAGTACATATGGAGAAGATTCATTAATTCCTTTTCAGTGCAAAGTTCAAGGGCACGAACACTATCATCTTGCACTGCACATTGCACAAGTCTTTTACACAGGTTTGACTCATGTCCCGTGCCTGCAAATAACTGTTTGAATGATGTTTCCCATTTCAGTACACACTCAAAAAATTCATTGGTGCACACATTGTGATGATCAAGTTTAGTATCCGATTTAAAATAAGTAAAAATTAGTGTGTCATCATCTAACTGTGCATCATCTATGACCAGTGCAGCTTTGCAGGTCTCACATGTATGCCTATTGAGGAATTTTTTGCAAAAATATCCAGCCACGTACCTCACAGCATTCAATTCAAGTTTCTCAAAGTTTTCATGTGTGCTGAGTGGTGGATCATCAATGTCACCTTCGATTTCAAAGTTACTTTGCTCTCTTGCTTCAGTGGAAGGCTCATACATAGATTGTTGTTGCAAATCCTCAAAAGAGAGCATGATATGTTCCAAATCATTCTCACAATTTGCTGAATCTGATAATTTCATAAGTGAGGTGGTGAGTGATTGCTTAAATGCTAACTGGAACAAATAAGATGTAGGGTTGTTGTTACATCCATGCTTCTGCCTTATTATTGAAAAAAGGTTCTCCAGAGAATCTTGACATAACCTTCTTGTAAACAGATGTGTGTATCCATAGCAGTTCTTCAAGTCAATCCATAGATTTAACACTGCTCTTATTGTGCTCATCCACCCTTTAAGGGAAGGAGGCTGACGAGGGCATGGAAACCTCCACTCCTTAAACCATTCCAGACATTCTCTCAAAAAATTTGTATGTTCAGACATGCCCGTTATTGCAGATCTCATTGGCTTATTTTTGTCATTCAATAAAGAACTGTTCATCACATCAAAAAGCTGATCCAGTATTTCAAAACAATTGGCTGTGTGTATAGCTTCTGCTGACAGAGCACCAAATGCCACCAAACAGTGTATAGCTGCTACTACTGAATTACTTAACACCCGTGCAGCAAATTTTACCTTCATCTTGGTGAAGGGTGGCAGATAAACATGCTTGTGGGTGAGCTTGGGTGCCAATCTCAGATCTAATTTTTTTTTTCTCTTCTCACTTGATACAGATCAATGATATGCTGCCAGGAGACTTTATGGGGACCAATATTTACACCATGTTTGTGAATGGTGTTACCATTTATTTCAAACAAAGGTCTCTCAGCTGTTGCCCCAAGGATCCTCCGAGCTGCTTGATTGTTTGGTCCCAAATCACATACAAATGCTTTAACCACAACACCCACTTCCTGCAACTGAATAATGAGTTTTTCCACAATCCTTGCAATTGCTATTGGAGGTGTCGGTCCTGAACTGCAAAAATACCCTAGGGGCTGCTTCCATCTCCTTGAGATTCCTTTCAACATGAATGCTAGAGCTTGACTTGCCAACCTTCCTTCCGTCCTTGTAAATTCTCCAAGGTCCTCGAATCCAATTACTATATCATTTCTCATGTCATAATGTAGTCCTTGTTTAATACTCATTTCATCAACTACCAGAGAGCACACATGATCTTTCTCTGGCATGGCTTTCATATGCTGCCCAATAACTTTTAAAATTCTGTCATTTATTCCTGGTCCTATTGGAATAGACTTCATCCATCTTCTAAGTGTTGCTTCAGATGGTAGGCAGAAGTACTTTTGAATAAGTCTATAGGAACGAGGTCCTGAAAAATATAAATTTGTGGCAAATTCTTTCATCCATGATGGCCACCTACGTCCACCTTTCTTCCTCTGCGTTTGCTTCACCTGGATCTCAAAAAATTTCAAGATGTGATATGGAAGATGTGCAGCACATTTCTTCAACATACCTTCAACAGTCCTTTCATATTCAATTCGGACAAGATGTTCCGATACCTTCCTAACTTTCTTTCTTGCTCTAAACAACTGGGAACGCAGCTTTGACATGGTACTTCTCATGTTGTTTAGTCTCGCTTGTGTACGAGGAGTAGGCTTGCTCCTGCCAGAAGTAGTTGGCCTTTTAGGAGTCGAACATGGGTCAACTGCAGTTGGCCTTTTAGGAGTCGAACATGCGTCAACTGCAGTTATTTCCATTGCACAGGGTGAAGCTGCTATATCCATTTCCTCACTTGCAACTGGACAATCACTTGCACTCTTTTCACTATCAACTGTTGCTTCAGTTTCCTTCAATTCTGACCCCATGAGCTGTGTGTTGGTTTCCCTGTTACTGCCACTTGGTTCACCAACCTCTGGTCTAAAGTGCAGAAGCAATGTTGATGGTAGTTTTTCCTTGCCTGTAATTGGGTAATTTATATAAAAATATACACATCTATTATGACAATGATTCATATTTTGTCAATGGAAAGTTTCAGCTGTTTACTTACTGATGAAAAATACAAAACTTATATATATTCTGTAACAATACCAACATGATTCCATGTGCATGCCACTTCCAAAACTGAACATGTGATATGCCTTCAATTGTTCCTTAGACAAGCTCTTTTGTACACATGAATCTTACATGAAATAGTATTGAGGCATGAGAGAGTTAAGCTGTACTTATATAAATACTTTTGAAATGTCCATACTAATTCAGAAGTGAGTAAACTCTGTCCAGAATATAACCTCACTTTCTTTCATGATGTCAGTGTTATTTGAAAATTACGCTACTGTGAAACATAATAAAATATCCCATTTGTGATTATTTCCTATAATAATGAAACAAATGTAACCCTCATTTAAGGAAAAGGAAGTAGAGTTAAGTAACATGAAGGGCATAAGAAATAAAGTTCCTGACAACAGCAACATTTACTGTAAACTAAAAGGAACAAAGCCACTGTCACTTCAAAATAATATCAATTCTGTTCAATCAATTGTATCCCTTCAATTGTGATGTACCTCATTAGTTGATGGGAATACTTGGAATCAATGTGGACTGATTTGAATCTCAATTTATACCGCGTTTGGTAGAACCTGTCCCGCTTCCCGCGCTAGGGAGCGTTCAACAGATTCCGTGCTGGGGTAAGTCAAAGCCAGGCAGCCAATTAAAATACGCAACGTCGCAACAGCGTCTACGTAAACGCCTCTCTTCTGGCTTTCATTCGCTCCTCGCTGCCCAGCAGACGATTTTTTCCTCGTTTCTCATTGACACCGAAACTGTTGAGCGCTCCCTAGCGCGGGAAGCGGGACAGGTTCTACCAAACGCGGTATAAATCAGGTGACTTTTTTAGAAACAAATCACTCATTTAAATCACTTTTGGTGAAAGTACATTAACTTTGTAACAATTTAATTGTGTTGATGGTGTGAAGCTCATACGATAGGAAATGTAATATGTAAACTGTAATCACACTTACATTTCTCTTGATTTAAAATACAGTAATTTTTATAGGCAAAAATAGCAATTTTTTTTATCATTAACACCCTCAACAAACATTTCCATAGTAGGTTCACATATGTACAGTCTCAAACAGAAAAATGTGTGCATTTTATTTCCTTTAACCAAACTGTTCAAATATTTTACAGGACTGTTCAGCTGAAAAACTTTTCTATAACAAAAAATCTCTATATATATGATGCAAAAACTATACAATCAATTCTAAGTGTGTTTTTTTTACCAAAAATAAAATCTGATTTATCATTTTTTTTATCCACCCTGCTTGGAATATTTAGTGAAACATTAAATACATTTGTTTCTAACATCCTCAAGAAATGTATTGTGTTGTTAGGTGTTATGTACTTTAAGCAAAATTCATCTCTAAAGCATACATATTTTTTTTTAATGCAGAAAATAGAAAATACCATTTCTTATGCATGAGTCATAACTGATGACAATGTTATTCCATACGAAATGCAATATACTTACTTGGTTCTACATCTGGGTATGCTTCATGCACTAACTTATTTCTATTACAATTCATAAACATCTTGTCCGAAAAATGATCTCCACAAACTCTGTAATTTTGGTATGCTTTGTGCCTCAAGTCCTTTCTCCATATTTTTTCCAACCATATCTCAGCTCTACGATAAAAATAAAAGATGAGAAATTATTTTAGAAACACATAACTATGCAAGACAAAGCACTCTGCATTTTATGTCACTCAAAAAAGATAAATTCCATGGTGCTAGAGTTGTTTGTGAGCTAAGGTCAAAGCTTGTCATCACAAAGAAAAGTTGCTGAAATGAATATGCATCAGATCACTATCTGTATCTGTTGAATAAAGTACAAGAGTGGTGTCAAATGTATAAGGGTCCATTCTGTGATAGCTCCTTCAACTATTGTGGAAAATCTTATGTGCTTGTCAACATTCAATTGATTTATTTTTAATCACTATTCACATTATTTCTCATCGTAACTAATTCTTATGGTACCATACAGTGTGTGACAATGCAAATAAAAAAAATATTATAGATATTGAACTAAACTTGCTAACATATGAAGCAAAGTTTTACCACATTATTTTTTAGAAAGATTCACTGCAGCTTGCTGCCTAACCTACAACTGGCTAACAATGCAATTTTGTCATTGAATGGATCATGGAATCTACTCCCGGGAGTGCTTTCAAGAAAAATGTTATGACTCAACATATTTCTGAATAATATACCAGGCCAGAAAATATGTCAACAAATGAAAATCACCAATACCATCTGGTAGATCAAAGCCCATGACCAGCAACAGGAGCTATTACAGCACTAATATTAACTACAGGAATAATTAGATGATCCAATCAACAAAATATATTATTATTAATAATACGAGTAACATCCATAATTATTACACTAATTCAAGTGACTAAAGCACATAGATTAAAATGAGATTTCAAACACAAAATCTTCCTCCTGTGGCACCAGTGAGAAAGGATTGTTCTTTACAGTAACACATATGTCAATGTTGGTAAAATAGAGGGAAACTCTCATATACTGCACATGTAGGTTGGTTAGATTCATTTAGTTTCCAAAATTAGTGATTACTTTTGACTTGTAAATATGAATTGCATGTCTATTTCAAATTTGAATGTGTGTGTAAAGACACTTAATTGAAATTAATGCACAAAGGGAAACAATATCATCTGGTGTGCATTTACATTCATGGCTACTTCATACCTCAATCAGGGAGCAAGGTACTGATTGTGAAATTCCAATATTTCATGCCACACATGAATTTTGTACATTAATTGTATTCTCATCTCTATAAGTACATATTGAAGTTTTCCGATTAGTTACTTTGTTTTCTTTGCAGAACTTTATTTACATCACACTTCATCCTTATGTGAGTAAGTTTGAGTGGTTTGATGTTTCTATGTGCTTAGGGATGTACCAATCTGTACGTTTTAAGTATGCCAAGTTTGGCCCACGTTTTTTTTGTTTTATTGTAATTTCATCATGATACGAATGCAAATTTAACATGGTTCGATTTCGAATTACTTCTGTTAACACATACTGCGGAGCTTTAGCGATTACTTATGATTTGGTTCAATGTATGCTTTCGTAGTTAGGTTAGGCAGGCCAGGTTTGGTTCTCTTAGTATTATAAATAAATTCCCTAAATTCTTTCTACAATGGATCCGATTTACTTCTACATTAATTCCCACTAGTCTACGATACTTACAGTCGCTTGTCAAAGGAAAATACATGCACGCAAGCCTGCGTAAGGTAATTTTTAAGTTGTTTTTTTGAACATAAATAAATTATTTTTTAAAAATCGAAAGAGTGGTAATTACTTTAAGGAAGGTTCAAATTTCGTGTGACAATGATTGCTAAAATTCTACGATAATTAGTATTCCTGCTAAGAGAATTTTTTTAAAAATCATAGAACAGATAGGAACCGTTACCTTTGGTTTCATCGCTTTAATATTTACACACATTTTTTCATCTCCTGTACATGTTGACAGAGTTTTATATGCTAGAAGAAATAAACTTCATGCAGTAGCGAATAGGAGCGCGATAACTTGCAACTTTTACAACATGCACAAATGAGCTTTTCTGAACTTCAAGTCATTCCCACTATTCTCGTTGGCTTCCTATCCTCCTGTGTGACTTATAAATAGCATTACGTTACAAAATCGAACCTTTACCCTTTTAGACGTTTTTCCTAACACATGGCCTTTTACTTAAATGAAGCAAAATACAGAATACGAAGACATGCTAGGAATTATTCTCCGTGGAAACTAACTTTATGGAAATGATTTTTACAGAAAGAGCGAGCAGAATTCATAAATAACTAACCTTTCAGGATTTGATGGAACACGAAAAAAAGACAGCTCTGGATTCCTCTTGTGACAGTTGTTACAATAAAAGGCTGCACAATAAGCCATTGTTTTTGTTTTTCTACATCCGAGCGACTTAGCGTACATCCATCACCACAGATCATATGGAACGATGTTACGTCACAGATTACGTCATGTAGAAGTAGTGACTTTAAAAATACGATTTTTCTTATACATGTTTAAGACGGGAAAGGCATTTAATAAAATACAAAATCACGTACAAGTGATCATCATTGATTAATAGATACATAAACTAAATTTTTAATGAGAAAATTAGGATTTAGCATCGATGGTGGTGCCGACTGGTAGCTGGTTAATTCATGCACGAACAAATGAATTCCGAAATTAACCTTATTCGGATTTTTGCACCAGTGCGGGAGGCCTGGAGAAACTACAGGGCGAATGACGTAAATTTATAAATGCGACATCGAGCAGTGGCCTGTTTTTTTTTAAGCCGAGTGGGTGGGGGTTCTTTTGTTTATCGTACAACAATCACTACGAGAAGGCAATCTGATAACACGCTTGCCTGTGTTCTTTTTTAAAGCATTGAAATATTCTTGCTCCTTACTCTTGGCTGCATATTTTTGAAATGCAAGCTCCTTTTTTATATCATATCGATATCAGTATGCGAACAATATTTCACCGTTGTTTAACCCTATCTTTCTTTATCTGACGTCACAACTGCAGGTACTATTTTCACACCCGTCTGACCCCATCATTCGTGTGGAACAGGTTCTTGTTTTCGGAGGCGTTTCTCTGCTGTTGAAGTGGTGTGTTTCGTGTGTGTGTTTGCGTGTGAGAACAATGGTGAGTGCGTGAGGCGAATTATGTGACTGTTGTCTCTGAAGATCAAATCATGCCGGGTCCAACGAAATCCACAATCTGCTCTCGAAAGCCCCTTAGAGGACAGGCAAGAGAAATTGTTTACAATGTTACAACGTATTTGCGAAATCAGAAAGAGTTACAATAACATAAAAATAAATACATAATACATAAATAATAATAATACATAAACATTCAAATTTCATTAAAAATACTCAGACCACTCCGGTCCATCTAGGTTGCAACACTGCGAATCAACGTCACCGCAGAGAAGGGAGTGGGGAAATGTGGTGTGAGAAGCGCAAGAGCTATTTGCAGTGTCTTGTTTTTAAACTTGTCAAGCTATAGGTATCTATGCACATGTCAGCTAACAATCTATACCAGATTACGTATTTTATACATGTAGATTTTGATTGATTGATTTGGTGTTTAAGTCCACTTTATACACAGTAAGGCTAATCGGGACTGGACCTACAGTTTAAAGTGGGATCCGAACAACTTGAGCCTCCACCGGATATCGAACACTGGACCTCTTGATTACAAGGCGACGACGCTACCACTGCGTAATCGGTAGGGCCTCCCCATGGCGCAGTGGTAGCGTCATTGACTTGTAATCAAGGGGTCCCGGGTTCGATACCCAGTGGAGGCACAAGTGGTTCGGATCCCACTTTAAACTGTAGGTCCAGTCCCGATTAGCCTTACTGTGCATAAAGTGGACTTAACCAACTCAAACCAAACCGTCATCGGGGAGGACCTTATACATGTAGAAAAAGCTTTAACTTCTAAACTATCGTATAAGACTAACAATTTGTATTAGTTATACTAGTAGATTTTTGAAATGTGGAAAATTACATGCAACTTTCCCGACTTCTAAGAATCTCTTGGGGCCTCCCAACAGCTAAGTGGGAAATTCTCTCACCTTGCAATGGTGAGCTTCTTGGTTTGATCCCTGGTGAAGGCACATTACATATTGGCTAGAATCCCATTTGAAATTGTTTTGTTTTGGTTTGAGTTGGTGTTTTAAGTCCACTTTATGCCCAGTCAGGCTAATCGGGACTGGACCTATGGTTTAAAGTAGGATCCGAACCACTATGTGCCTCAACCGGGTATCGAACCCGGAACCCCTTGATTACAAGGCAACGGCGCTACCACTGCACCATCGGGGACGCCCTTGAAACTGTTGATCCAGCCCCGATTAGCTTATCTGAGCATGAAACTGACCCTTAAAAATTCTCCTTATTTATACAAAATGATTATTTGTCAAGAAAAATGTATAGACAAATGCTTGTTTTTTTAATCTTTCACAGATCATTGCTGTGACCAGTATTCTACTGCAAACAAACCAAATGGTGCAGACCAACATCCAGATGATCAACATAATGATTGATTTCAGTAAGTATTATTACGCCTATATACTGTCCCAGGAATCTGTGGAGGAAGCAAATGAAAACGAGTCCTCTGCACTAGTAGTGACTCGTGGGGCTCGACCAATGAATGCGTGAGAGGAGAATGTGGGGCAGCTATCAGCCGTTTATCTGCCGCACTGCTTTGTTCCTCACACTAGCTTTCTACCCTTATTTGCCGTTATGTGCGGCGTTGCTCCACAGATTCCTGGGACAGAGTAAGTGTTGTAATTCGACACTTTATAAATGTAATATTAATTAATTATAAGCCCCAATGTCTATATAGTTTTATTCAGTTCTCAAGGTGAAAATTTCTAGGTAGCGAGGATGATTGTTTAAATCAGCATGGAGGCAATGAAACAGGTGCGAGAATGTCTACGCGATTTATTCTAGCTAGAGGGGAACAATACTTCATGCAAAGCCTGTTAAAGCAAGGGATGGCATCCCCCGTTCCCCTCGAGCACTGGTGTTATTGACCATTCCGTACTTCATTGCTATTTAATAATAATTTTTGCTTGGTATTTCAAGTAAGAAGAACATTTCTTGATTGATTGATTGATTTGTTGTTTTAAGTCCACTTTATGCACAGAAAGGCTAAAGAAGTAGAAGTATGTACATTTCAGTTACAATGTGAAGATCAATATGAAGTCAGATATATTCAGTTCCAAAGACAGGTAAATGACATAATACAAAATACTATATGTAATTTTTAGCAGTGTATGCAGATTGAATGTGTTCGTGCAACAAGACACTACGTGCAAACTTTGTTTCTAAGCTATTTCGATCAGGTTCAAAACCTACACACAATTTATTTCCAAAGAATAGTTGCTGTATTAATTATGTCAGTTTGAATTAAGTTTCCAAATAGTTATGAAGAAAATTTACATACATACATCCGAACCACTATGTGCCTCCACCGGGTATCGAACCCGGGACCCCTTGATTACGAGGCAACGACGCTACCACTGCGCCATCGGGGAAGCCCTCAAGTTAGATGGGCTTTCAAATAAACATTCCAGATTTGGAATCCCTTGCAAGGCAAAGGTAGTTGGTAATTTTGTTAGGAACCGAGGATCTTAACCTGGGACCTTCAGACGTCCCTTGAGTGTTCGTTCACTTCACCATTGTTCATCCTCATCGAAGCATTTAACCAATTAGGTATATAGACGACGTAAAATAAAAACTATGCAAAAATTGAGTTGATTAGCTGTCATAAGGAGCTCCAATTACAGTGTGAATATAATCCTGAGATATTGTTAATTTGTTTTCTTCAGATCACACACGCGGATGTATAATCCTATTTGGCTGTGTCTTAGAATGGTCAATGTCTAATTGCTTCAAAGCGGATCATGGGAAAAGTGTATAATAGTAGAATTATATTCATATTTTAGTTTTATACACTACTGATATTGAATTGTATAGCTATTGTTGTAAGCCCGTTTTACCTGGGCTCTGAGGTCACAGGTAAAATTAAGTGTCAAATTGCTTCGTTTTCTTTATCTCCCATGAGATATACCAGACAACACGATAAATATATAAAGAAAAAACCCAGAAAAAATGAGGGATTTAGATTACAGATTCACTTGTCTAATATGAATCAAGAGGAAATTCCTTAGGGGAACGTGGGGGAATGGCGCTCAGCGGGTAATGGCGCTCACCCCTCTGTAGTCGTTACGGAGGGTGTTATTGAAGAGTAACCTGTGCTGACATCTAGAACCCAGTACTACGAGGCACCAAACAAAAGGCGGCACATGTGGAGTTGACTTTTGAGAAGCAGGGTGCGAAAAACGAATTCGTCATATTTTCTTATAAAATTGGGAAGGAAAAAAGTGCAAGGTAAGTAGACGGAACGTTTAAGCTAGAGTCTTGAAAATTTTACAGATATAATAATAGTATCTCCTGTTTATTTCTTAATTATTATAAAGTAAACATTTGAGGTTCTTCATGAGACGAGAAACAAAGAACGTAATATGGCGCCTATCGGGTAATGACGCTCACGCTGTTTGTGATGGGAACATGAAGGGTGCAAACACGTTTCTCATAATAAGCGTCCCATGTGTGCATTTTTGTGCACAATTGTGCTCAATTTAATTTGTATCTGCATATTAATAAATATAAGTACTTAAAGATATAGTTTGTGTAGAGTACAAAAATGGTATTGATTTACAATTAGGATGATTACTGAGTGCCATTACCCTACCAATAGGGCAATTGCGCTCACACGCACATTGTTACTTTTTGACGTTTACAGATATAACTATTAACGACAGGGAGCAAAGTGATACGCAGAGATGTACTACAAACATTGCTTTTTCAGGCCCACATTTTCTTTTTGTTTCACTGAGTACAGTTTTTGAGATTTTTAAAATCTCCCTTAGGTGGTCGCAATTCCCCCACTTTCCCCTAAGAGTGTTCTGTTATAAACTACCTCAGCAGTGCCACTACGCGTGTCACACATTTACGTTTCTTTACTTGTTTATTTTACCTGTAATTATCGCCGTCAATTACTAATTTACCCAGTACTGTATGGTATTGCGAAGGCATACAGTATTCTGGGCCAAGCATGTGGCATTTTCGGCTACCAATGAGACTAGTACAGTGTACATCCTGAACGGTACATGCTATGCTAATAATTCAAGCACTTTGGATTGAAACTCTCCCATTTCCAACAACTTTCCCCTATTTCCATTCTTCGCTACGTCCACTAATAACGGAGTTGCCTGTGGGATCGGACTCTTGAATCACCCTGTATTTCTAATAACTCGGAATGTAAACATCAGCTTCATGTAGATTAATTCAAACAATAATGCATTTCATTTCTGTTAGACTTTTACTTTTGAATTAAAGAAATATGTCTATATCATAATATATTATCATGCATTACCTAACCTACCCTACCCCACCCTAACGAACGTAAATCTAACATAACTTCGGATTATATTTTGTACACTTATTGAGTAATAGTGTATGTGTAACATATAGTATTTCTTTGTAAAAAAAATAAAAAGACGCGTTTTGAGAAAATGGTTACGAAAGTTTTCTTTTATCCTGACATAGACATGTATCGAGTGAAAGAGCCCTTCAAGACCTTTCAAACCCCGCCTGAATCACTTCTATAGGTGCCCTGATTGCCGAAATATTGCAACAACTTAACAAGATGTTGAAAAAATTATCAAAATCGCACATTTTGCACCCCCTGCAATTTCGGAAATACAAAATATATGAATCTATAACTTTGCATATTTTCCTAGCTCGGGAGGCCCTTCCAGTATGCTAAATTTCAAATGAATCAAAAAATGTAAGGTACCTTATTGATTTGACATGGAATGACTTCTGAGATTCCGTTCCATTAAATTTCAATGAGCCAAGAAAGAAGTCTAGAGATTTATATATATATGTTTCTGAATTGTTGTCTGTTTCTAAAACAGATTTTTAAAATAACAATAACTTCTAAAAAATAAAGAAATATAAATGATTTATTCAAACTCCCATTACAAAACAGGAAATTCATGTGTGTTGCTCTCAAATGGAATTTTCTATGGTTGCCCATTATAGTGTGTGCGCATATAGAGGTTGAATTTTGTACCCAAAATGAAAAACGTTCCTGCGCAAGTGCCCCCCCCCCCAGAAAGCAATGTAGAACGGATTCAAATTTGGCGAGCATGGAGCCCATTCAACGAGTCCATTCCTACCAATCTATTGATCCGAAAACCTGTTATCCAGGCAGCATCGCACAGCTCTAGCGTGGGGTTCCTTTTTGCATGAACCATGCAGGATGCACCGAAGTTAGCGTCAGTTAATCTTCCAAAATTGCCAGACAATTTTCGCTGTCCACAGTATCTTCGATAACATACGGAGCAAGGTTACGATCCTTCCAGGTGCCACAACACACCATAAAGTGCTTGTATCCCTGTTGTGTGCATGGGTCAGACCAATCGGCCTTCTCCAGAGACCAGTAGTAGCTCAGATTATATTTGTTGACTGCTCCGTTCAGAAACCAGAACAAGTTTGGTAAAAAAATCACACCTCACAATTATTTTATCATTATTGAAATTAAATTATTTTGAAACGATCAAGTTAACACACACAAAAACAGGTGCCCTCATTCCATGGAACTGATGTCCTGCCTTATTATTAAAGGGAGCAAGACATAAGCACCTACCCCTGAAAGTAGGCGGGTGGAGGCGGGCTTTTTCAGGTGGTTCTCCTTAAAAAAAAATTATTGAGCTGTAGGTTTTTAGTAAATTGAACAATACGAAAAGGCAACAATTCTTATTTTTTTTCTTTCTCTCCGTGTTTGAAACTGAATTGCAAACCCCTTAATTGTCACGTTTAAAGCCAAGTGCCAATTGTTACGAAAAAGATAAACAAAAGCAGAGACTTTCGCACGGGGCTTACTCGATACTTCGAAATCACAAATCACGTTAAGTCAAGCTTCTATGTTGGTTTTGATAATGAAAAACAGATTTCATATCACTCATTACTCACTATGTATTTTTCCTCTTAAAACAAGAGCATTGCATGCTTCATAATGCTGAAAATTCAGAAGTTTAATTTTGATGATGTCAAAGTAACCCTGCAGTTGTTGTAAGCATAGGAGCTGAAAAAAAGCCTCAGACCTTCAAGGGTGGGGGAAAGTCTTTCGTCTTTCTTGTCTTAGGGTGTCTTCAGAGAACAGCTGAATGCTACAGAACTCATAGAAGGGATTCCAGCGATGCCAACCCTAGCATAATAATGCTACACAATTTGAGGTTCGTTGGAACCTAGCACCCTGTGTTTGCATAATGGAAAAAAATAGCATAATTTACAAACTTGCTTCTCTGGGAGGGAGAAATTCACTTCAAATGACGATAATTTGAGAAATTATAAATATAATTATATCCAGATCTTATTTCTGGTCCAATCACACCCTCTTCTCTTCATCTTTTCTATATTCTACCCAGTTTACGTCGCGAGGAACATTTCATGGCAAGAAATCGGTAGAAAGTTGTCGGGCGCAAATAAAACAAATGTTCGGCTTTGTAGTTGACGAATGATCTCAAACTTTCTCTAGTTCAATGTTGAAGTCATCTCAGCCGAAATTAATTACAATAATAAATGACTTACTAATTATCAATAAGAGTAATAATTCATTACATAATTCATTATTATAATTATAGATCTCAGCACAATTTATCAGCATTTAGCATAATTTCACAGATTAAACAGCACTTTTCTTATTTGGAGGTTGGCAACGCTGAGGGATTCGCACAATTCTGCACTGACCTGGGCAGTGTAACGCCATTGCACTTGGCAGTAGAGTTCGGTACGGGGAGTTGTACTGAGCTCTTATTTCCATGCGCTAAAAATTAGCGAATCTCTTGCGTATTTCTAGCTATTTCATGCTATCGCTTGGTTTATTTCGCACAAATATGCGAATATTTTAGCTTATATTTTTTACTTCTTCTCCAAAGTAATTAAAATGCAATATTTTAATTATTTTCCTTTTTCATCGCCGCATCTTCCGATGACCGGACGCCTCGCCTCGCCTAATAGTCGATTTTTCTTGTGTTGTGGGCATGAAAATCATTATGACAATTTCGAATTTCGGGTTAGGTTATTTAAGGAGCGTAAGAAACCAAACTTGCTGTAATTATTGAGCATTATTTGAGGTACAACTTTGTTTATAAACTTTTAAAATATAAAGCTTAGCTTGTGGGTGGATATTCGTAAATCTGCTAAATACCTTGGACAGTTGGTCTTTAGTTGCATTTGATAAAATCAGTCCATACAAGCCATGAGAGAGCACGGGAAACCATCATGCAAGGTCCTGCAGTTTTCTCCTTCCATTTACCTAGACTTTATTTTCGTAGAATATTAAATGAAAATCTCAGTAGTTTAGGGAATCATATGATATTTTCATATCTATGTTTAGTCTACATTTTCGGAGATTAAAAAAGGGTCTTGCAGCAACTTAGGGCATCTCTTTCTTAAGCATCAGTTTGATAATGGAAGGTGTTTTTTAAACTGTACTACGTTTAGAGAGAATCGTATGGGTAGTGTGGAGCGGTAAATCGCCAATGTTTTGTCTACACATACTGCCCTAAAATTATATTTTTTGACCTTTAATTATCACAAATGCTCATAACTTTAAAAGATTGTTCTGTAAATCAGTAAGGCTATTAAATATGGCGAACCTATAACCTACTGTAACAAAATTTTGGAAACTACACTTGGCGCGGTTGAAGTACTGAATAGATATTTTCAGCTTCTAGAGAAGTTTGAAAAACTCACCCGCTGTCAACCCTGCTTCATGCAGTGCTACAACAGTCACACGATTTCATCAAGAAAGCCAACCCCAAATGTCCCCTCATTTCTACACTTAAACCAATAATGACCAACGTGTTCCTTCCGAGTGCACAATCACCGCGTAATCTGTCACTATTTTACGGTCTCATCGGACAGGGAATGTTGAAGTAGTCGATGGATGTTATAACCGTGCAATTCAGTTACGGTAAGTCGAAGGCTTTACATGCCCCCTACCACCCCAGAAAACAGGAGAAAATCGATAAGTAAATGTTCTTGTTGCATAAATATGCATTTTTAAATGATATTTAGTGTTATATTAAATGTGACTGTCCACCTCTAAGAAAATATTTCCCTTCTGGTTTCCCACTTATTTTTCCTGGTGCCGTTACTGCATGAATCAAATAGAAGGTGTGGACGTACAGGGTGATTCAAAACTAGCCATACATAGCATACATACCATATCAAGCAGTTTTGTGATTACACAATATGTTTTATATAACCTCGTTGTTGTGAATGCACATGTCAAATGTTTGATCCAGTCAGCTTGCACTGCGTACAGAACAGTCAATGTGATTGATTGAGTTGCTTTATTTTACTTCGCATTTTGTGCCACATTTTGGCTAATTTGCGAAGATGGGGATGAGTGATGATATGATGAAATTGATGAATGGACACTCACAAACGCCCAGGCCAGGATTCAAACCCGGGATCCCTGACGTCGTAGCGCGATGCGCTAACCACTCCTCCACGGTGGCCGGCAAAGGTAAATGTGTTATGTATGTATGGCGACTTTTGAATCACCCTGTAGAACCACACAGATTTCGAATTTAGGCTACAGTGGAGGTGATATAATCATTACCTGTACGAATGTCATGGGTTTTCTTTTTTAAAAAATGTTTGAACAGGCACACACACACACATAAACACACATTCCATAGCCGACCTCCGTGACGAAGTGGTTTGCACAACGCGCTACGACGCCAGGGGTTCCGGGCTAGAATTCCGGGCTGGGCATGGGTGTTCTTTGTGAGTGTCCTTTTATCAATTTCATCTATTATCACTATCCTCATCGTCGCGGTTAGTCCAAAGTGGCAGAAAAGAGACGTTAAATAACAAAAATCAAACACACACACACACATGTGTATATATTGCACGATAAGCGTATCTTATGTTTTAAGATGAAATTGTATGTACGTACTCTAAAATGTCATTTGTTAATTATTAGAATCAACAAAAGTAATTAAGGACCGTAGCGGTTATTGACAATTGCACACAGAACTCTAAATGAATCAAATCAAGGCTGATGCACTTTTAATGCATGAATTGACACACTTAAATGTGTATTTTTTTATATTTATCTTATCTTTTGTTATCCTTGGGAAGATCATGCAAAATATTCCAAAGTGATGCATTTTAGTGCATCACAAGGATCAGAATCTAATAAAAGTGCCCTTTTATGCATTTCTGTGTGTATTTTGACACACCAGAAAGTGCATCATTTGCAGTTGATGCACGTTAATGTGTTATTGGAGTCAACAAATGTGTGCCAATACTTGCATTTGATCTCCCAGTATATCTATCTAGAACTATTTATAGTGCAGTCACTTTAGACGATTTTTTCGAAATAAAGGAACTAATTCATAACAAGCTGAAATTTCGTATGTAGCGTCTTTGTAGCATTAATAACAACATACCAAAAGTCCCCGGCGATCACCCTCCTGCTAAGTCCGCCATATTGAAAAATGGCGGACAAACAAAGTTTTCACGAAATAAGATAACTATAATTCATTACAATCTGAAATTTGGTATAGAACATCTTAGTAACATCAATAACAAAATACCAAGAGCCCCCAGCGATCACCCATAAGGTAATGCCGCCATATCAAAAATGGCGGACAACGAAAGTTTTCACGAAATAAGAAAACTATACTTCATAACAAACTGAAATTTGGTGCATAGCTTCCTTATAACATTAATAATAACATATCCAAAGGATCCGGCGATCACACAAACGGTATGTCCGCCATATTGAGAAATGGCGGATAAATTCAAGTTTTCACTAAATAAAGAACTATTTCACAAAGCTTGCTGTTTGATACATATCTCTTTTATAACACTAATAGCATCAAACACAACATGTTAAGTTTTCTGCAGATCATTGACACGGTATGTAACGGGGCCATGAGGATGTAAGTACCAAAAACTGTGATGGAGAATGTATTTGCGTGCAGGCAGGCTTCGGATGTCCCTTGACAAGGTGTTTCCTGTACGAATTCCATTCTTGTTTTCAGTGTTTCCACATAAGACAATGGTGAAAACGTTCAAGACCAACATGACAACGATACATGAGATGAACTCTTTGATTCAGATATGTCTTTTGTGGTGTGTTACCTACAGGTGTGCATTACGATAGTGACAATCTGATTTAATTTTTCAACAGAACAAGACATGTGAAAACAATAGCCCGCCTGATGAGACGGCAAATAATACAGAATGTTGTCTACCTTACATACCAAACACATTTGCCAAATTCCATTCTCATGCAAAATATTGAAATTATTCGCTGTGTTTCCAATATGGCGCCGTTACATACCGTGTCAATGATCTGCAGAAAACTTAACATGTTGTGTTTGATGCTACTAGTGTTATAAGAAAGATATGTATCAAACAGCAAGCTTTGTGAAATAGTTCTTTATTAGTGAAAACTTGAATTTTTCCACCATTTTTCAATATGGTGGACTTACCGTATGGGTGATCGCCGGATCCTGTGGATATATTATTATTAATGTTATAAGGAAGCTATGCACCAATTTTCAGTTTGTTATGAATTATAGTTTTCTTATTTCGTGAAAACTTTCGTTGTCCGCCATTTTCGATATGGCGGCATTACCTTATGGGTGATCGCTGGGAGCTTTTGGTATTTTGTTATTAATGTTACTAAGATGTTCTATACCAAATTTCAGATTGTAATGAATTATAGTTATCTTATTTAGTGAAAACTTTGTTTGTCCGCCATTTTTCAATAGGGCGGACTTAGCAGGAGGGTGATCGCCGGGAACTTTTGATATGTTGTTATTAATGTTACTAAGATGTTATATACCAAATTTCAGCTTGATATGAATTAGTTCCTTTATTTTTCCTATTCTGTTACATTTACACAGAGATGTGTTGATATAAAGTAATTGTGATTTTTTTTCTCTATTTTCAGTAAGTACTCTGTGATGTGTCCAAGAGCTTCAGAATTCCACTGTATACCTGTATTTCTGAAGAAAAATGAAGACAAACTATAAATGTAAAAAAAAATCATTATCAAAAAGTGTTTGTAGGAAGCTTTCTGCTTGTAGTTTGATTGTATTAAAATAATTAAAAGAAAAATGTGATTAAAATTTTCAGAATGTAAGAAATTATTTTATTTTGTTCTTATTGGCTGTTGACAAGTGTAAAAATAATTTAACTTAGTTGTCTATATTGGTACTTTGGCGTCGTAAAAAGTTACAAACAGTTTTCAATTTTTTTTGTTCCTGTTTAATTGCAGCAGTTGTAAATACAATATGTGGAGTAACGAAGTACGAAATCCCATGAACAGATATTAAATACTTACTTGACTTAATTCCTTTTTGCTCTATCAGGAGCATAGGGCTTCAGTGAAACGCCTCCATTTGGCTCTGTGATGTGCCAACTCCTTGACCTCTCTCCATGTTTTTCCTTTCTCGGCTGCTTCTTCTTCTACTGTTCTCTTACATGTCTTCTTCGGAGTCCTATTTTCCGGGCTCCTTGGGGGTTCCAGTCTAAGGCTGCTTTCTCTATTGCTCCAGTTTGTTTTCGTAAGGTGTGTCCTAACCAACTCCATTTTCTTCCTTTTATTTGGGTTGCAATTGGCTGTTGTTTAGTTTCTCTCCATAGTTCTTAATTTGATATTATTTCTGGCCATTTTATATTGAGGATACGTCTAAGACAGCGATTAATAAAGGTTTGTATCCTTTTCGTGTTAGCTTGTGTGGTTTTCCATGTTTCGCAAGCATACTGTAAAACTGATTTTACATTTGTATTGAAAATCCTATTTTTTGTCTTTCTAGAAACATTGCAGGTTTTCCAAATGGGATACAGTTGTATAAAAGCCACATTGGCTTTCTTCATTCTATTTTGTATGTCTTCATCTGAACCTCATTCTTTTGTTATGACACTTCCTAAATATGTAAATGACTCTACTTGTTCAACCAGCTCATGACAAACATTCAATTTTTCTTTTCCTCTTGCATTGACTCTCATTTTTTAGTCTTGTTCACATTAATAGTGAGTCCTTTTATCTTTGCTTCCTCCTGTAGTCTTTTTAGTTTCTCCTTCATGTCGCTAAGTCTTTGAGATAATAAGCAGATGCCATCCGCAAAATCTAGATCTTCTAGTCTATCTTTGAGTCCCCATTGTATTCCTCTTTTTCTGCAACCCATCGTTTTCTTCATAACTGCATCTAGTATTAGCAGAAATATTGTCGGAGATAGAATGCAGCCATGTCTCACTCCATTTGTAACATCTATGTATTCTGTAAGCTGTCCTTCATGTAGGATTTTGCACCTGAAACCTTCATACATATCTTTCATTAGGTTTAATATCTTCGTTGGAATACCATAGTCTGCTAGTGTCTGCCACATGACTCTTCTATTTAGTGAGTGAAAAGCCTTTTCAAAATCGATGAATGTAAGATATAAAGTGGCTTGCCATTCATTATTTTGTTCCAGAATTATTCTTAGAGTATTTATTAAATCGACGTAACTACGTTGTCTGCGGAAGCCAGCTTGTTCTTTCCTCAATCTTGATTCTACAACATCCTTCACTCTATTTAAAATTATTCTCGATAGTATATTGCTTGGTATACTTAGCAAAGTAAATTCCCCTCCAGTTTTTACAGTTAGTTGTATCTCCCTTTTTTGGCAGCTTTACTATTAAACCTTCTCTCCATTCTAATGGAACTTTTTCTTCATTCCATATTTTCTCGCTTGTAATAGGTCAATGGAAGTTTCCACATTAGCTTTAATTAGTTCCGGATTCATGTTATCCATTCCAGGAGCCTTGCCATTCTTAATTTGCTTTATTGCTAGTCTAACTTCTGCTCTAGTTGGGGGCCCTAATTTACTTTTGGTATATTTTCTATTTCCTTCTGTTCTTGTTCGATTACAAGTTTCTTCTTCTCTTTTCCCATCTCTATTCAATATGTCTGAAAAATATTCTCTCCATCTTTCCATATGTTGTTCTTGGGTTAGCAATGGATTACCATTTCTATCTCTCACCGGTCTACTCTTCCTGAATGTTTTTCTGGATAATTTCTTAGTTCTGTCATACAACTGTTTTAAGTCACCTCTCTTTTCTGCCTCTTCTGCATTTTGTGCTAAGTCTTCTACCCATTTTCTCTTATCTCTCATCACACATTTATTCACCTTTTTATCTATTTCCGAGTACTCTGTTTGGGCTGCTGTTTTCTATAATCTTGTTCTGCTTTGGTTTATTTTTTGTTTTGCTTGTTTCCTATTTCTGATTACTTCCCAAGTGTCTTCAGACATCCAGTCTTTTTGTAGTTGATTTCTAATTCCGAGTACCTTCTCTCCAGTTTCTAAGTAGATTCTCTTCACATTATCCCAATTTGTTTCAATATCTGGTTCATGCTGTGTACTTTCCGAGAGAGCTTGGAATCTATTATTTATTTCTAATTTAAATTTCTTTTGTTTTTCTTGCTCTGTCAATCTTTGAACATTAATTTTCTTTTTTCTTCCTTCAAACTTATTGGATGTTGACATTATTTTTAGCTTAAATTTGGCTACCTTAAGGTGATGGTCACTGGCTACATCTGCTCCTCTTTTATTTCTTACATCCATTAGCGATCTCCTAAACTTCCTGCTTATTGTTATATGGTCTATTTGGTTTTCTGTAATGCTATCTGGTGAAACCTAAGTTACATTGTGACAGTTTTTATGAGGGAAGATGGTTCCTCCAATGACCAATTCGTGATATGCACATAGGTTTACCAATCTTTCTCCATTATCATTTATGTCTCCCAAACCATGTTTCCCCATTGTATGTTCCAATCCTTCATTTTGCGAGCCTACCTTGGCATTCATGTCACCCATGAGGATCAAAATATCTCTCTTCTTCACATTTTTTATTGCGTCATTTAGTTGTTGGTAAAATTCATGTTTCCTCTCAATTTCTGTCGTCTCTGTGGGAGCATAACAATGTATTATAGTTATATTTCTAAAGCGGGTTCTAAACCTAGCTGTAATAATTCTGTCGGAGATAGGTTTCCATTCTATTAGGCTCTTCTTTGCCAGTCTGTTTAGGAGTATCCCTACGCCATTCCTGTGTTCTGCATTATCTCCTATTTGTCCTGAGTACAAAATTGTATTTCTTTCTTGTGTTGTTATTTCACCAAAGTCTATTTATCTCACCTCACTCAACCCAAGAATTTCTAGTTTGTATTTTTTCATTTCTCTTTCAACTTGTTTTAGTTTTGAACTTTCTTTCAGAGTTCTGATATTCCAACATCCTATACTCGTTTTCCTTTTAACATCAAAGGTTGTCGTCAAAGCATCCGTCCGGTTTCGTTTCACTTTAGTTTCTTTAATAAAGCAATTTAAGGTGTGCAGGTTATTGGCCTACAGCACCCGAGCTTGGTGGTGGTTCTGCCACCTGAAGCATCCAAGCATGCTGTTTTCTGTCAGGGTTGTCTCCCTTAGCCTTCGAAGATCCCTCTTCACCACAAGGCAGTGGTTCCCTGTTTATTCAACCCCAGAAGGGAGGGTTGCCTCTTTCGCCTTCTGCGCCGTACCAAAGGACTCCTACTCCGCCGCATCAACCGTTGAGGTCTTCGCCTTAATCCTGGCAAGGGGCCCTTACAAGGTGCTACCATCCGGAGCCAGATGGACCAAGGTTTGTTTTTTAAAGAGGTATTACTCTTCTTGGTTTTCCGCCTCCTCTGCCGTTGAGATAGTCATTCATCTTCTTCCGCCTTTGGAGCCGTTAGGTTGCTTCTTAGTCTGGCTCTTCCTTGCCAGCATTCTCGGCATGGGTGACCCTACCAGTAGCAATGCTACCGCCGGTTTAGTCTGACAAATCATTAGAGCACGCAAGCCCCACCACCAACTACAAGGTCATGCAACCACTAGGTGGGGAGATATTAAATAGGTGCTAAATAATTAAATATAAATTGTTGCCTCATGCTTTTACAGGGATTCTATTTTTTTTTGGAAGGGGTTGGGGAAGTCAAAAGCAGTAGTACTTGTTCCTGTCTTGTTTGGATTGAGAAAATACAAACATCTAGATGAAGCTCGTTACTTCAGCTTCATAATTCAAATAGACAAATCGTATTTAAATACTCAGTTTGACTTGGCTAAGCTCCCTCAAACTACATTATTTTGAGGGTCCACTTACAAATCCAGACATAGTTTGGAAACAGACTTCAACACACTGACTGGAGATGGCAAAAACTTGGCGAACGTTTGAAACCAATGAGAACCACCTGTTGTTCCTGACGACTTTCCTCGCCTACTTGCATGTGGCTACAGGCAGCTTGTGGAGACTTCTGTGGTTGCCGGAGATCAGGATATAGCTGCACTGCTGTGTGCGAGCACTGCAACAGACTCTTCTCTCATAATTATACAGTGTTCACTGACAAAAATGAACTAGATATCGATCATTAGTTGTAGACAATCATAGCCCCTTCTGAATAGCGTGCCTGCGTATTTGTACATGAGATGAATACGTTATGAATGAGTACGTGAGAGAGGAAGTGAATGCGTGGAAGTGAAAATGCGACTGCAACTACCAGCTGTTTGCAGCAGCGCACACTGCCTCGCTCCGTCCACTCGTTTTCTCTCATTATCTACCATTATGCGCGGCGCTGCTCCACAGATTTCCGATACAGAGTGTAACTAGTCTACCAAAAACGTACTTGAAACAATCACGTGTAGAGTTCAACAATTTTAGAATAGTGGACAAGAATGATATTTTTCTGAGGTAAGTAATGCAAATATTTGCATAAAAGTCATTTCAATTTTTTCAAAATAAGACAATTAAAATAGGTTACATGTCTACAGCACAGCAGTTACTTTGAAATGTATCTTACAAAATATTAAAAATATTGTTAAAATATAGCTTTGTAAGCAAAGAACAATCAAAATGTGTGCATTTTGTACTAAGTCAGAGTACAGTGGTGGAAAAAAGTTCTTCCCCATAAGACTTTAATGGCAGTAAATAATGCCGGAAGGGTAGGCAACACACATTGCACCTTTAGGTGATCGGGTGATTCTGTCTGTCTCAAGAGGAACTCGTCTTTCATGCAAAAGCCAACAGGCACAGGAAATGTAGGAAAGTCACGTGACTTGTCAGGTGGCATGTTGTTCGTCAGAAAATCGTGTTTTCTCAAGCCAGGCCTCAGAACCAACAAGAACTACACGTTATATATATATATATCCGAAAATGATTCGCCTAAAAACCTTGAACGAAACACTAAAACAATTCTTGCCTTAATTACATAGGCTACTATACTATATGTGCCGCAGTAGCTCAGTCGTTAGGGCGTTTTATTACCATGCGAGAGATCTGGGTTCGATCACCGGCGGGGGAGAATCGGGATTTTGTTCTCCTTTTCAAACTGCTCCGGTGCCCACCCAGCATCGTATAAAGTGGGTACCTGGAGGAAACTCTGGGGGAGTGGGATAAGGCGACCAGGGGCATGGTGCTGATCACATCATCCCCACCTTCGACCTGATGAAGGAATCTTAGGACCCTAACTCCACACCCCCTACACGCCTTCATGGCTTGGTGCAAAGCACAAGGTAACACTTTGGTTTTTAATTTACTATACATCCCAATTTTGTCTAAACAGAACTTCCAAATCTCTACGTGGACATTCTTCCAAGTTCCGTAGGGATGTGAATAGGCTTCAATTTTTCTTGACACAATTCATACATGTTGTATTTCCTTATAAGAACAACAGCCGACATCCTTTGTGTGCGTGTGTGTTTGGGGGGGGGGGGGGTATAATCCAAACATGTGAGGTGATCATTTTCCACTACTCCATTCTCAGAAATAAATCTCAATTCCACACACTGAAAACGTAGCACTTTCTACATCTTAGCATGCAAATATCTAGTAGCAAAGTAATGTGTGGAAAGAAGAAAATTAACGATTCGTAACGGCACTCTGAAAATTTCGTAGTTTTTTCCTCAATTTGAACTGACATTCATAATATTCATTACCAACCCGATATTGACTAATGAATAGATTAGTCGTTCTTCTACTTTCACTTCTTCATTACCGTAGTCACCGTAACTCTCTCTCTCTCTCTCTCTCTCTCTCTCTCTCTCTCTCTCTTAGCCTTCCCGATGGCGCAGTAGTAGAGGAGTCGCCGGTTCGATACCCGGTGGAGACACATAGTGGTTTGGATCCCACCTTAAACTGTATATGTAGTCTCGATTAGCCTTACTGTGCATAAAGTGGACTTAAAATACCAAATGAAAATAAAAATAAAAATTACCGTAACTCTCTACAAAGCCAAAGGATCCAGGTTAGATGCCTGGTGAGGCTTAGATGTAGCATTGCATTCGTATCATTACCCATCATCTTCATCGTCGCGATTATCGCAAGAGGTAAAAATGCGACACAAAATAACCCAAACAGAAGCTTGGAATCAATCTGAATATTGGTTACGTTGGATACGTGGTAGAATTGTCTTAAAAATCACTTCCTGTGATGTAATAGGGTTTTTGGTAAGAGACCATTTGTATAATACATATCGTTGTTGCGAACAATAAATAGTTTCACGTTCACCACACTCTTCCATTGTTTGGAAATCGTAAGGAAGAAGGATCTCTAAATTTCCGCTTTCACATGTCAATGAAACTTTAACATAAGTTCAGTGTAGGTCACAAAAGAGATTTACATATTGTTATGATATCTTTTAAACCACGAAATCTAATTCCAATAGAATACGATACTACTCCTTACGTTCCTGTAAATGCTCACCATTAGTCTTTCGAAAAATAAAGTAACGAAGATTTCCGTGTTTCCTTGAGCAGAAATAAGGCGCCTGCTTGTAGCAAGCAAGCACCAACTGCTTCGATCAGTGACCTTCACTGCCAGAGTGACTCACAGCAGGCCTGAGCTCGTTCCAGTGTGCGTATAAAACAGGTATTTTATTTCGTTCGTTCCAGTGTGCGTATAAAACAGGTATTTTATTTCGTTCGTTCCAGTGTGCGTATAAAACAGGTATTTTATTTCGTTCGTTCCAATCTACAGTTATATCAAGCTAACATTCTAATATTTTCGTAAGATATGTAGTAAACAAGTTGTATACATTATGGTCGTCCAGAGTAATGTTACCTGCTATTTACACGCGGGAGATGGGGGTGTTGTAAACATTTCTGAACCAAAAGGTCGAGCACGAAGGAAAAGTCGTGTAAGCATTGGAGGTAATAGAAAGGTAATAGAAGTCGAAGGAAATGCTGGAATAAATTATATCAGAAATTGAGTAAAAACAGTTCTCATCACACATCAGATCACTTTTCAGAGGAAAGTAGGACAAATTGTCTCAAAATGTTGGACACGAACGCATTTGCAGTAAATATAATAGGTTACTAGGACATCTTAGCATATAACGAGAATATAAAAAACACATCTTCAGCTCAAAAATTAATGTTGAAGTGAACGGTTGAGTTCAAAATTCATCAACTGCTAATTAATAGCAGTGATTTCAATTTGTGTATGCAATACAGAACGTTTTTCGTCGAGACGAAACCAGGAAGGGAAACAATCCATGAATTCTGGTAGAAAAAAGTTCACAATTTCGTAAACAAAGTCTGAAAGTTCTTGTTTATTGAAATGTAAAACACTACTATACACTGGGAAAAAACAGAATTGTGTGCCTTATTTCTCCAATAAGGACTGTTTATGTAATTTCTGGAATGAAACTAGTTACTTCGAACAAATTACCGACACTTATAGTATCGATAAAACTTCACAAAGTTAGCATTGTTATACATATATCCGGACTTTACCGGATCTAGAAAATTGGGAAGTGACTTCTGACCTGGGATTGTAATTATTTTCCGAACATCCAGTAGCAACCATGCACACTCTTTGATTTAAGCATACTTCTCCAAGGAACCACGTTATCTCAGACTCTCCTCAGATTTTCTGTTTATCCATCTAATTTGAAGTTACGTGAAGCCCAAAATACGTATAGGACATTTGTGATTTCTTTCAAATTCCTTCCGGAGGCCAGGCACAACTCTAATATCTAGGACACGTCTGGAAATAAGAATGATTCTTATAACCTCTTTTTATTTTCTTCTTTAGCGTCGTTTCTCTTCCACCTCTTGCTAATCGCGACGACGAGGATGAGTGATTTTATTAAATTGATGAAGGGGCACTCACAAAGAACACTCATAAGCATGATGGGATTCGAACCCAGGACATCAGACATAGTAGCGCACTGTGCTAACCACTCCGTCACGGACGGAATTTTTATACCCTAATCATTCCACAAGACTTTTTCCTATCTTGAACTACATACGAAACATAAAGAACAATCTAAATAAACAGGTGCCAGTTCGTACTCTAACCGTAAAAAACATATGCTTCTGAAAATGCAACATAATATATATTTTTAGGTAGTTGTGATTTATTATTGTATATTATAGAAATATATTAGTGATAAAATGACGGAATTAAAGGAACATCTCCAATGAGACACTCATGCCTTATGGATATTTGTATTTCTTCCCGAACAAGGTTCCGAGTTCGAGTTCCGACCAAAATGGGTTCATTGTGTATGTTCATTCATGTCTTTAAAGTAATCATAAATCGTCGTCATGAATAATTTAACTTCAGAGGAAGAAAACTGAGGTAATTACTAATAAAAACAATAACAAAACAAATTTGATCTTAAAGTCCTGGCATGGCGCTACATATTCCATCACAAGGACTGGCACTTTACGTAGGTGTTGACATGCTTCGTACAATTTGATTATATCGCGATTACGTAATTGATGTGCAACCACTTAACTGAACCCCCCAAAATTCCCATTTTATTACAAAATTCTAAATTAACGTAATATCACATAGTTTACCTATTCATAATATGCGCCGCTTTGGTGCACTTTGTGGATTGTTTCGTTGTTTGGTGCTTTTATTAATGTTGCATTAATCAACATCAGGTTAATCTCGGCAGGGAAAGTGGAGGGAAACTGACAATGAAGCAGAACGAGGGGGCCCTTGGTTCCCGATTCATGAAACTTTGTCTACATGCAACTGAGTCGCTGCATGAAATCTCTGAAAATGTCATTTATTAATTTATTAATTTTGCTTACTTTATATTGCTTTTCTAGCACTTGCGTCAACAAAGGCGATGAGGATGATTAATGAAGCTATGAAATGGATGATAGGACATGATGATCCTTGCCTTACACAAAATTATAAGTTGGGACTAATGAATATCGATTCGTCTTATAATTTGTCAAGTAGTTGTTTTTCACTCCAATCTTTTTCAAGGACTTCTGGGTTGGCAGCATGTGTGTTGCGCGATGATGATTTGATGAAAACAACCATTCAGTGAAATTGACAATGACTCTAATATCAGTAAAGAGTGTAGCTGTTGTTCAGAAACCAATTCCTGAGACTTTTTCTGGTGGTCTCACGGCATCCAGCTGTTGTTTGTTATGGCTGGGCGTGGGGGCGTGACTCACGCTGCTGTCAATACTCAATCGTTTCCGAGAAGCCAGGTTCACCAGGCAAACCTAAGTGACAATTTTGTTATTTGGGTTGCATAGACAACAGTCTTTAAGATGTTACGATATCGTAGGTCTCGTGGCCCAAGAACTACTTTCTCTGACTGTTCTAGGTAACTAAATTTTTGTGGGAGTCAGTGAGAGAAGAGGAGTTCACATTATGAATGAAAGCGCGCCGGCCTTCAAACTTTACTAACTAGACGGCAAATTTTAGTAGTACTTGTCATTATTGGTATCAAATAAAAGATAATTTTATAGTCTACAATTTTTGTTAGCATAATTGTCCAATATTATCATTCGTTACAAAAATATAGTGGCAAAAAGAAGAAAGGAAACATAAAAATTTACAGCTTGTCTATAAATTAATAAAAAACCGATAGAAACATTAAAAACATGAAGAGGACCAAATTCGTAGGGAGTAATGTAGCCACTGAAAAAAATTAATAAATGAAAACGTCCCGATATGTCCACTGGTTTCAGAGATATACATGTTTTCATGAAACATTGCATATGCGTAGGGGGGAGAAACTCAGGAGGGAGGGGTGGGGTCTTTTGGGGAAATACACCTCTCATGATGGTCTCAAAATACACCAAATATCAGATTTCCTCTAATTATTTACGATAACCCTCCATTTTTTTGCCTTCGTTTCCTGGACAATCTGGACATGTCCATATCTTCTAACATAGGAGCGTGGATTTAATATGGAAACATCAATGAACAAATCCTGTACAGTAAGTACTGTGCATCGATGCCTTAGCGCGACACAAATAAAAATTCTCAGCATAGGTTCCATGCAGTTCAGTTTGTTGCTGGTGCAGAACCAATTTGAATCCTATTTTTATATTCCTTTCATGGAAAAGTACAAAAATTAGACTTTCTCAGTCTAAAGAGGAAAGATTACAGATACAAATATCTAAAAATGAGAAAAATCGATTAGGGGTGTTTTGAGCGTTCAAACTTGAAATCTGAACATTAGTAAAGTGTTCAAATATTACTGATTATCTCATAATATTCTACTACTGTATTTCCTCTTTACGAGGAGCTCAAGCACACTTCTCTATCTTCATCCTTTCCCAAGACATAGGCACGTAACTGAAAACTGCCTGTTCGTGATAAATGAGGTTTCGGCCAACCGACATATACAGTAATACCTAATAATCATAATAATCATGTGTCAGCACAATCCTTTCACAGGTGTAGTTTTGGAGCAAACAAAACCCTGAACCAAATATCATGCAAATCGGTGACTGTGATGATTAACTTATGCCTGATGTGCATGTGTGTATCATAATGCTTCTTTCGGCCGAACAAAGACCTTTAAACAGACCTAGAAATATGAATTATTCTCTTATGGCACAGACCCAGAAAGGATTTCTCTTCCGACCAATGAAGAGATTCAGGCCTGAAATCAGAAGATATATAATGATGGGGTCACAACCAAATAAACAGAATCGGTAGAAGATTGATTGTCTTATTTTACTTAGGTTTTCTGGATGAAAGGGCAACCACAAAGATTCTGGCTTTGTCTCCGCATAAAGCGGCTCTGGGGCTCACCCAGCCTCAATTAAAAGGATACGTGTGGTAACCTTGGGGGTAAAGGCGGCCGGAGCGTGATTATGATCACATCACCTCCAAAATGACCGAGATCGATAGAATGTGTCGGATCCTACCCCACATCCATCCTTCTCATGGCATGGTGTAAAGTGCATGGGAACTTTATCGTTTACTTACATCCACAAAGAACGCCCATGCACAGGCTGGGATTGGGAAAAGATTGAAAGATAAGTTGGTTGGTTGGTTGATTTGGTGTTTTAAGTTCACTTTATGCACAGTAAGGCTAATTGAGACTGGACCTACAGTTTTAAGTGGCATCCGAACCACTTGTGCCTCCACCGGGTATCGAACCCGGAACCCCTTGATTACAAGGCGACGCGCTACCACTGCGCCATCATGGAGGCCCAATTGAAAGATAAGTCTAATCATAAATTTTCATAGTTGTGATCTACAATATAAGGTAATCTGACTGAATATATTTTAATTTTTACCTCTTCATAGGTTATTTTCCACATCAAGTTGATATTTTTTATGAACTGTGAATAATCATCCTGCAGGTGTGTTTTTCAGTGCTTGTTTGGAAGATTCCACCACCTCTAAAGAGATGTAACTGAAAGTAGGTGTGGTGCGTGCAAATGAATAGATTTTTATACATGTGATCAAATTCTGTATTTCATATACTTTAAATTTCATGGTTTATATAGGGTAACCGGCTACAATAACGCCACCCTTTTCACTTTTTCTTAAAAAAAGCACATTTAATAGCAGAGAAAAAATAATGCTACATACTTTTAGTAGCTGTACATCTCGTGATTATACAGGATATAACTATCTTTCAACAAACTGAATACAAAGGAAATAAAAAATAAAAATGTTGTTCAAAGTGTAATGGCGGTATTGCAAGCAGTAAGGATACAATAACGCCAGGGTATCTTTACCCATATATGTTATAAGGAAAAATGAAAGAATGGACGAAAAAACATTCAAAACAAGAAATATTAGTTTGAACAGGAAAGCAGTACCCAGTAAGAGGTAAAATATTGTCACATGATTCATGAAACCAAACGTTACAATTTGCACATTGCAACCAATCAATGTCCTTACCAGCATCGTCGTAATAGTATCCTTTACATGAAACACAGTAGTCGGAGCTGTCTCCGCTTTTAGCTTTGCCTTTGCCCTTGCCCTTCCCCTTACAACTAATATCCTTTCTTTGTCTACCTGTTGGTAATGTTGAAGCTTTATCTTTTACTTTGGGACGCTCTGTGAACAGACTCCTATCCACTAGCACTGCATGCACGTTTTTTGATCTATTTCTTCCTGGTTGAGTTCGCTTAATATGTGGAGTTGAAAGGAGTTCATGGAAGTAGTTGTCACTGGATGTTGAAGACACACCAGGCCTACTTGCTTCGGCTTCAGGGACACATTCATGTGATGTTGACGGCTGGCGATTGAGGTCTTTATCGCCAGTTTGTACCTGCTCATTTGATTGCGATGCAGATCCAGCAGATACTTCTGTGAGGATTTCTGAAGAGATGGTACTTGGTGCAAAGGCTACTTCTGGAATTGCTGAAGGATTTAATGGATATATTCCTGTCGCTTGAAAAGCAGACATTGCAATCTAACGTGTAGCAGCTTTAACCCAAGCTGCATTCAATAGTTTAGGGAATTGAAGTTTTCCTATAGGCCTTCCAGGGTACTGCCGCCTATAGTTATCAACAGCTTCGTTCCAGTAAACTTTCAGAGCTTTAAAAAATACCTTATCCAATGGCTTGTAACGTGGCGTGTGTGGTCAAACGCGATCGCACAAATTGATCAATTGGAAACGACTGGGCTGCGATCGCGTACAAGGTAAATAATAATCTTAACGTCCACACTTCACGCTACAAACATTTATCTTCTTGTGTCGTACTTCCTGCACCGTGCTGCGAGAGTTTACGGGAAGCAAGCGCAAGAAGCACGAGACAAAAAGGGGTCCCTGGAATAAAGAAACTTATGAATTATGCACAATTATGCAATAGTTTCGAAGGGATTCGCCAACGGATAGCAGTGTTTGCCTTCTCCGCTGTAATCTAAATTCTATGGTTACGTTCTCCCGACGTAATATCCTTTCTCCTTTTCCAACGTTGCCAAACGCGTACTCCAATAATTGTTCTTTAAGATTAACTTCAAATTGGGTTTTCAACCAGTACACCTTTTGTAAGTCTTACTATTTTAGTGCACGTAACCAAGGCAAATTAAATGATTTCTACAATTCAATTTAACATATATATATATATATATATATTCAAGGTTCTGAAACAATACACCTTGCGAGTATGCCCAATCTCCGACAAATTGAGTTGGGAACAACATTAACAATCAATATGACTTTAACAATAACCTGCGCGTCCTGCGCGCTATTTTAATCTTCTCACGTAACTTCTCCTTTTTGTTAACAAACCACGAGCATGCACCCAAAATACAGTGTAAATCACAACCTTATTCTTTGATGGAGCGAGACACCACGCATAGTTGGCGTGTACCAATACGTGTCTCTAAATTACCTTGAAGTACAATTTGCAAATACAGCGTTCCCGCTATTTCTTTTGTCTAAACCCAAAATGCCTCTCTTATTTATGCTTAATAAAATGCCTCTCTTTTATACTCAATCAAATGCCTCTCTTTAAGTTTAATCAAATGCCTCTCCTTTTATACTCAATCAAATGCCTCTCTTTAAGTTTAATCAAATGCCTCTCCTTTTATACTCAATCAAATGCCTCTCTTTAAGTTTAATCAAATGCCTCTCCTTTTATACTCAATCAAATGCCTCTCTTTAAGTTTAATCAAATTGCCTTACTTTTGTTAAATTGCACCAGCTGCCTATTTTATTATTGTTTCTTTTACATTATTGCATCGGTAGTGCTACCAAAAGGGGACAGGGAGGTTATTAATCTACGAGATAGAAAGTTGGGGCTTCGTCGGCAAGAATGTCAATTTTCTGCTGGTGTAAGTATCAAGTGCGCACGTGCGCGCATTTAACTTCAATGACACAACTTTGGGCGATCAAAATGATATGCTTCACTGTCAGTCTTTATACGCTGCCTCTGCGTGAATAAACTTTATTAAATAGTTCAATTAGGCAGTTAGTTGCGTTTTGCGTAGGATTCTTTGACAATATCAGATATATAAAACGCGTCAACAACATATAGTACAAGTTCATGCGTGCATGCCCACGCCTTCTTCCCTTGGCTCCTTATTTCTCTTTGTTTAACGCACACACACCAATATATGCATTGGTTTCAACACTTATCAGAAAGTTCGCCGAGAGAAACAAAAAAAAGGCAGAAGGGGGGGGGGGATAACTGAAGGAGAACTAGTGTTGGCTTTATACAATTCGTTACTCAAGGTTCCATAAAAGTCAAGGTAAATTATCAATCGTTATCGCCGAACGGCAAGATCGTAAGATGTAATCACCATTTCCATATCACAGTCAAAGAGATTGCTTTTGTACATACCTCCACTAACGTTCAATACACACCAAGACCCACGTCATCCTTCCAGTATACTCGTTCGACGGGCTTCTCCGTGTTAACGGTGGGATTGAAGGCTTCACTTCAGAAAACAGTGGTGGAGTTGTATCTCTTGCCGATAATGGATTAGACGTCGTGCCCAAGGTCAGGCACCTGCCGTTCGGAGCGGAAGTAGGAAGTAGCTGCGAGAGGCAAAACGCACACGCCGACTAACTGGAGCAGCATGTTTTACAACTAGGCCAGTGCGGCCGAAATCGCCGCTAGAGGCAGCACCAGAAGTCATCGTGAGGTAAAGCGACCTCCGATGGCTAAAAAAAAGGGAACGTCGCTTTCTCTTCACTTTTTTTTTTTGAACGTGTAATGTTTGTAAAGCAAAAATAATGCAAACGTTACAAATACCCCCCACTAGAAAAGAGAAAGGAAAACCCACCTATATAGAGAAGGCAAGGCAAATTACTAATAAAAAAAAATATTAGCAGGCAAATATATACCCATGATTGACCAACAATATAAGAAATAGTAAGGCAAATAACACTAGTAAAAAAAAATCCCCAAAAATTAACAAAACACACCATAAGCACACTAATTCGTAATCACCAATCAGAGTTCAACTCTGACAATTTTTCATAATTACACATAAAGTTCAAAATTTTGAAAACCAATTCTGCTGTCGATCCTCCAATTTGCAGAACATCGTGCACACCTCCCGGTCGAAACACCTCGATGTCTGACAAAATTCAAGTCTCTCCTGACTGAAACATATCTGCTACGTTGTCATTCCTATGCATGCACAAAAAAGGCTACGCCGAATTGTAAAGTGAGTTGTAACACTGAACCATTTTCCAAAAGAGCACCAGTAGTATCTCACGTCCTCGTAGGAGTAAAACATAGAAAAGAAAAAAAACCAGGAATCAAAAACTAGAAAAGAAGGAAGGAAGAAATAAGAAATAGGAAAGAAGAGGAGGGAAATTACTACAACAGGGAAAAGGAAGGTAGCACTATTACAAAGATGCAAAAGGCAGATATAATCATAGGATACAGAACATATACAGAATCAAAATTCAAGAGAGCATAATAAGCAGTATTAACAGACACCATTACCAAGAATGAATAATTTCATTCATAAATACACAAAAAGCTATAATTTTAAAAATAATACCGGAGTGTATAACAATAACCTTGGGAACAAAATACACGATATACATATATACAAGAGCTATCTAAGAAAAAGAGCTAGGATATACATCGGGTGAACCAGGCAGTACCACTTAAAAATATCAAAGCCAGTTATGAACCGAAAGGGGAGCTCTAAGAAGGACGAGGAGAAGATTGAAGCGTAACAGCAACATCTGAATCCGCTAAATCGACCGATTGAGGAACAATCTCCTCGTCACGAATAACATACGGCTTGACATGGGAGACATGAACCTTACGGACGATTTGCTGGGTGTCAGGGTCGACCAGCATGGCGGTAACCGGACCCAGCATTTTAAACACCTGGGCCGGACCCAACCAACGCTCTTGAAGCTTCGAAGATATGTGAAGCAATGCATTGCTGTGGGGAAAGGTACGATACAGTACCATATCACCTGGTTTCAAGGAAACCTGGGATCTGGAAGGATCATATTTAAGTTGGCGAGAACGCCAAGACTTTAAGAGATGTTGGTAGGCCTCTCCCCAGCGCTGTGCCCGCTCCGGCGAAGGAGGAGCCGCCAATTCGGAATCAGTTTGTAACTCCCAAAAAAAATTCATCGGGCCGTCTATGTCTCGACCCAAAATAATTTTAGATGGAGATGTATGAGTGCTGTCATGCTGGGCGGTATTGAAGGCAAAAGCTATGCTTTCCAGATGAGTGTCCCATTTGGAATGATCCTTGGAATGGTAACAAATTAATGAAGCCTTAAGGTTCCGTATGAATCTCTCCGCTAAGGAAGGATTGGGGTAATAAGCACTAGTGTAAATATGACGAAAATTTGACTCGAATAGAAAATTATTAAAGAGGTTAGAACGAAAATAAGATGCATTATCCGAGACCAACTCACATGGAGCACCAAACAACAAAAACAAGGTGCGTAGCTTGTCAATAATATGATGGGATGTAGCCGACCTGAGCGGAAACAGAGACACCCACTTGGAAAAGGCATCCACCACCACCAAAATGTACACATTACCCTTAGTGGAACGAACAAGAGGACCAACCAAATCGATATATAATCGACGCCAAGGGTGTCGTATAACCTCAGAAGATAAAAGGCCAGGAGGTTTACGGACAGCTAGTTTGGCCCTCTGACAAATGTCACATGAACGGACATATGTGCGGATATCAGAGAAATACGTAGGCCACCAGAAAAGCGTCGCTATTTTCTTGATGGTTTTATTGACGCCTAAATGCGCACCACCAACAGGAGTGTCATGATAATAACGACATAATAAATGTCGAAGCACGTGAGGAACAACAACTAAAGAAGAAGTAGAGCGAGGCGGCTGCCAAATCAACAGATCCTGATGCAAATGATAATGCTTAACCTGTTGATTATCCTTCAACTGCGTAATAATAAGAGACAAATCTGGATCCTGGCTTTGCAGAACCGCAATATCTGATTTATTGAAGGGAATGATATTGAATTTGGGAGCCGCGCAAGCCAAGCTGGTACAAGACGGAGATGTTACCATAAAATCATCAGAAGAATGCATGCGTGAAAGACAGTCGGCCACCGGATTTTTAGCAGAAGAAATGTGTTCTACATGGTAAGAGAAACGAGACAAATACAAAAGCCATCGACCAAACTTACCAAATTGTTCAGGGTGTTTTAACAACCAAGACAAAGCCTGATTATCTGTTTGTAGAACAAAGTGTTTAGAAGTTAAATATGTTTCAAATTTCTTGAAGCCAAACACCACAGCACAACACTCCGCTTCATATATGGATTGTTTACGTTCCAAAGTCGTACGCTTTCGCGATGCGAATGCAATGGGACGCAAGGAGCCATCCACTTCACGTTGGTTTAAGGTAGCACCCAGAGCCAAACTGGAAGCATCCGTTTAAAGAACAAACTCCTTTGTAAAATCAGGCAAAGCCAAAACCGTATGTTCAATAAATGCAGCTTTCAAATTGTCAAAACGAATTTGATCCTCGGCAGTCCACACAAAGGTAGTGTCTTTCTTCCGCTTGTCTGTCAGAAAGGACGTACGATCGGCGAATTGGGGAAGAAACCGGGAATAATATGAGAGTAAACCCATGACCTGAGAAACACCCTTCTGGCTTTTAGGAGCCGGAATATCCTGGATGGCTGAAATCCGATCCGGATCCATAACCATCTGGCCCTTACGAACAATATAACCGAGGTACTTAATTTCTGACGCCATCCAAATAGATTTATCCGGGTTAACAGTAAGACCAGCCGATCGTAAAACCTGAAGGACCTCTCGAAGATGTTCCATATGAGACGATTCGTCAGGTGAAGATATCAATAAATCATCTGCATAGGTCAAAAGGAACTTGTATTTAAACTTCCCCAACACCTCATCAAGAACTCTTGACAATATCTGAGTTCCCAGATTGATGCCGAACGGAACGCGAGTATATCGATACTGGCCAAAGGAAGTGACAAATGCTGTCAAGTCTTTACTTCTCTCATCTAACCGTATCTGATGGAACGACTGGCAGAGATCCAAACAAGAGAATACCGCCGCTGATTGGAGATGTTGAAACAATAAGTCTATGCGCGGTTGTGGAAATTGATCATACGCTATCAGGCGGTTCAGGTTCTTGTATGAGCATACTAGACGATGAGTACCGTTCTTTTTGGGAACCAGAAAGGCGGGGCTGGAGTAAGAAGACCGGCAGGGCTCTATGATATGCTGAGCCTGCAACTCTTCAATCTGTTTCCTCATTATGTCCGTTTGAACAGGATTAAGTTGGAAGGGTTTTGATCGAAAGGGGATATCTGAAATTACAGGTATCGAAACCGGATCCAAAGTGCAGGTACCAACCTTTTCCGTAACCACATCCTGAAATTGAAGTAACAATGATTGTAAGGATTGGTTATCTAAGTGAACAGGAAGAGAATCGGTAATGACGGACACATGTGAAGTTTCCGGCGAATTCGAGGAGGAACCCGAAAGGGCCTCAGGGATAGGTATCGGAGTAAGTTCAGGGAAAGTAATAGGTACACCCTCCTGATGAAAAGGAAAGGATAAAAGTTGCGTCTCAAAAGAAATGGTCGCCTTGGTATGGACCAAAAAATCCGTGCCCAAAATTACTGAAAAGGGGAGAGCATCCGACACCCAAAAGCGCCATTGCCAAGTAAGTCGGTCGAGTCGCAAAGGTAGATAACAAAAGGAGGATAAGGAAAACGAATGATTAGTAACATCTCTCAATTCGATGGATTGGTCAGAAAAAATGGGAAAATAACCTTTAAGGGTATTGAGCAAGGAAGAAGAAATTATAGATACCGATGCAGCGGTATCCAGTAACGCCAAAACAGGCTGTTGATTAAGGAGCACCCGCATTGTGGGTGTTGAATGACCTTCAAACAAAAATGGATATTCGGCGTGTAACGGAACAGGAGGTGTGTCCACCTGCATTGTGCTAGAAGGCAAATGTAAATTGGAACCGGAATCTGGCTGCGTTAAAGACGCTACCGCGGGCATACATGATTGAACTGAAGGAGGATCATGGGACGAAGTATCGCAATCCGGGGAATCGTCCGCCAAAGGCGAATGAGCCGGACAGGCCACAATGTCAGGTTGTCGCTGGAGATTCCATTTCAATTCCGACTGCCAGATATTTTGTGCCAAAAGGAGTAAATCCCCAACAGTTTGAGGACAAGAATGCCCCAAAAGTAACGCACGAGCCGGAAAATTGATACCCTCAATGATCGTACTTATCAACTGAGCTTCAGACCATTCCACCGGTAAGGTTTGACAAGCATCAAAGATATCGCGAACGAAGGAATATAAACTTTCTCCGGGTTGCTGCACCCGATGCAAAACCTCATTCTGGAAGGGCAACAATAAGGAATATGGAACCAATCGATTCCAAACCATTAACTGAAATAAATGCCAGGGCAATTTCTGTAAGAGACCTTCCATCCAAATCTCTGTAAGTGGGGGTAAGGTATACTGTAGAGCCCATAACAAAACAGACTCAACATCAAGCAATTCCAAATTTACAATCTTATGGAGTCTAAACATAAAATTAAACAAAAGATGGATATCCCGTCCATGTAACAAAGGCAAATCCGTAAAAAGGAATTTGAAGGTATTAAAACGTACAAAGTCACGCACGGGAGTATGTTGCTGGGGTAACAATAAGCTACTAACAAAATCCAAAGTTGAAGGGGAGGGTGGAGGTAAAGGGGACGGTGCATAGGGAGGCGGGATATCAAAGGTCATCTCGCTATCCCAGAAAAAAAAACTAGTGAAATATGTAAACACACAGAAGTAGAATCCCCAAAAAATATCTGTAAAAAGGGAAGAATATTGGGAAAAAAAACCCTTAACGATGAAAGATCCAAAAAAAAAAAAAAATGGGGGGGGGCAACTGAAGGGAGGGAAAAAAATTACGTTACAATTGTAACGAAAGGTACAATGTTGGTATGATTAGATCGCAAAAAAAAAAAGGGCAGTGCTACTAATTTTGAACTGCACCCCGTTACAAATGGCACAAAAAGGAGAGTAGTAAAAACAATATATGTGTAGGAAAAAGAGAGACCTGAAAAGAAAAATCAATTACCCAAAAAAAAGGGGGGGTCAAAAAGACAATCGGGAGGGAAAAAAATTGTCAGGTTATATAATAACACATTAATGATGCCGCAATGAATCAAAGAACCAATGCTCTGGTACCAAAATTTGTAACGTGGCGTGTGTGGTCAAACGCGATCGCACAAATTGATCAATTGGAAACGACTGGGCTGCGATCGCGTACAAGGTAAATAATAATCTTAACGTCCACACTTCACGCTACAAACATTTATCTTCTTGTGTCGTACTTCCTGCACCGTGCTGCGAGAGTTTACGGGAAGCAAGCGCAAGAAGCACGAGACAAAAAGGGGTCCCTGGAATAAAGAAACTTATGAATTATGCACAATTATGCAATAGTTTCGAAGGGATTCGCCAACGGATAGCAGTGTTTGCCTTCTCCGCTGTAATCTAAATTCTATGGTTACGTTCTCCCGACGTAATATCCTTTCTCCTTTTCCAACGTTGCCAAACGCGTACTCCAATAATTGTTCTTTAAGATTAACTTCAAATTGGGTTTTCAACCAGTACACCTTTTGTAAGTCTTACTATTTTAGTGCACGTAACCAAGGCAAATTAAATGATTTCTACAATTCAATTTAACATATATATATATATATATATATTCAAGGTTCTGAAACAATACACCTTGCGAGTATGCCCAATCTCCGACAAATTGAGTTGGGAACAACATTAACAATCAATATGACTTTAACAATAACCTGCGCGTCCTGCGCGCTATTTTAATCTTCTCACGTAACTTCTCCTTTTTGTTAACAAACCACGAGCATGCACCCAAAATACAGTGTAAATCACAACCTTATTCTTTGATGGAGCGAGACACCACGCATAGTTGGCGTGTACCAATACGTGTCTCTAAATTACCTTGAAGTACAATTTGCAAATACAGCGTTCCCGCTATTTCTTTTGTCTAAACCCAAAATGCCTCTCTTATTTATGCTTAATAAAATGCCTCTCTTTTATACTCAATCAAATGCCTCTCTTTAAGTTTAATCAAATGCCTCTCCTTTTATACTCAATCAAATGCCTCTCTTTAAGTTTAATCAAATGCCTCTCCTTTTATACTCAATCAAATGCCTCTCTTTAAGTTTAATCAAATGCCTCTCCTTTTATACTCAATCAAATGCCTCTCTTTAAGTTTAATCAAATTGCCTTACTTTTGTTAAATTGCACCAGCTGCCTATTTTATTATTGTTTCTTTTACATTATTGCATCGGTAGTGCTACCAAAAGGGGACAGGGAGGTTATTAATCTACGAGATAGAAAGTTGGGGCTTCGTCGGCAAGAATGTCAATTTTCTGCTGGTGTAAGTATCAAGTGCGCACGTGCGCGCATTTAACTTCAATGACACAACTTTGGGCGATCAAAATGATATGCTTCACTGTCAGTCTTTATACGCTGCCTCTGCGTGAATAAACTTTATTAAATAGTTCAATTAGGCAGTTAGTTGCGTTTTGCGTAGGATTCTTTGACAATATCAGATATATAAAACGCGTCAACAACATATAGTACAAGTTCATGCGTGCATGCCCCCCTCCATGTAGGACTGCCTTGACGGGGCGAGGGGGCTTAGTAGGGAGGCCATTTTCATCACATCATTTCACCCATTCTTCACATCCATACTTCACGTTTTTCACCATTCCATCACGTCATTCATCTCCATATCTTTGACCTCCCTATTAAGTAAGGTAGGGAGGTCATTTTCATCTCATCATTTCACTCATTCTTCACATCCATATCTCACGCTTTCACCATTCCATCACGTCATTCATCTCCATATCTTTGACCTCCCTATAACTAAGGGTCCTGCTAGAGGAGACAACCTCGATAAAAAACCCCTATCCCAAGGTGTGAGTTGCACGTGCCGATGGGACAGTGTTGGCTGCAGGGGTAGGTGCAGTCGCGAACGTGGCCTCGGGGATTTCGGTTTGGTCCTCGAGTAGCCTCCATTTTTGGGGGTAGGCCTTCCTCGGCATAGAGGGCATGTCGAGGCGACAATTTATGGACCCTCCACAATAATAAAATTTTGTATATGGGTACAAAAAACAACTCAAACGGGGGGAAACCCCCAAAACGAGCGCGGCCTTCGAGCCCGCTTGAATTATTGGAAAAGACAAGTAACGTGCCACGTTATCTTGTGATTAGTATAGTGCAGAAGACCGAGAGTAACGATGAATCTGCAACAACCAAGAAACATGGAGCTGCTACATTAAAGGACTTGTCACCATTTCTGATCAAGAAACAGCTAGACTACGCCGCTGGTTCAGATGTACCAGAAATAAAAAAGCTGCGAAACGGGAGTCTACTCATCCAGACCAGCACAGATCGCCAGACAAACAACCTTTTAAAGCTAAGATCTTTGGGCAACTTCCCTGTTAATGTTGAACCTCACCGTCAACTTAACAGTAGTAGAGGTGTGATTCGCCACTGGGATCTGCTAAATGCTGAGGAGGAAGAGATTCTTGAAGCACTCTCAGACCAACATGTGACCGCAGTGCAGCGAATAAAGACTCGTAAGTCCGGAGAACTAGTACCAACTGCTTCACTCATAGTGACGTTTCAAACGACCACTCTCCCAGCTATTGTACGGGCTGGATATTTGAGACTCAAAGTCCGTCCGTACATACCTAACCCGATGCGTTGTTTCAAATGCCAGCACTTTGGGCACACTCAGCCTTCCTGCAAGGCCACTACCGCCCTTTGTGGTAAGTGTAGTCTGCCTGATCATGGGACCGAACCTTGTTCTTCAGGTCCCAAATGCATTAACTGCCAAGGCGAGCACCCAGTCTGGCATCGTGACTGCCCCTCTTTCCAACAAGAGAAGAAAATCAGAGAGTTGGTCGTCACAGAGAAAATCTCTGCTGGTGAAGCAAAACAACGGCTCCGTGACAGCATACGCACCAGTTTACCTGTGCCATTCGCTACAGTTGCTGCAGCTGCTCTTAGCCGTCGCAGTGTAGGTGTACAAACCAGCGACGTGTCCACGCAAACGACAACGCTTCCCGTAGTAGCTCGTCCTGCTTCGAGGAAACCAGCAACCGCTCCCCGCTCCACAGAGAAGAAGTTGAAGCAGGTTCACACAAAAGAATACTTCCTGAAGACCAGTAGCTCTCCAGTCAGGGTGGCAGCCACCACCCTGAAACTTAAGGCGCAGCTGAAAGCTGCCCGGCGGGCGCTCAAAGCACCCGCCCCCACTCCTCCTCCTTCATCCCCTTCGCCCTCTGTGTCCTTACCCGAGGACATGATACAGGACGAAGCCGCGGATGAAGAATTTATCAAGGTGACAGGGCCTAGAAATAGAGTACGCCTTAAAAGGTAACTATAATACCTCCAGCTATGGCTTATTGTCTCCAATGGAACCTTAACGGTTTCCGTACACATCTCGAGGAACTGCAAATTCTAATATCTGAATTTGACCCTGCCATTATATGTCTCCAAGAGACACATTTTCGTCCAAATGAATCAGTGATTCTAAACGGATACACGCTTTACCGCACCGACAAGCTTCCTGAGGGTCGTCGTGCACACGGTGGTGTTGCAATCGGTGTTCGAGATAACATCCACTCAACGCCAATCTTTCTCACCACCCCCCTCCAAGCTGTCGCCGTGCGGATCCATCTACCACAGCCAATATCTGTGTGCTGTGTCTACATCACAAGGGAGGAGCGATTCTCTCTTGAGGACTTCCTTTCTATATTCCAACAACTTCCGTCTCCTGTAGTTCTTTTGGGCGATTTTAATTCCTACCATTGCTTGTGGGGCTCCGTTCGTACAGAGCCCCGGGGTCAAATTGTAGATCAATTCCGTGAGGCATCAGATTTAACGTTGCTGAATGATGGGACTCCCACATATTTCAGTCCTTCCTCTGGCACATATTCTGCGTTGGACTTGTCCTTTTGCAGTCCCAGCCTTGCTGCTACCACATCTTGGAGCGTTCATCCTGATCTATGTGGGAGTGATCACTTCCCTCTCATTCTTACCTTCGAACATCTTCAGCAATCACGTGAACAACACCCTCACTGGAATCTCAGTCGGGCCGACTGGGAAGCCTTCGAGCGTGCAGTGGACCTTGAAGTCGATCTTGCGTGGACTTTACCACCAATCGACGCCTTAGATGTCTTTGTGTCAGGAGTGCATGATGCTGCACGCACCTCCATTCCACATCCCAGTGGACCTGCGAGGCGACGCCCAGTCCCCTGGTGGACTGCGGAGATCGGTGCAGCCATCAAAGCCCGCAATCATGCTCTCGATCGATTTAATAGGAACCACACTGCCGCAAACCTCGAGCAGTTCCGCATTAAACGTGCCCGTGCCCGTCAGCTCATTCGAGCCAGTAAGAAGGCGTGCTGGGTCCAATACGTGTCTTCTCTGACGAAGCAGGCTTCGTCGAAAGCCGTTTGGACCAAAGTACGTCGCATACAGGGGGGTGCATATACTCCTCTGAGCGCTCTGGAGCACGATGGGACGTTGTACACAGATTCCGGAGACATAGCTAATATCTTGGCCACGCAGTTTTCTGGTGCTTCTAGCTCTGTAAATTATGAACCACGTTTCCGCCGTGGGAAGGACCGTCAGGAACGACGCCCTCTCGTTTTTCGAAGTCATAACACCGAGCCATACAACTCTCCATTCACTGAACGGGAGTTCGATCAGGCACTTCGAGATTCTAAGAACACAGCTCCTGGAGTGGACAAGATCCACTATGAGATGCTTCGTCATCTGCCCATTGGAGCAAGAAATTTTCTTTTGGCGGTATTCAACAGGCTTTGGTTGGAGGACTCTTTCCCCACTTCCTGGAAAGAAGCTATTATTGTTCCCATCCTGAAACCAGGTAAACAACGCACCGCAGCCTCGAGTTACAGGCCTATTGCCTTAACTAGCTGTGTGTGCAAGTTGATGGAACGCATGATCAACAAGCGTCTCACCTGGTTTTTGGAGGAAAACTGCTTGATAAGTAATTTTCAATGTGGTTTTCGCTCCAACCGTTCCACACTGGACCATCTGGTTCAGCTGGAAACACACATTCAGGATGCATTCCTCAACAAGGAACATTTAGTTGCAGTTTTCTTTGACCTCCAAAAAGCATATGACACAACGTGGCGTTTTGGCATCCTAAAGCAGCTCCATTCTTGGGGCGTCCGTGGCCATATGGCGTACTTTATTAAAAACTTTTTATCTGATCGTTTTTTCCGCGTACGTGTTGGGAACTCCTTTTCGGATCTTCACGAACAAGAGAACGGTGTCCCGCAGGGCAGCGTATTAAGTGTGACTCTGTTTGCCATAGCAGTGAACAGTGTTATGGCAAGCATTGTTGCCCCTGTACATGGTCTTCTGTATGTAGACGACCTCACGATCTTTTGTCGCTCACGGAATCTCGCGTCAGCTTCTCGTCAACTCCAACTGACGATAAACCGTTTGGTTGAGTGGTCCTCCCAAACAGGTTTCACCTTCTCATCCGAGAAATCCGTGTGTGTTCACTTTTGTCGTCAACGTACATGTCATTTCGATCCTGACCTGTACATGGGGAAATCTCCCCTGTGCTTCGTGAATGAGGTCCGCTTCCTGGGCCTCATTTTCGATAAGAAATTAACATGGCTACCTCACCTTCGCCAGTTAAAGTTCTCTTGTCTTCGAGTTCTCAACCTTTTACGCGTTTTATCTCATACTTCTTGGGGTGCTGATAGGACGGTATTGCTTCGCCTATACCGTGCACTCATCAGGTCGAAGCTAGATTATGGATGTGTTGTGTATTCTTCTGCTCGCCCATCTAGACTTCGCATCCTAGACACTGTCCACCATGCTGGTATACGTGTGTGCACTGGTGCCTTTCGGACCAGTCCCGTCGCCAGTTTGTATGTAGAGGCATCTGAGCCGCCGCTGTCTCTGCGAAGACAGCGGCTGGTAGTTAACTACTTCCTCCATCTTCGCTCGATGCCTTCACATCCTTCATTCCACACCATCTCAGACGAGGGTAGGCTGGCAAGGTATCGGCTTCACCCTAGTGTCACTAGACCATTCGGTGTTCGTGCAGACGAGATCCTGTCAGCACTTGGTGTTGACAGTGATCTTCCTGGCGTCTCACCACTCATTTCGCCTCTCCCTACCTGGGAGTTTCCTGCACCTTCTATCGATTTTTCTCTGACTGCTCTTCCAAAGTCAGAGACACCAATGGTTGTATACCAGCAACGGTTTTTAGAACTTCGTGCGAAGCACCCCAATTTTAATGTGTTTTACACGGATGGGTCCAAGACATTCGAATCAGTTGGTTGCGCCTTCGTCCTAGACTCTCAAAGTTCCAGTTACTTGCTACATCCTGCCTGTTCCATCTATACGGCAGAGTTGTACGCCATTCTAAAGGCACTGGACTTTGCAGACGTCAATGGTCTGAAGAAAGTCCTTGTGTGCTGTGATTCGACCAGCGTGTTGCAGTCTCTGGATTCGCCGTATTCCCGGCATCCAGTAGCGCAACGCATCTTCAGACGGCTTGTGTCCTTATCTGCCAGCACAGATGTACACTTCTGTTGGGTCCCTAGCCACGTGGGCATCCAGGGGAACGAAGCAGCTGATGCTGCCGCCAAGTCTGCTGATGCAGATGGCAACGTTCTCGTCCACCTTTTGCCAGCTAGCGACCTGCAGAATGTGTTCCGTTCTCGCCTTCTTGACACTTGGCAGACCGAGTGGGATGTGGAAACGGGGAACAAGCTTCACGCTGTTAAGCCCACCATAGGTGTTTGGCGTTCCTCGTCTCGTCCCTCTCGGCGAGAAGACGTTATTCTTACCCGCCTGCGTATAGGACACAGCCGTCTCACGCATGGTCACCTACTGCAAGGGCTGGACCCTCCGTTGTGTCGTACTTGTAATGTTATTCTAAGCATCCGACACATTCTCGTTGAATGTGTCGATCTTGCTTACCTCCGGCAGACTTTTAACCTTTCCGGCTGTTTGTCATCCCTCTTGGGTGATGACAGCAGTATTTTATCACGTGTTTTTAGTTTTTTGCGAAGAGCTGGACTCTTCCACCGTCTGTAAGGAGGTTTTTAGTTTATTCTGACTTTTTAATATGTTGTGTTTGTCTCGTGCAGGTCTTTTTACAACCTGGCACTTTTAGTTTTTCCCAAGGGGCTATCTACACCCCCTTTTTTAAATCTAAGTCAGAATTTTAGATAAGGGGACATTTCCCCGTATACACAGAAGGGTGCGAAATGGCCTTAAGTGCCGACGCACCCATAAATTTTAACTCAATCAATCAATCAATCATGCGTGCATGCCCACGCCTTCTTCCCTTGGCTCCTTATTTCTCTTTGTTTAACGCACACACACCAATATATGCATTGGTTTCAACACTTATCAGAAAGTTCGCCGAGAGAAACAAAAAAAAGGCAGAAGGGGGGGGGGGGATAACTGAAGGAGAACTAGTGTTGGCTTTATACAATTCGTTACTCAAGGTTCCATAAAAGTCAAGGTAAATTATCAATCGTTATCGCCGAACGGCAAGATCGTAAGATGTAATCACCATTTCCATATCACAGTCAAAGAGATTGCTTTTGTACATACCTCCACTAACGTTCAATACACACCAAGACCCACGTCATCCTTCCAGTATACTCGTTCGACGGGCTTCTCCGTGTTAACGGTGGGATTGAAGGCTTCACTTCAGAAAACAGTGGTGGAGTTGTATCTCTTGCCGATAATGGATTAGACGTCGTGCCCAAGGTCAGGCACCTGCCGTTCGGAGCGGAAGTAGGAAGTAGCTGCGAGAGGCAAAACGCACACGCCGACTAACTGGAGCAGCATGTTTTACAACTAGGCCAGTGCGGCCGAAATCGCCGCTAGAGGCAGCACCAGAAGTCATCGTGAGGTAAAGCGACCTCCGATGGCTAAAAAAAAAGGGAACGTCGCTTTCTCTTCACTTTTTTTTTTTGAACGTGTAATGTTTGTAAAGCAAAAATAATGCAAACGTTACAGGCTGCAGTTCATGTGTGCAATGTGCAGGCAAGCAAAATAGGTGAATATTTAACTCTTCTGTCACTTCATAAACCTCAGGATCAATGTGACTTTTATGGCCATCGAGAATCAAAAGCGGCTGTTCCACTGAGCCTGTGCTTATGAAAGTGGCGAAGCCATTGACAAAACTAGTTCTTTTGCATGTAACCTTTTTCTGTCATTGAAAACTCACTGCCGTGAGGTAGACCGTCCCCGAATTCGTTCTTTCGATTCTTGCCTTTGTATAAAACGAAAGGTGGAATCCAACCACATTTTATTTTCACTCATTTGAAAGAACGAGAAAAGTCATTAAGAATGGCGTTTGTTACATTGAAATACGTCAAGTAGTTCTAAATAATTGTAATCTGAAGTTGAGCGTGAAGGCGCATCTTTCACTATGCCTGACGGCAAATGCCGTCGCGAATACAGCCTACACGCATGTGCTGCATTTTTCTTACTCTGGCCACATATAAGTATCATCGTGGCCTTTTCAGAGTCTGAAAATACTATTTTCTCAGCAACAGTTCTGACGTACGTACACTATCACAAACATCTTGTTAATTAGTGCACTTTATTTGATAAATTTGATAAATCTATTTGAAGGAAAAAATGTATCAGCTGCAAAGTATAAAAGTTGAAAACTTAAAGATTTGTCATGACCAAACCAGAAGAGTTGATTGTTCCAATGTACTAAATATGACCTAAATAAATAAACGCCAAATAAAAATTAGATAGATGTTAATGTACTAACATTTTTGTATGGAACTGATGGCGGAATGTTTAAAATTTATACTTCTTAATTAACAGTTATGTGTTAACTCAAAATATTTGTCCGAGTTTACTTTACAAACTACACATTTTTTTGTAACCCGCAGTTGTTGGAACGTAACAACTTTCCTAAGCACAACACATATTATGCAGAAGAGTAACATGTTTGTTACATACCCGAATGGCGTCAAAAGGGGGATATGCATGTTACGACACACGAATCAACTTGTGAGAATGTTTGTTTCAAGCGTCAACTTCACGTTACAATTACTTGAGAACTAGCTGACCAGAGGGCTGCATATTGGTCAGAATCGCTTACTAGGCCCGCCTGGCTGGTCGGGCGGGCGAGAAGAACTGTGTACCTGAGTTTTGACCCGTCAAGCATCGAAAGCCCACGGGTAACTGGAAGGCCTTGCAAGACGAAGCTCGCTTATCTTCAGCTAACGCTCATTCAGGTTTTGCACCGTCTCCAGATACATGAGTCACGCAGTCACCGTTGCCAACTTTTAGATTCTAAACTGGTCTAGGAGCACTTAAAATGTTCATCAGGTTTATCAATTTGAAATTGCAGACATTTATTCCTTGGTAGAAAACATTTGTATCACTCACACCCAGTGGCGGCGATTGGGTTCCAAAACTAGGGGGCCAAGGTGCAAAAGTGGGGGGGGGGGCAAGGACAGTTTAATTTCCCTTGATACATGAGGTTAGCGTGGTGCAAACGTTTCAAAAAGTCGGGGGGGACAACTGCACCCTCTCGGCCCCGCCCCTAATCACCGCCACTGCTGACACCTGTAAAGGAGTACGAACCAAGTTTCGCAAAAAGTGCCATCGTAAATATTTTGGAACTTTGTGTTACTGGTGGTTGTTCTACATTATACTTTTTTTCGGGGGTGCTCCCCTATGGCGCAGTGGTAGTGTCGTCGCCTTGTAATCAAGGGGTACCGGGTTCGATACTCGGTGGAGGCACATGGTGGTTCGGATCCCACTTTAAACTATAAGTTCAGTCCCGATTAGCCTTATTGTGCATAAATTGACCAAATAAATGAATCAATCAATCAAACAGATTTTCTCTCTGGTGTAATTTTGCCAATTCAATATCCGAATTAGTTGCTCAAGATCCCCCCCCCCTGAACACTAAGGCACGATAGTTCACAAAATGGAACATGAAATCAGAATTTGCATTATAAAAGGTTTTTGAATATTGTCATCTCTTTCAACAAATCGTAGTTCGCTCATGTTGTTGTAACACCAGTAAGCCTTGTTTCCATGATATGAAAAACTCAATATGCTGACCAACGCAGAATTTTTTTTTTATTTTAAAACATAAACTAAATATAACGTTTCAATCTTCTAGCAAGGTTTTCTTCAGACTCTTTACCCAGTACAAAAAAGAATGTTGTTGCTAGATATCTAGTTCTACAGACCGCATTGATAGTAATACGATGCAAAATATAATTATTGTTAGCTTGTATCTTCATACGGGGCAAATAGCAGGCAATGCTACTTATACATTTCAACAAACGAACAACGTAAAAATGAAACAGAGAGGAGATTTACGATTTCAAGACCAGAAAAGTGACATAAAATGAACAAGACACACAAACTTATTTCAAGACCTTCGAAACAAATTTGGAAAATGTGTGGTAGTTGGTTTGACATAATAATGAAACTAATTTGAGGAGTTACAAAAATCTTAGGTACAGTTGCGTAGCAACATATCGCGAGGCCCTGGGCGAGATTAGAATGCAAGGCTCCATCCGTTCTTTAAGTTTGAAATATCAATGTGAATCGATATACAGTCATCAAGGAAACGTCAGCAAATTATTATATTTATATAATAGCCTATAATAATAATTAATTTCTGACGAAAATTATATTTAATAGTACGCGACAGAGAAATTTACACTTGGCAGAGCTTGGAATTTTCATTAACCAAGGCAGTAGTAATAGTGCGTTTTTAAAGATGTTCTTTAGACAGTAAGACAACTGAAATATCCTCAAATAAGAACCTTTAAATATAACCTATATATTATTTAATGAGTCCTTCTTTGTTTCATCATTTCAAAATTTGTAGGATGTAAATGTCACAAACCATTTCTTAAGTAGAAAATATCGAAGGACGCACATAAAATGTCTGTGCTTGATAGAGCGGGGGGAAGGGACTGCGCTAAACCACAATCCTGTCTAGGAGCCCAAAGTATCTACCTACTCTTCGACACAATCGGTTTCAACATCAAGAAATCTTAAAACGATAGTCATTTGCACCATAAGTGTGAAATCTTCGGTGTTATCAATTGATACAGCTAATTTGACTTTTTAATTAGCAATTTTGACTTTGTTGCACATTAATTGTACCAGTTAACTTTGAATTTTAGGGCTTAGATGATAATAATAATTGTGAATCTCATTTTGTTGTTACGTCTGAATGTTCTTGTAATATTAAATATTTGACGCAGTGGCGTAACAAAATCGTAAAGTACGCGTCCGCAAGAAACAAATTTGGGTCCCTCAAGTACAGTCAGATTCTTCCAGGAAATGTATGTAATTACTTAGAATGGCTGGTTGTGGCTACACTTACATTAATAATTATACAAATCGATGCTCTACCTCTGAATTTTCACATATTATAACATATCTTTCTTTGACATTTATGTATTCAAAAGAAGAAAATAGAAATACTTACTTCCCCGCCCCTCTTAACAGCTGGGTGGATATATGAATATATGTGTTTTTATATTTTTTATTTAAATCGATCTTTTCTTTGGCATCGTACAAATAGACATCTTTTTTTAATAGAAAGGCTTTTTCTGATAAACGGCCCTGTAAAATATTTGAACAGTTTGATTAAAGCAAATAACAAATTACATGTAAATATGCATTTCTCTATTTCTGGAACTGAACATAATGAACGTAATATGAAAATGTTTGTTAAGTGTAGTAGTCCAGTTTGGACAGTTGAACGTCCTCTTGTGAGGAGCTGAAGTGAGGAGCAGTGTTGCCAACTCCTCACTCGAAAAAATCACCAAGGTTTTTGTTTTTGGGTATAACCTAACCTAAAGCAAGGAGCTGGCAACCTTGCTTGAGGTATTTTCTCGCAGTGTTGCCAACTCCTCACTCGAAAAAATCACCAAGGTTTTTTTCTTGGTCTAACCTAACCTAAAGCAAGGAGCTGGCAACCTTGCTTGAGGCTTGCCTTACAGTGCATAAAGCAAGGTTGCCAACCCACTGGTATTTTTGCCATAGCTTTTTACAAAAAAAAGAGAGGGAAGAGTTAAACAACCGACAGCTTACCCGCAGCTTTTTTTTGCTCTAACCTAACCTAAAGCAAGGAGCTGGCAATCTTGCTTGAGGCTTGCCTTACAGTGCATAAAGCAAGGTTGCCAACCCACTGGTACTTTTGCCATAGCCTTTTACAAGAAAAAAAAGAGAGAGGGAAGAGTTAAACAACCGACAGCTTACCCACAGCTTTTTTTGCTCTAACCTAACCTAAAGCAAGGAGCTGGCAATTTTGCTTGTGCAATCAACCCGGTTGACCGCCCTCAAGTGGAGATCAGCGTTGCCAACTCCTCACTCGAAAAAAAATCACCAAGGTTTTTTTTGGTCTAACCTAACCTAAAGCAAGGAGCTGGCAACTTTGCTTGTGCAATCAACCCGGTTGACCGCCCTCAAGTGGAGATCAGCGTTGCCAACTCCTCACTCGAAAAAAAATCACCAAGGTTTTTTTTGGTCTAACCTAACCTAAAGCAAGGAGCTGGCAATTTTGCTTGTGCAATCAACCCGGTTGACCGCCCTCAAGTGGAGATCAGCGTTGCCAACTCCTCACTCAAAAAAAATCACCAAGGTTTTTTTTTGGTCTAACCTAGCCTAAAGCAAGGAGCTGGCAATTTTGCTTGAGGCTTGTCTTACAGTACATAAAGCAATTTTTGCCAACCTACATATACTAAACAAGGAGAGCCGGCACTGCTGTAAAAGAGAGAGAGATGGGTGGATGGCAACGCAGTATGTGTGTGCGTGTATGTGTATAATATGTAGCATTATTAACTAGAGTGTGTTGGCAATTTACTTACAACTAAAAAAAAAAAATAGAAATGCCAACGTTGGTGTAAGATGAAGAGAGAGAGAGAAAAACTTATAGCTGGGAACAGTAATGAGCGAATGCGCCATATCGTAATTTTCCAACTCCGTATATCGCGACCTTTGTAAACCTCTCTCTCTCTCGGGGGAACGACGTGCCGCGCACACACACACGCACACGTGCACACGCACACACACGCGCGCGCGCGTACGTATTGTAACACAAACAAACAAACAAAATAATAATTGTTGTTTTTAGAATACCTGGCCCCTAACCCCGCCAGGGTGCGTGGTGCCCAACCAAAAATGTAAAAGTTTTCTAACGGCTACGGTTATAGATAACTGCACCTCTGTAGGGTTTCACGTGTTTTTTTTCCTCAAACTTCTTATATATTTTTTTAAATTTTTTTACAGGGTTTATTAAAGTACATATTTGAGGAAAACAACGCCACCCATATATAAATAAACCCCTCAAACTAACACTAATTAGAATTAGCCTACAAAATTTTTCTCGTAAGGTATTTTTTTTGTAAACACTCTACCACCAACAGATCACATATAAATAAACATACCCCCCAAAAAAATGCGCTCCATGAAAAGTTGCCCTGTGTGCAAGATAACCATACCAAGCCAAAATTTTGCAAGACATTGTCGTACCTGCGCACCTGGTAAGCGTGTAACCGCTAAAAAACCATGTCCCAGGTGCGGTATACCTATTACTATTAATAATTTAAAGAGGCATATAACATCATGCAAAGTTGTCGTCGGAGCACCTGTTCCCCAACCGTCGACCAGCTCGACCAAGAGGAAAGCGGAAGCCGACTCGCCACCATCCGCCAAACGCGTCAAGTCTGTGGCGAAAGCTAACCAGTCTGCTTTCCAGCGGTTGTTAGAAGATTTTGTCATCACTTCGGAGGGCTCATGCGACGTGCGTAGCTTTTTGGAGGAGAAGCAAGCAGAGATTATTTCCATCCTCGGTGATACGCTTGCAACGCACTCCACCAAATTCTACGCATCGCTACGTTGCCAGTACAAGAAGCCGTCTGATGAAATTTACAGCTTCTGCCACAACACCAAGGCGAAGACGCTGCATCTGGCGGATGTCGACAACCTCGAGGTCATCTACAACCAGTTTGCCGATGAGCTGGTGGCAAAACAGGAGGAACACCAAGCTAAAGGCTCGGGGGGTTCGCTGTGTGGCGAGCCTCACGAACTGTGCGTCAAACTTTGTAAGTTCATACCTCTCACTGCCTCCAGCTACGTCCCCTTACCACCTACCATTGTGGCAAAAAAGGCCGTCCTGAACATTCAGAACAGTGACGCCAAGTGCTTTGTATGGTGTGTTCTGGCAGCGTTGCACCCAGTTGAGCCAAAAAATAATCCAAAACGTGTTGGCCACTACCTACCCTATGAGGCAGAGCTGGAAGTTGCGATGGCTGGGATCGACTACCCGGTAGAGGTCACGGACATTCGAAAGTTTGAGGCTCGTACGCGGTTGGCCATCAACGTTTACGGTCTCACTGACGAAAATGTGGTGTACCCCATCCGGGTGAGCGACGTAAACGTTGATGGTGTGCAGGAAATTCACCTTCTGCTCATCAAGGACGAGACCCATCACCACTACACCCTTATCCGTTCCCTCTCCCGGTTGGTGTCGAGCCAAAAAAGCAAGCATGATGGTAGCATAGAAGTTTGTCGCAGGTGCTTGTCAACTTTTGACAATCAAAAACAGCAGGATTATCAGCACATCAGAGGTCCCAACATCGCTGCAGAGAAGCTCGCTCGCCACAAGATCTACTGCAATGCCAACGAGCCGGGTGTGGCAGTCTTGCCCAAACCTGGCACCGTGGAGCGTTTCCACATGCACGGTGCCATGGTAGAGCATCCCGCTATCATCATCGCGGATTTCGAGGCCTTCCTCAAACCCCTGTCCACTTGCGATCCCGACCCCGAAGTTTCTTCCACCACCCCTTACCAACTCCACGAGGCATCCAGTTTCGCATACGTTGTGGTGCGACGAGACCAGCACATCGCCCCCGAGCCCTACGTGTACCGTGGTCCCGACGCAGCCAAACACTTCCTCGAGAGGATGGTTGTCGAGGCCAACGAGATAGGGAAGGTACTGTTGGCCCCCAAGTTTATGCTCCCACTGTCCCCTGACGATCAGTGTAGACACGACGAGTCCATCGCTTGCCCTGTCTGCGTCAAGGAGTACACCGCCAACAACCGTAAAGTCCAACACCATGATCACTTTGACGGTAGGTATGTTGGCCCTTGGTGCAACAGATGCAACCTCATGGCCCGGGACCCGCGATTTATCCCTGTGTTTTTTCATAATGGCTCGGGATACGACTTCCACCATCTGGTGCCTCACTTTGGCTACGACGACATGCGAATCAACGTTCTGGCGCAGAACGAGGAGCGTTACATCAGTGTGAGCAAGTGGGTGCGAATCCCAGGATCACACTCTACCGTCGAGCTTCGCTTCCTCGACTCTCTGAGGTTCCTCCCGGCCAGCCTCGATGCTCTCGCAGGGAAGCTTAGCGACGAGCAAATGCTCATCACCTCCGCGAACTTTCCGAACTTGGACGCCGGCCTCTTCAAGCGTAAGGGGGTCTATCCCTACGAATATATTACAGACTCTTCCAAGTTCGCAGAGACGTCGCTACCCCCCCAGGCGAAGTTCTACAGTCAGCTGCGAGGCTCGAACATCACCGAGGATGACTATCACCATGCCCAGTCCATGTGGCACAAGCTGGGCTGTCGAACTCTCGGGGACTACCACGACGCCTACCTCAGACTTGATGTGACGCTCCTCGCCGACGTGTTCCAGACGTTCCGTGCGACCGCCATGAAGATCTACCAGCTGGACCCTGCCTACTTCTACAGTCTTCCTGGACTGGCGTGGTCAGCCATGTTTCTGGTGACGAAGATCGAGCTGGAGCTTCTTTCGGACGTGGACATGATGCTGTTTGTGGAACGTGCCGTGCGGGGTGGAATGGTCCAGGTGTCGCAGCGACACTCGCGCGCCAACAATCACCACATGGCCACCGGTTACGACCCCTCACAACCGTCCAGCTACATCATGTACACGGACGTCAATAACCTCTACGGACACTCCATGATGCAGCCACTCCCCTTTAAAAACTTCGAGTGGGCTGACCCTTCCAACTTCGACATCGAAAGCTTCGACGATTCGGAACATGGGTTCTTTGCCGAGGTGGACCTTGAGTTCTCCGAGAAGCTGCAGGATTTGTTCTGCGATCTTCCCCTGCACCCGAGCTCAAGTGTCCACCCGATTCCAACCAGAAGAAGCTCGTCATGGACTTCAAGCCCAAAGAGTGTTATGTCCTACACTACCAGAATCTCCGGTGGTTGATGAAGCAAGAGGTTACCGTCCACGCAGTTCACCACATCCTCAAGTTCGAGCATTCTCCATGGTTGCGTCCATATATTGAAGTCAACACCAAACACCGCACCGCAGCCACGTCCGAGCTCGATAAGGATTTCTTCAAGCTTATGAACAATGCGGTGTTTGGCAAAACTATGGAGAATGTACGGAATCGCATGGACATAAAATTGGTAACGAGGAAAGCACAATGTCGCAGGCTCGTGGCAAACCCGTTATTCAAATCGAGGACCATTTATAATGAGCAGCTTGCTCTGGTGCATATGAGGAAGAGTGAGGTGAGGCTCGACAAGCCAATTTATGTTGGTGCCTCAGTATTAGACCTGAGCAAGCTGCACATGTTCGAGACGTACTACGACATATTACGTCCACATTATAGCCACAACATCTCGCTTCTCTACACGGACACGGACAGCTTGGTGTACCACGTCCACTCAGCCGATGCATACAGGGATATAGTCACGGTACCAGCTTTGGTTAACCTCTTCGACACCTCGGGCTATCCCCAGCCGAACCAGTACGGCATCCTGCCCCGCAACAAAAAAGTACCTGGCAAACTCAAAGACGAGAAGGACGGTGATGTAATTCTCGAGTTTGCAGGTCTTCGCGCCAAGGCCTATGCCATCAAAGCCGAGGGCAGCGTTACCAAGAAGGCCAAGGGTGTCGGCAGACAGGTGGTTCGGGAGCATCTCGCATTCGAGGACTTTGTCGATTGCCTCAAGACCAGGTCGTCGGTTCTAAGAGAAGAACAGCGCATCCAGAGCGTCGACCATGTGTTGACCACAAACAAAGTTAGAAAAATTGCCCTGGATCCCAACGACGACAAGAGGTGCGTTCTCGAGTGTGGTATTCACACATTGCCGTGGGGGCACTATCGCTTAGCAGAAAGCAAAACCTGCAACATATGTCCATCTTCAACAGAAGATTCATAAAAACAAAACAAAACAAAAAAAAATACTTTGACTGTCATTACAAAAAACTTTGACTGTATTCTTAAATAACCAGCATGCCTATGAATTTGTTCGGTTTCAAAAAACAGATCATTATGGAAACCATACCAGATCATGAAGTCTTACCTTCCGTGTTACCTAAACTCAACGGTCTGTTGATCATTCACCTCAACAGCATTTGGACGAAACTGAATGACGATGTGGGCAAGATGTTTTATGTTTTTAATAACAATTTACATTTCTACGAAATTCCGATCGACGGGAAACTTCAAATCACCGTGAATCCGGAAAACGCAGGCGAAATCAAAATTTCTACCGGCAAGAATATTTTTCGAATTAAGCACGACAAGATGCTTTCTAACATTACGTACGATGTTTCCGCAGGAGATTATCTTTACATGGAACTCCTCGGAGATTACGACAAACTTATTCCTCTCTTCGTAGAATTACGAATCGTCTATCCTATTATAAATAACCGTTAACCAAAAATGCCTAACGACATTTTCGGCAACACCAAGCGTGTAGACCATGCAGAAGAGATTCTCATGTTGGACATTCGAGTTAAGAAGTTGAGGACCGATTTGATCGCTTTGCAGGAAACCTTAAACAAAAGTTTAGAGTCGGAAATCGCCACGCTCCAAACGCAATGTCTCGACCCCATTCTGAAAATCGATTCCGAACTAAAAACGCTCATAAAAAATTATGTCGACGTACCTTCTTACGACAGCGTTCAAAATATACAGTTGAGCGTGGATTCGCTTCAAAATGATTTGGCCAAATTACAGCAATTTCAATCGAAAAATGAAGATTTGGAAAAATTGAAACTCGAAATCGAAGAACGAACTTCCGCAATAGAAAAGAATTTCTCCGAACTTCAAACCGTGGTGAACGATATAGACGCAGAACGCTTGCACGTCGTCGTTTCCAAATTACAAGAAGAATTCACCAGCACGTTGGAAGAAATTAAATCCAAGTTGCAGACTTTGGAAGATACAATGACGAACCTACCATCGTCGGACGAACTGCAGGTCATCGGTAAAAGCGTCGCGAACATAAAAATTCAATTGGAGGCCTATCAAGATTTCGAACACATTCAAACCACCATCGCTACGCTTCAGGCGTCTCTGGAATTGATCAACGAAGAAATTAAAAATATTCACGCTGAAGCGAGAGCGTTGACGAGCATTCAAGACACGTTGAGCACGGTTCAGCAGAAGATCGAATATTTAGAAAATTTGAACGTCGAAACGAATCTCGCTCATTTTCATCACGTACTCGACAACATACAGGGTGACTTGGAATTGTTACGGACGAGCGTGCCTTCGAGCGAAGATTTGGAAAAATTGAAAACGGCGGTGACGGCACTATCCGATTCGAGCGACATCAAAAGTTTTTTGAGCGATCTCGAGAGTAAAGTGGCCAATCTCCCCACCTCCAAAGAATTGCACGCTTTGAAAAGAAACATATCTCGAATGCTGAAACGACTGGAAACGGAAACGGCGAACGTGGAACAGATTCGAGACGAAATTAGTTCGCTGGTGTCGACGCTGCCCACTTCCCAGAGCGTAGCCGACCTTCACACGCAGTTTACAGAGATGCGAAGCATCGTGAACGATCTTACCGAAAAGAGCTCGAAATTGAATCAAGTCGAGAACCTTCAGAACATCGTCGTCAACGTCAGAGATCAAGTTGGAGTGCTGGAATCCACGCAGGAATCGACGCTGGCCTCTTTCGGTGCCAAGTTGCAAGAACTCAACGAAAACTACAAGCAGTTGAACGTGGAAGTGAAAATCAAACCGTCGTTTTCTGCCGTAACGGATACCATAGTCGAGCATTTGCTGCCCATCGAAAATAAACTCGGACAAGTTCACAGTAATCTGCTCGGCGTCGACACTAAATTCGCTAAACTGCATTCTCTGCAAGCCATCGAAATCAACAGCGTACCCAATCAACAGAGAATCTCCACGTTCGTCGAAGGTAACAAACTGTACATGTTGCATCCTTATCATCCGTACTACAAGTTTCTCCTCGATGGCACGATTCAGATAAACGAATTTTCGTACTGGTCTCACGGTAGAAAAGCTAGCGTTCCCACCATGACTTTGATATCGAATCGTGGTGTCCAGAAAGCAGGAAACATTCCTCTGGCACGTTGGAACGAAACGCGCAACATATATGAAATACACGAAGACGAAGATCTCACCGTTTTCGACGTGAGTGCCGGCGATAAACTGATCATTCAAAACACGAGCGAAGTGCCACCCTCTTTGAATCCCATCACGCTTGTGCTTCTCTTGAAACGTAATCTCTAAAAAATGTCTAGGCAAGCCATCGTCGAAGAATTGCATAAACCTGCACGCCGCAACTACGAACGTTTGGCTGTGGTAACCAAGGGCATCGACGACCTCTGGCAAAGTGACCTCGTGGAGATGAGTAGCGGCAATTTGAAAAACGTACATAAATTGAACAAGGGCAACAAGTACCTCCTCACCGTCATAGACACGTTTTCGAAATTCGCATGGGCTCTACCTTTGAAGGCGAAAACGGGAACATGCGTCACGGAAGCATTCAAGACAATTTTTCGCGAAAGCGGTGTCAGACGACCACGGTTTCTGCACACGGACAAAGGGAAGGAATTTTACAACGCCGTATTCCAAAAGTTTATTCAAAAACATGGCATTCGACATTATTCGACCTTCAGTCACATCAAAGCCAGCATCGTGGAAAGATTCAATCGAACCTTGAAAACACACATGTGGAAACGATTCACGCTTCGGGGAAATTACAAATGGGTCGACATCCTGCCGGAACTCGTCGACACCTATAATGATACGGTACACAGAACGATAGGCATGAAGCCAGCTGACGTTACGAAATCTGACGAGCAGCGTTTAATTTCTACCGTTTACTGTCCAAAGTACACACCCACGACAAAAAAAGCTAAATACAAAATTGGAGACCGGGTGAGGATCAGCAAATTCAAACGCACCTTCGAGAAGGGATTCACAAAAAATTGGAGCACGGAACTCTTTACGGTGGTTCGAGTTTTACCTGGAAACCGACACACGTATATAATAAAAGACAGTAGCGGCGAGATTTTGAAAGGAAGATTTTACGAAGAGGAACTCTCTAAAACAAAACACCCCAACACGTACCTCATCGAGAAAGTATTGCGTAGGAAAGGTGACAAACTGTTTGTCAAATGGCTGGGACTTCCGGAAAAGAGTTGGATCGACGCGAACGAAGTGATCTTGTGAGTACGTGGAACGTGGTGAAGCGTCTACCGGATCCGGAAAGTCAAACGAAGAAAAAAAACGGCGAGTTGCTTCCCGACAGCATCCGCTGTCTGATCGTAGGTCCTTCGGGGTGTGGGAAAACGACACTGCTCGTGGACAATTTTCTCCTCGCACCGAATTGGTTAAATTGGAAGAACAGGCACCTGTACGTGTTCTCGAAAAGTTTGGAGCAATCCAAATACCAGCAACTGATGAAACTGTACGATGGTCTGGACATTGCAACGTTCGCCTCGGAAATAAAACCACTCGACGATTGTCGTGAAAATTCAGTTGTTGTGTTCGACGACGCCATCCTGGAAAATCAAAATGAAATTCGCAACTTTTTCACGCAAGGTCGTCACAAAAAAATGGATTGTTTTTACCTAGCTCAAACGTTTTCCAAAATTCCAAAACAGTTAGTGCGCGACAACGCCAATTTCATATGTTTGTTTCGTCAAGATCACACCAACCTCAAGCATGCGTACGATGACTACGTAGGCGGAGACATGAACTACAATCAATTTTCGGAAGGCTGCTCTACTTGCTGGAACGGTGACGATTTCGGATTTGTGACGATCGACATGACGAGAAACCCCAACGATGGAAAATACAGAAACAAAATCAACGACTTTCTAAACGTTGCAACGTTGTGAGAAACAACGTATATAAATAACGTCATGACGAAACGAAAAATCGAAGACGAAAATCTCAAGCTTCGCGATTACCTCGCGAAACGCTTCAAAGGTTGGAAATCCGAGAATCGTGGATTCTACGAAGAGAAGAAACGTCAGGATCAACCCGTGATCGATGCCATCAGCAGTCTAGGTAAAGAAATTAAAAGCGTTACGGAACAAAATAAAAATTTGATCAACGAACTCGTACCGCTCGCAGCTAAAAGTTACGCCGTACCCACGCCTATTTCGAGCATTCCTTCGACACCGTTCGAACTGAAGGACGTACCGGCACGACGTCGAGCCATTGGTAGCACGTCGTCTTCGGATAAAATCGAGTTGGGACCTTTGGCACGAGACTACCTGAGCACGGGGAAATTCGACAAGGATGAAGTGTTCGGATTGTATCCCAGCATGGAAACCAGCGAAGGCGGCGGTGTGGTGTGGAAGATTGGGAAATCGAAGGTGACCTTCGAAGGCAACGACATTAAAGTCAATTTAGGCGACAAGGATAGTTGGACCAGGTATCCGGGTACGGTGGGACTGTGGGAACTCGTCGCCAAAAAGCAGCCGAAAGATTACACCGACGAAGATTACCAGAGTTACAAGGAAATTCTGATCATGACGGATGCCTTGTACCAGAACAACGACGCCTCGCAGAATAGGGTGAAATCGAGCAGCGGCGAGAAGTACAGGAATCTCATCAAACCGATTTGGAACCAGGTCAAAACGGGCAGCGGCGTCAAACGCTACAACACGTTACCCAAAGAATTCGTTTGGGTGGACGACGTTAGGAAACTCGTGGACCGATTGTTGGTGATAGCCGGCGAAGAGAATGCAGGCAATCGTAATTTCTACAACGAGAAGGTTGGCATCGTGGACATGATCAGCACGAAACTTTCCAACTTCATCGTGAACGATGACAAGGGCATAGGTTACCTGATCAAAATCATCAACACGCTGCCTCCGAAATTTTGGAACGTGGCCGAAGGAAAGGGACTCGTGAACGACATCATCAACAAGTTACCTTTCGAGATGCATCTACCGGGCTACCAGTACTGCGGACCGGGTACCAAACTCGAGAAAAGATTGGAGAGAGGAGACAAGGGTGTGAATCCGTTGGACGCGGCATGCAAAGATCACGACATCGCCTACAACACCACGCAGACGGATCTGGACGCACGTCACGAAGCAGACAGAAAGTTAGAGCACGCAGCTTTCGAAAGGTTCGTGAGCAGAGACGCATCGTTGGGTGAACGGGTCGCCGCACTAGGCACCACCATCGCCATGAACACGAAACAAAAATTGGGGTGGGGTATATAAATAACATACAGTAAAAAAAACAACAACATGGCTTGCATAACTGATTTGCCACCCGAGCTACTATCTAAAATATTCAAAAAGGTAGTTAACGGAGATGTAGGGAAACTTGTAATCATAGCAAGAACGACGCCGGAATTTCGCATCCCTTGTGAAATGGTTCTCAAGGACCATCTTCGGGAGATCAGCGGCCTGAGGTGCAGTGATCTCAACATTCTGCTTTCGGCTGCAGGGGAAAAATTGAACGAGAGGTCGGAGGAACTGCACGAGGCGATGCAGGGAAGAAGACGGTATACTGATGATTGGTACAAGTCTATGCAGGAGAAGGAAGATATCATTACGCACATCATCGCGTTTTCCGAAGCACGGACTTTCTTCCTCTGTTAAAAAAATAATAATATATATACGTGCCAAAAAAACTTGATATATAAATAACACACATCGTGAAAAAAAAATAATCTTCGGTATATATAAATAACACACATCGTGAAAAACAATTAAATTTCTCTCTAACACTATGAAATTTTTTTTGATATGACGACCGAAAAAATAAGTGATCTCCAAGCATTAAAACAAATGCTAAATTTGTCAGTTGAGTATGTAAAAATTCAGGAATTGGAAGTCGACAAACCTTACACGATAACTTCCGGTTCAATCGTTTCTACCCAGTATGGTCCCAAGGTACGCCTGTTGCTCAACGCACAATACAGTCTATTTTTACCAGATCGATACGCTAACATGTTATGCGACGAGAAGCTATCTATTTTAATCGAGAACAAAACTCGAATCGTGTACAAGGGGACAAAGGAACTTCTTGGCAAGAAAACGAAGCATGTTATAGAATTTGTGTAACGACTGCGAGGCCTTGAAAATATATAAATAACATACCGTAAAAACTACACAAGAAAAAATCTCAGAATATATATATAAATAACATACCGTGAAAATAACACATAGAGCATCAACATGAAGCCCAAGGGTGTCGTGTACCAGATACCATACTCCAATCTTAAAAATCTAGGTGCCCTCGATGGGTTACTCACCAAGAAACAACGCGAGAAGAAACGTTCTTGCTTGTCGAAAGGACATGGAATGAAATTGCTGCTCAGCACACCTCAATTGAAAAGATTGCAGCGTTCGCGGAAACAGCAAAAGATCGGAGGCTTCATATTCAGCATCCCGGCCATCCTGGCAGCATTGGGGGCCGTTGGAAGTTTGGCCGGCGGAAGTGCCGCCATCGCGAAAACCGTCATCGACTCGAAGAAGAACAAAGCGGAATTGGAAGAACAGAAACGTCACAACCTGGCCATGGAGAAGAAGGGGAAGGGCGTGATGAAGAAGTTTAAAAAAAAGAAACAGAAGCACTCACCAACCGAGACATTGAATCTCTGATCGGACCGTTACGAATCAAACACTTCAGAGGAGTTTTCATGTCCGACTCGCTACCTTCAAGCGTGAAAAAAAAAGAATGCGGAGTAGTCAACTTGGACGGTCAAGAAAATCCAGGCACGCATTGGATATGTTACCACAAAAACAACAATGATAAAGCATTCGTTTTCGATTCTTTCGGAGGTGTTCCACCTACAAATTTAGTCTATTATCTGAAAACGAACAAAACCTCTATATACTACAACGACGAACGCATTCAAAATTTCGGAGACGTGAACTGCGGTCATCTCTGCCTCTCCGTGCTCGCGTTTCTCTCTAAAATAAATAACCCTACGATCGAGGATTTCCAGAAAGCATTGTGGAACCTCAAACAGCATCACTAGGATGGGCGTGTTCCATCTCACGAGCGAATCTTCAATCTTAAAACTCACGCTGCACGACGACATCGTCTATCCTAAATCCGTGGCTCTGCGTGCATTCTACAGCATGTACCTCATACCCAATGTTACGCAGCACAACAACAAAATTAGCGTCGGAAGCGAACACATCGTCGTCACGCCAGGACAATACAATCTTTCCACTTTGCAAGCTCAATTACCCAAAGTCACATACCTTTCTCAAAATTCGGTCACGCACAGAGTGGAAATCCTGTCCGCGACGGAGACCGTGGACCTGGGCACCATGGGAGAACTTTTAGGTTTCGAGAACGACACCAAACTCGAAGCTGGTATCAAGCACATAGCAACCAACATTCCTAAATTCTTGGCCATAGAGACTCTGAACGTACACTGTAACGTGGCGGAAGGCATGATCACGAAATCTTCGGACGGATTGTTAGGAAGTCACAAGCAGACGGGAATCATAGCCACGTTCAAACCAAGTTCCGAGTTCATGGAACCGATCATCTACACGCCCTCTTCGCCGATCTATTTTCCAGTATGTCGCAACCGCATAGACGACATAGAGTTGGTGGTGACGAACGAGAAAGGAGACGTGGTGGATTTCGCAGGTGCCACTACGACGGCCATCGTGGAGATCAACGTATAATAAATAACCATACATAGTGAGAATGGAGCAAATCGAAAGTTACGAATTGCAATCTTTCCCTCCCAACCGTCGCACGTTCGCCAATCTGAACGAGGCGAACAGGGAGATCGAATACGACGTGGACGTAGGCGACGGGTTCGTTCATCCTCACAGAGCGGACCTCTACCTTCAATTCGACGTGGTGAAGAAGGAAAGCGGAGACGCGTTTCCTGCAGCAGCAAACTTGATACTCGTGGACAACTTCGTGCCTCACCTGTTCTCGCAGGTGGAGGTGAGGAAACACAACACCGTCATCGACAGAATAGATTATCCAGGCATCACGTCGACGGCGGTGGGAGTAGTGCTATTGGGGCGCTTCAAAATAGTACTTAGTAGGTATCCTCTTTTTTTATCAATCGAATATCACTTTTTGACATACTTTGACAATTTTTTGTCGATGTTTTAGCGTTTAGCGATGTTTTAGTACAAATTTTCACCATACTCATTTTTTCCCCACTCGTACTTGGTAGGTATATCATGATGTTACGTGATACAACTTAACCTATCCTTTTTTTTACGATTATTTAATTTTTTTATGATCCTAAGTGATATAACTTAACCTATCATTTTTTTTATTTAGGTACTGTTTGAACGTTATTATTTGAGGATCATATTTTGTAGGTATCCTCTTTTTTTATCAATCGAATATCACTTTTTGACATATTTTGACAATTTTTTGTCGATGTTTTAGCGTTTAGCGATGTTTTAGTACAAATTTTCACTGCACTCATTTTTTTCCCCACTCGTACTTGGTAGGTATATCACGATCTTACGTGATACAACTTAACCTATCTTTTTTTTTTACGAATTTTTAATTTTTTTTACGATCCTAAGTGATATAACTTAACCTATCATTTTTTTATTTACGCACCGAACTAACCTTCAAGGGGGACTCTGTTTGTTTTAATATTTCAGTATTATAAGGTTTTCACAAATTGTATATAACCTAAAATGTGTTGGATGTTGATTTTTAGTATGTGGCAATTTTTTATGAATTTTAAAACTGCTCTGTGACCCTCTCGTTCTTCACGTCGTAGGCGAAGGACTTCTCTGCAATCAGGATGACACTGCATAGGGTATCCTCGGGCAAGGCATCGTGGAACTCGCAGACGACCTTGATGTTGGTTCGATCGTTGACCACAACCTTCTTTCTCTTAGATGTGTTGATGACGGTCATGGGTCTTCGTGCTTTGAACTCGCTGGGCGTGTAGTACATGTCCACGTTTCCCTCGGTCACGCGTTTGTAAGCCGAAAATGCTTCGTAAAGTTTGAGGTAATCGTTTTTGGTCACGTCGAGGTTGTAATTCTCGCGCGGGAACACTTCGTTCCTACCGTTCTTCAGATAAACGTTCTTGATCTTGCAGTCGTCGAACTTGCTGGAATCTTTTTCCTGATTCTTGTCCCTCCCGGTCTGAAAGAGCACTACGACGAAATCTGGCATGTCGAACTGTATGTTGTTGAACTGCGTCGTCACGTCGAATTCCATGTGACTTCCCGACGCCATCTTCTGCACGCACTGGTAAGCGTGAAAGTGAATGAACACCTGCGGACTTTTCAAGATCTCCGCTTTGTACTTGAGGGCGTAGTTCGTTTCGTATTCCACCACCGGCATTCTCAATTCCATGCTCCGGATGACGCATTTCGCTGCTTCGGGTAAAGTGTTGGGCAGCGACGTGGTGCCGTCCGGACCTAAAGTAGCGTATCGCATCAGTGCGTCGTTGTCGTTGGCCGCTCTTCGAAACGTGATCCTCAGTCCTCCCTTCCACATGATCTCCTTGTAGTCCGAGAAGAAACCAGGCAGCAGACGCATGGGAAAGAGCACCGTGTGACTTTTCGTCGATATTTTGGTTCCTGCTTCGAATCCTCCCGCCTGGTAGTGCGCTGCGTCCGTTTTGGATAATTTCAACGTTCCCACTGCCGTCGACGTGATGCCTGGATAGTCTATTCTGTCGATGACGGTGTTGTGTTTCCTCACCTCCACCTGCGAGAACAGGTGAGGCACGAAGTTGTCCACGAGTATCAAGTTTGCTGCTGCGGGAAACGCATCTCCGCTTTCCTTCTTTACCACGTCAAATTGAAGGTAGAGGTCCGCTCTGTGAGGATGAACGAACCCATCCCCTACGTCCACATCGTATTCGATCTCCCTGTTCGCCTCGTTAAGATTGGCGAACGTGCGACGGTTGGGAGGGAAAGATTGCAATTCGTAACTTTCGATTTGCTCCATTTTACATGTATGGTTATTTATTATACGTTGATCTCCACGATGGCAGTAGTTGTTGCACCTGCGAAATCCACCACGTCTCCTTTCTCGTTCGTCACCACCAACTCTATGTCGTCTATGCGGTTGCGACATACTGGAAAATAGATCGGCGAAGAGGGCGTGTAGATGATCGGTTCCATGAACTCGGAACTTGGTTTGAACGTGGCTATGATTCCCGTCTGCTTGTGACTTCCTAACAATCCGTCCGAAGATTTCGTGATCATACCTTCGGCTACGTTACAGTGTACGTTCAGAGTCTCTATGGCCAAGAATTTAGGAATGTTGGTTGCTACGTGCTTGATGCCAGCTTCGAGTTTGGTGTTGTTCTCGAAACCTAAAAGTTCTCCCATGGTGCCCAGGTCCACGGTCTCCGTCGCGGATAGGATTTCCACTCTGTGCGTGACCGAATTTTGAGAAAAGTATGTGCCTTTGGGTAATTGAGCTTGCAAAGTGGAAAGATTGTATTGTCCTGGCGTGACGACGATGTGTTCGCTTCCGACGCTAATTTTGTTGTTGTGCTGGGTGACGTTAGGTATGAGGTACATGCTGTAGAATGCACGCAGAGCCACGGATTTAGGATAGACGATGTCGTCGTGCAGCGTGAGTTTCAAGATTGAAGATTCGCTCGTGAGATGGAACACGCCCATCCTAGTGATGCTGTTTGAGGTTCCACAATGCTTTCTGGAAATCCTCGATCGTAGGGTTATTTATTTTAGAGAGAAACGCGAGCACGGAGAGGCAGAGATGACCGCAGTTCACGTCTCCGAAATTTTGAATGCGTTCGTCGTTGTAGTATATGGAGGTTTTGTTCGTTTTCAGATAATGAATTAAATTTGCAGGTGGAACACCTCCGAAAGAATCGAAAACGAATGCTTTATCATTGTCGTTTTTGTGGTAACATATCCAATGCGTGCCTGGATTTTCTTGACCGTCCAAGTTGACTACTCCGCATTCTTTTTTTTTCACGGTTGAAGGTAACGAGTCGGACATGAAAACTCCTCTGAAGTGTTTGATTTGTAACGGTTCGATCAGAGATTCAATGTCTCGGTTGGTGAGTGCTTCTGTTTCTTTTTTTTAAACTTTTTCATCACGCCCTTCCCCTTCTTCTCCATGGCCAGATTGTGACGTTTCTGTTCTTCCAATTCCGCCTTGTTCTTCTTCGAGTCGATGACGGTTTTTGCGATGGCGGCACTTCCGCCGGCTAAACTTCCAACGGCCCCCAATGCTGCCAGGATGGCCGGGATGCTGAATATGAAACCTCCGACCTTTTGCTGTTTCCGCGAACGCTGCAATCTTTTCAATTGAGGTGTGCTGAGCAGCAATTTCATTCCGTGTCCTTTCGACAAGCAAGAACGTTTCTTCTCGCGTTGTTTCTTGGTGAGTAACCCATCGAGAGCACCTAGATTTTTTAGATTGGAGTATGGTATCTGGTACACGACACCCTTGGGCTTCATGTTGATGCTCTATGTGTTATTTTCACGGTATGTTATTTATATATATATTCTGAGATTTTTTCTTGTGTAGTTTTTTACGGTATGTTATTTATATATTTTCAAGGCCTCGCTGTCGTTACACAAATTCTATTACGTGCTTCGTTTTCTTGCCAAGAAGTTCCTTTGTCCCCTTGTACACGATTCGAGTTTTGTTCTCGATTAAAATAGATAGCTTCTCGTCGGATAACATGTTAGCGTATCGATCTGGTAAAAATAGACTGTATTGTGCGTTGAGCAACAGGCGTACCTTGGGACCATACTGGGTAGAAACAATTGAACCGGAAGTTATCGTGTAAGGTTTGTCGACTTCCAATTCCTGAATTTTTACATACTCGACTGACAAATTTAGCATTTGTTTTAATGCTTGGAGATCACTTATTTTTTCGGTCGTCATATCAAAGAAAAATTTCAAAGTGTTAGAGAGAAATTTAATTGTTTTTCACGATGTGTGTTATTTATATATACCGAAGATTATTTTTTTTTCACGATGTGTGTTATTTATATATCAAGTTTTTTTTTGACACGTATATATATTATTATTTTTTAACAGAGGAAGAAAGTTCGTGCTTCGGAAAACGCGAGGATGTGCGTAGTGATATCTTTCCTCTCCTGCATAGACTTGTACCAATCATCAGTATACTGTCTTCTTCCCTGCATCGCCTCGTACAGTTCGTCCGACCTATCGTCCAATTTTTGCCCTGCAGCCAAAAGCAGAATGTTGAGATCACCGCACCTCAGGCCGCTGATCTCCCGAAGAAGGTCCTTGAGAACCATTTCACAAGGGATGCGAAATTCCGGCATTGTTCTTGCTATGTTTACAAGTTTATTAACATCTCCGTTAACTACCTTTTTGAATATTTTAGATAGTAGCTCGGGTGGCAAATTAGTTATGCAATCCATGTTGTTTTTTTTACTGTATGTTATTTATATACCCCACCCCAATTTTTGTTTCGTGTTCATGGCGATGGTGGTGCCTAGTGCGGCGACCCGTTCACCCAACGATGCGTCTCTACTCACGAATCTTTCGAAAGCTGCGTGCTCTAACTTTCTGTCTGCTTCGTGACGTGCATCCAGATCCGTCTGCGTGGTGTTGTAGGCGATGTCGTGATCTTTGCATGCGGCGTCCAACGGATTCACACCCTTGTCTCCTCTCTCCAATCTTTTCTCGAGTTTGGTACCCGGTCCGCAGTACTGGTAGCCAGGTAAATGCATCTCGAAAGGTAACTTGTTGATGATGTCGTTCACGAGTCCCTTTCCTTCGGCAACGTTCCAGAATTTCGGAGGCAGCGTGTTGATGATTTTGATCAGGTAACCTATGCCCTTGTCGTCGTTCACGATGAAGTTGGAAAGTTTCGTGCTGATCATGTCCACGATGCCAACCTTCTCGTTGTAGAAATTACGGTTGCCTGCATTCTCTTCGCCGGCTATCACCAACAATCGGTCCACGAGTTTCCTAACGTCGTCCACCCAAACGAATTCTTTGGGTAACGTGTTGTAGCGTTTGACGCCGCTGCCTGTTTTGACCTGGTTCCAAATCGGTTTGATGAGATTCCTGTACTTCTCGCCGCTGCTCGATTTCACCCTATTCTGCGAGGCGTCGTTGTTCTGGTACAAGGCATCCGTCATGATCAGAATTTCCTTGTAACTCTGGTAATCTTCGTCGGTGTAATCTTTCGGCTGCTTTTTGGCGACGAGTTCCCACAGTCCAACCGTACCCGGATACCTGTTCCAACTATCCTTGTCGCCTAAATTGACTTTAATGTCGTTGCCTTCGAAGGTCACCTTCGATTTCCCAATCTTCCACACCACACCGCCGCCTTCGCTGGTTTCCATGCTGGGATACAATCCGAACACTTCATCCTTGTCGAATTTCCCCGTGCTCAGGTAGTCTCGTGCCAAAGGTCCCAACTCGATCTTATCCGAAGACGACGACGTGCTGCCTATGGCTCGACGTCGTACAGGTGCATCCTTCAGTTCGAACGGCGCCGAAGGAATGCTCGAAATGGGTGTGGGTACGGCGTAACTTTTAGCTGCGAGCGGTACGAGTTCATTGATCAAATTTTTATTTTGTTCCGTGACACTTTTAATTTCTTTACCTAGACTGCTGATGGCATCGATCACGGGTTGATCCTGACGTTTCTTCTCTTCGTAGAATCCGCGATTCTCAGATTTCCAACCTTTGAAGCGTTTCGCGAGGTATTTTCGCAACTTGAGATTTTCGTCTTCGATTTTTCGTTTCGTCATGACGTTATTTATACACGTCGTTTCTCACAACGTTGCAACGTTTAGAAAGTCGTTGATTTTGTTTCTGTATTTTCCGTCGTTGGGTTTCCTCGTCATGTCGATCGTCGCGAATCCGAAATCGTCACCGTTCCAGCAAGTAGAGCAGCAGCGTTCCGAAAATTGATTGTAGTTCATGTCTCCGCCTACGTAGTCATCGTACGCGTGCTTGAGGTTGGTGTGATCTTGACGAAACAAACATATGAAATTGGCGTTGTCGCGCACTAACTGTTTTGGAATTTTGGAAAACGTTTGAGCTAGGTAGAAGCAATCCATTCCTTTGTGACGACCTTGCGTGAAAAAGTTGCGAATTTCATTTTGATTTTCCAGGATGGCGTCGTCGAACACAACGACTGAATTTTCACGACAATCGTCGAGTGGTTTTATTTCCGAGGCGAACGTTGCAATGTCCAGACCATCGTACAGTTTCATCAGTTGCTGGTATTTGGATTGCTCCAAACTTTTCGAGAACATGTACAGGTGCCTGTTCTTCCAATCTAACCAATTCGGTGCGAGGAGAAAATTGTCCACGAGCAGTGTCGTTTTCCCACACCCCGAAGGACCTACGATCAGACAGCGGATGCTGTCGGGAAGCAACTTGCCGTTCTTTTTCTTCGTTTGACTTTCTGGATCCGGTAGACGCTTCACCACGTTCCACGTACTCACAAGATCACTTCGTCCGCGTCGATCCAACTCTTTTCCGGAAGTCCCAACCATTTGACAAACAGTTTGTCACCTTTCCTACGCAATACTTTCTCGATGAGGTACGTGTCGGGGTGTTTCGTTTTAGAGAGTTCCTCTTCGTAAAATCTTCCTTTCAAAATCTCGCCGCTACTATCTTTTATTATATACGTGTGTCGGTTTCCAGGTAGAACTCGAACCACCGTAAAGAGTTCCGTGCTCCAATTTTTTGTGAATCCCTTCTCGAAGGTGCGTTTGAATTTGCTGATCCTCACCCGGTCTCCAATTTTGTATTTAGCTTTTTTTGTCGTGGGCGTGTACTTTGGGCAGTAAACGGTAGAAATTAAACGCTGCTCGTCGGACTTGGCAACGTCGGCTGGCTTCATACCTATCGTTCTGTGTACCGTATCATTATAGGTGTCGACGAGTTCCGGCAGGATGTCGACCCATTTGTAATTTCCCCGAAGCGTGAATCGTTTCCACATGTGTGTTTTCAAGGTTCGATTGAATCTTTCCACGATGCTGGCTTTGATGTGACTGAAGCTCGAATAATGTCGAATCTTGTGTTTTTGAATAAACTTTTGGAATACGGCGTTGTAAAATTCTTTACCGTTGTCTGTTTGCAGAAACCGTGGTCGTCTGCCACCGCTTTCGCGAAAAATTAATTTGAATGCTTCCGTGACGCACGATCCCGTTTTCGCCTTCAAAGGTAGAGCCCATGCGAATTTCGAAAACGTGTCTATGACGGTGAGGAGGTACTTGTTGCCCTTGTTCAATTTATGCACGTTTTTCAAATTGCCGCTGCTCATCTCCACGAGGTCACTTTGCCAGAGGTCGTCGATGCCCTTGGTTACCACAGCCAAACGTTCGTAGTTACGGCGTGCAGGTTTATGCAATTCTTCGACGATGGCTTGCCTAGACATTTTTTTGTTTAGAGATTACGTTTCAAGAGAAGCACCAGCGTGATGGGATTCAAAGACGGCGGCACTTCGCTCGTGTTTTGAATGATCAGCTTATCGCCGGCACTCACGTCGAAAACGGTGAGATCTTCGTCTTCGTGTATTTCATATATGTTGCGCGTTTCGTTCCAACGTGCCAGAGGAATGTTTCCTGCTTTCTGGACACCACGATTCGATATCAAGGTCATGGTGGGAACGCTAGCTTTTCTACCGTGAGACCAGTACGAAAATTCGTTTATCTGAATCGTGCCATCGAGGAGAAACTTGTAGTACGGATGATAAGGATGCAACATGTACAGTTTGTTACCTTCGACGAACGTGGAGATTCTCTGTTGATTGGGCACGCTGTTGATTTCGATGGCTTGCAGAGAATGCAGTTTAGCGAATTTAGTGTCGACACCGAGCAGATTACTGTGAACTTGTCCGAGTTTATTTTCGATGGGCAGCAAATGCTCGACTATGGTATCCGTTACGGCAGAAAACGACGGTTTGATTTTCACTTCCACGTTCAACTGCTTGTAGTTTTCGTTGAGTTCTTGCAACTTGGCACCGAAAGAAGCCAGCGTCGATTCCTGCGTGGATTCCAGCACTCCAACTTGATCTCTGATGTTGACGACAATGTTCTGAAGGTTCTCGACTTGATTCAATTTCGAGCTCTTCTCGGTAAGATCGTTCACGATGCTTCGCATCTCTGTAAACTGCGCGTGAAGGTCGGCGACGCTCTGGGAAGTGGGCAGCGTCGACACCAGCGAACTAATTTCGTCTCGAATCTGTTCCACGTTCGCCGTTTCCGTTTCTAGTCGTTTCAGCATACGTGATATGTTTCTTTTCAAAGCGTGCAATTCTTTGGAGGTGGGGAGATTGGCCACTTTACTCTCGAGATCGCTCAATGAACTTTTGATGTCGCTCGAATCGGATAGTGCCGTCACCGCCGTTTTCAATTTTTCCAAATCTTCGCTCGAAGGCACGCTCGTCCGTAACGATTCCAAGTCACCCTGTATGTTGTCGAGTACGTGATGAAAATGAGCGAGATTCGTTTCGACGTTTAAATTTTCTAAATATTCGATCTTCTGCTGAACCGTGCTCAACGTGTCTTGAATGCTCGTCAACGCTCTCGCTTCAGCGTGAATATTTTTAATTTCTTCGTTGATCAATTCCAAGGACGCCTGAAGCGTGGCGATGGTGGTTTGAATGTGTTCGAAATCTCGATAGGCCTCCAATTGAATTTTTATGTTCGCGACGCTTTTACCGATGACCTGCAGTTCGTCCGACGATGGTAGGTTCGTCATTGTATCTTCCAAAGTCTGCAACTTGGATTTAATTTCTTCCAACGTGCCGGTGAATTCTTCTTGTAATTTGGAAACAACGACATGCAAGCGTTCTGCGTCTATATCGTTCACGACGGTTTGAAGTTCGGAGAAATTTTTTTCTATTGCGGAAGTTCGTTCTTCGATTTCGAGTTTCAATTTTTCCAAATCTTCATTTTTCGATTGAAATTGCTGTAATTTGGCCAAATCATTTTGAAGCGAATCCACGCTCAACTGTATATTTTGAACGCTGTCGTAAGAAGGTACGTCGACATAATTTTTTATGAGCGTTTTCAGTTCGGAATCGATTTTCAGAATGGGGTCGAGACATTGCGTTTGGAGCGTAGCGATTTCCGACTCTAAACTTTTGTTTAAGGTCTCCTGCAAAGCGATCAAATCGGTCCTCAACTTCTTAACTCGAATGTCCAACATGAGAATCTCTTCTGCGTGGTCTACACGCTTGGTGTTGCCGAAAATGTCGTTAGGCATTTGGTTACCGGTTATTTATAATAGGATAGACGATTCGTAATTCTACGAAGAGAGGAATAAGTTTGTCGTAATCTCCGAGGAGTTCTATGTAAAAATAATCTCCTGCAGACACATCGTACGTAATGTTAGAAAGCATCTTGTCGTGCTTGATTCGAAAAATGTTCTTGCCGGTAGAAATTTTGATTTCGCCTGCGTTTTCCGGATTCACGGTGATTTGAAGTTTCCCGTCGATCGGAATTTCGTAGAAATCTAAATTGTTATTAAAAACATAAAACATCTTGCCCACATCGTCATTCAGTTTCGTCCAAATGCTGTTGAGGTGAATGATCAACAGACCGTTGAGTTTAGGTAACACGGAAGGTAAGACTTCATGATCTGGTATGGTTTCCATAATGATCTGTTTTTTGAAACCGAACAAATTCATAGGCATGCTGGTTATTTAAGGATACGGTCAAAGTTTTATTTTGTAATGAGAGTCAAAGTGTTTTTTTTTACTGAGTAACAAAATGTTTTTTTTTGAGTTAGTGAAAATTGTTGTGTGTGGTGGTGAGTGCTAATTATTTGCACTGTGCGCAATTCTTATTTATTTCTAAACGACGATGTCCCCAAGGCAATGTGTGAATACCACACTCGAGGACGCACCTCTTATCGTCGTTGGGATCCAGGGCAATTTTTCTAACTTTGTTTGTGCTGATGATATGGTTGACGCTCTGGATTCTTTGTTCTTCTCTTAGTATCGTCGATTGTGAGTAAAGGCAATCGATGTAATCGTGGAAGGTGAGTTTGTTCTCCACCGTATTTTTGCCCACACCTTTTGCTTTCTTCGTGACACTACTCTCTGTTCTCATGGCATACATCTTCGAACGCAAACCCGCGAACTCGACAATAATATCACCGTTACATTCATCTTTCAGCTTACCTAGGACTTTTTTGTTGAGGGAAGGAATCCCAAATCTGTTAGGTTGAGGGTACGCAGAAGTATCGAAATACTCAAGCATGGAAGGATTTTTTATGTCTTCATAGAGGTTAGGTGTTTGTATGCTGTAAATGAAGCTGTCGGTGTCCGTGTACAAAAGTGATATTTTATCATTGTAGAAGGGTTTCATCACGTCGTAATGAAATTCGAACATGTAAAGTTTCGACAAGTCGAGAACCGTTGCGCCAACGTAAATTGGTTTTCTGAATTTCATCAATTTTATATGTAGATTGAAAAGTGCCAAATTCTCGTTGTAAATTTTTCTCGACTTGAATCTAGGATCGGCTATCCACTTCCGACATTTATTCTTATCGGAAATTAATTTCACGTCTACGTGCTTTCTAACATTCTCCATGGTCTTTCCGTACACCGCATTGTTCATTAATTTAAAGAAGTCCTTGTCTAAATCGGAAGTGGCAGCTGTTCTATGTTGTGTGTTAATTTCTATGTAAGGTCTTAACCACGTGGAATGTTTAAACTTTAGTATTCGTCTAACATTCACTATCTGAACACCCTTCGCAATCAAAAACCGGAGATTCTTGTAGTGGACAACGTATCTCTGTTTAGGGTCCAATGTTAACAAAAGCTTGTCTTGAACCGAGTCGGGTGGACATTTGATTTCGGGAGTCGGAGGCAAATCCGAAAACGTGTCGTGCAGGTGGTCGGAGAATTGGAGATCTACCTCTGCGAAGAAACCACACTCGCTATCGTCGAAATGAATAATATCTATCGAAGTGGGATCTAACCATTCGAATCCCCCGTAAGGAAGTTTCTGAACCATGGCATGTCCGTAGAGATTATTAACGTCGGCGTAGAAGATGTAATTCGATGCTCGATTTGAATCGTAATCTTCTTTCATGTGTACGTTATTAGCTTTTGCATGTCTCTGTACGCATTGCACCATTCCACCTCGTATCCCTCTTTCGATGAATAGCAACATGTCAACGTCCGATATCAGTTCCAGCTTGACCTTTGTCTGGAATAACATTGCCGACCACGCTAATCCCGGTAGACTGTAGAAATACGCTGGATCTAATTTGTAAATATTCGTTGCCGTTTTCCTGAACGCTTGAAAAACATCCGCGAGTATCGTCACGTCTAATTTTAAGTAGGCATCGTGGTAGTCTCCGAGTGTCCTACATTCTAATTTCTCCCACATGAGTTGCGCGTGTTGGTATTCTTCGTCCGTGATTCCTTTCTCTCTGAGTCTGCTGTAAAATTCTCTTGGAAGTGGAAGAGCATCGTCGTTAAATTTAGAACCATCACTGACATATTCGTAAGGATAAATCCCTTTACGTCTAACGAGTTCTACGTCTACGTTGGGAAAACTAGCTCTAGTTATTTTAAATTGATCGTCGGTGAGTTTGTTCGCTAAAGCATCCAGACTTGCAGAGAGAAATCTATACGAATCCAGGAAGCGCATCTCGATTGTATTTTTCGTTCCCGGAATCGACACTTGCTTGCTGAGACTAATGTAGCGTTCTTCATTCTCGGCCAAGACACCTATACGTTTCGGATCGTAGCCAAGATGTCTCACCAGGTGGTGAAAATCATATCCGCTTCCGTTGTGAAAGAATATGGGGATGAATTTAGGTTTTTGGATTTTAAGATTGCACGTGTTGCAAATTCCACCTATGTAGTTTCCGCTGAAATGATCGTGGTGGAATATTTTTTTGTTCTCATCAGTGAAACTTTGATCACATACCGGACACACCTCAGTGGAATTGTAATTTTGAAGTTCATTTTCAGTTAAAGGTGCCATCGGTTTTGATGTAAGCAGTACGCTACCAATTACCTCAACCTCCTCCACCATTTTTTCCAGGAAGTGTTCGATTACATTTGGCCCGGGGTATATATATGCTTCATTTATTTTATCACGTCGCACAACAACATAGCCGAAACTATTAGGTTGATGAAGCTGGTACGGCGTTGTGGAGGAAATTTCAGGATCCGGTTCGCAGTAGGAGAGTGGTTTCAGGAAAGACTCGAAATCTGCGACGATGATTGCGGGATGTTCCAACAATGCCTTGTGCATTTTGAATTCTTCGACTTCGTTCGTTTCGGGCATCAACATTCTAGCCGGTCTGTTGTCGCCGCAATAAATTTTATGTTCAGCAAGTTTCTCGATAGCAATTTGACGACTATGAAGATTTTGATGATCACGTCGGTCACGATCGTCGAACGTGGTTAGGCATCTCGGGCAAACTTCGATGCAATGTTTATGCTTGGTTGATTGACTTCTGACCAAACGTGATAGTGAACGAATTAGCGTGTAGTGATGAACATCCTCGTTTGAAATTAGAAGGAGATTTATTACACAGGCATCGTCATCGTCGATATCGCTTATCCTGACAGGGTGCACGAGATATTTATCTGACGTGAAGGAATACACATTAATAGCGATGCGTTTTCCTGTACAATTTTCGAACTTTGTTATATCCGACAATGTCACCGGGTATTCGATGTCAGACATTACACTTTGAAAGTCGGTCTCGTATTGTTTGTAATGTCCAACCCACTGTGGATTATTTTTGCAATGAACAGGATGTAGTGCAGCCAACACACACCAGAGAAAACACTTGTTATCGCTGTTCTGTATATTTAACACAGCCCTCTTGTGTTGAATGTTCGGTGGAAGAGGAACGTAGCTGGAGGCGCGAAGAGGCGAGAATTGATTCACGTAAACAGTTAACATGTGAGGACTTCCACATAGAGACCATCCCGACCCTTTAGCCTCGAAATCGTCATGTTTCTTAACCAGCTCGTTGGAAACTTTATAATAGAAGTTGTCCAAATTTTCGACGTCCGCCAAATAAAGAGTCTGGTTTTTTGTACGATGATAAAAAATACTTGTTGTGCCATCAACTTTCTTGTATTCAGAAAACAGAACAACGTATACTTTTATAGAGTTGTTTTCAAGTTTATCTTTTAAAATATTTAGTACAGATGTTTTCGTTTCATCCAAGAAACTAAGGATGTCACGACCTGGTTCTGACTTAATTGAAAAATCCTGGAGTTGGTCGTTAAATGCAGATCTAATTGGTTTGCGTTCATTAGATAATTTAATTTGCTTGGAAGTGGAAGCTTCCGTTTCTGAATTATCAATTTTCCTTTTCGATGTTCCTTGTTCGGTCGATGGTTTGCAAATTTTGAGATGTTTACTTAAATTTGTAATGCTGATCATCTTTCCGCATCGAGCACAGGGCTTAGAAGGTAACGAACGATTAATTCTCGAACCTGTTTCGCTACATCTTGCCCTGTGTACCGATAAATTGTTCCTTGAGATTAGCTTCCCACAAGTAACACATTCAGTTTTATCATTTTTACGATTGAAACTGGTGGTGGATGCCATTGCTTTCTCCAAAATCACAGAAATCAAAAAGTCTAGTATATAGCGACACAATTTTCAGGTATGTTATTTTATATAGAATTTCTTGGAGTGATTACAAAACTCAAAAATTCAATCTACTGTAAATAGAATTTCAGGTATGTTATTTATATAGAATTTCTTGTGTGCGAATACAAAAACTCAAGAATTCAATCTACTGTAAATACAATTTTCAGGTATGTTATTTTATATAGAATTTCTTGGGGTAATTACAAAACTCAAAAAATGAATCTACTGTAAATATAATTTTCAGGTATGTTATTTTATATAGAATTTTCTCGGGCGTTCAATATTGTCAACGGTATCATATTTGAGCACGTCGCTTGTCGCCTAAACACTACAGCTCACAGGTCGGCAAAATCTGACATGAAAGTAGATAATACGCTTATGCCTTATTTATATATAATTTTCTCGGGGCGTTCAATATTGTCAACGGTATCATATTTGAGCACGTCGCTTGTCGCCTAAACACTACAGCTCACAGGTCGAGAAAATCTGACATGAAAGCAGATAATACGCTTATGCCTTATTTATATATAATTTTCTCGGGGCGTTCAATATTGTCAACGGTATCATATTAGAGCACGTCGCTTGTCGCCTAAACACTACAGCTCACAGGTCGAGAAAATCTGACATGAAAGCAGATAATACGCTTATGCCTTATTTATATATAATTTTCTCGGGGCGTTCAATATTGTCAACGGTATCATATTAGAGCACGTCGCTTGTCGCCTAAACACTACAGCTCACAGGTCGGGAAAATCTGACATGAAAGCAGATAATACGCTTATGCCTTATTTATATATAATTTTCTCGGGGCGTTCAATATTGTCAACGGTATCATATTAGAGCACGTCGCTTGTCGCCTAAACACTACAGCTCACAGGTCGAGAAAATCTGACATGAAAGCAGATAATACGCTTATGCCTTATTTATATATAATTTTCTCGGGGCGTTCAATATTGTCAACGGTATTATATTTGAGCGAGCCGCTTGTCGTCTAAACACTACAGCTCACAGGTCGGGAAAATCTGACATGAAAGCAGATAATGCGCTTATGCCTTATTCATATATAATTTTCACGGGGCGTTCAATATTGTCAACGGTATCATATTAGAGCACGTCGCTTGTCGCCTAAACACTACGGCTCACAGGTCGGCAAAATCTGACATGAAAGTAGATAATACGCTTATGCCTTATTTATATATAATTTTCTCGGGGCGTTCAATATTGTCAACGGTATCATATTAGAACACGTCGCTTGTCGCCTAAACACTACAGCTCACAGGTCGGGAAAATCTGACATGAAAGCAGATAATACGCTTATGCCTTATTTATATATAATTTTCACGGGGCGTACAATATTGTCAACGGTATTATATTTGAGCGCGTCGCTTGTCACCTAAACACTACAGCTCACAGGTCGGGAAAATCTGACATGAAAGCAGATAATACGTTTATGCCTTATTTATATGTAATTTTCACGGGGCGTTCAATATTGTCAACGGTATTATATTTGAGCGCGTCGCTTGTCGCCTAAACACTACAGCTCACAGGTCGGGAAAATCTGACATGAAAGCAGATAATACGCTTATGCCTTATTTATATATAATTTTCACGGGGCGTTCAATATTGTCAACGGTATTATATTTGAGCGAGCCGCTTGTCGTCTAAACACTACAGCTCACAGGTCGGGAAAATCTGACATGAAAGTAGATAATGCGCTTATGCCTTATTTATATATAATTTTCACGGGGCGTACAATATTGTCAACGGTATTATATTTGAGCGAGCCGCCTGTCGCCTAAACACTACAGCTCACAGGTCGGGAAAATCTGACATGAAAGCAGATAATGCGCTTATGCCTTATTTATATATAATTTTCACGGGGCATTCAATATTGTCAACGGTATTATATTTGAGCGAGCCGCTTGTCGTCTAAACACTACAGCTCACAGGTCGGGAAAATCTGACATGAAAGTAGATAATGCGCTTATGCCTTATTTATATATAATTTTCACGGGGCGTACAATATTGTTAAGAGCGTTAGTTTTTGTAGAGCTCTCTTTTTCCATTTTTCCTCTATAGAGTGAAGTTGTAGAAGACACAATTAGCTAACCTAGCATACAACACACCTTCCTAATTAATATGGATATTGTCGCACATTCCTCTTATTTTATACTGTTGTAAATAGAAAAAATTATGTACGGTAAATGTTTTGTACATTATAGGGAAAAAATGCAAAATATCCTCCAATTTTAATTCGAATTTTATCGAATTTTTACATATTTCCACGCCACCACATATTGTCCTATTTGCTTCTTTTACTTGCCTTGCTTAATTAACTCTCGCTAATTAGCATTTTTTTGGAAGAAGTCAACTAGAACAACATATGGCGGTATGAGAAATATGCAAATCAAAGAACATTTTAGCAATATATGGGCCCTAGCAATTAGCTTCGTCGACTAAGAGTACTCCTTCAAACATCTTCAGCTAGATCGTATTACTACGCGAGGACGTTTAAAATTTTTGGGTGTTGAAAAAGTTTGACGCTACTTTTTATTTCTATTGTTTGCTAATAGATGGCGCTAATAGTACCCCCTCCCCTGCCCTCTCCCCTCTTCTCCTCTGCTGTATGACAAATAGCACAAACATAAAAATCAAGATTTTGGAGAGCAAAACATAAAATTTGCATGCATCTGATGTCGAACCAGGAACTTTTATCTTTCGGGGAGTCAACATTATTTTTTACTCAGCCGTCATATAACATGAACGCACGCAAAAATTCACATGTGCTTTTTATTATTTTGTGTTCGGTAAGTACAAGTATATTCTTACATAAATTATTGTTTAATTTAATAAATTGTAAAACTCGGAGCCTGCTATACTAAAACTCCTTCTGTCTATTGAAAGCGAATGTTGCGTGCATGCGGAAATAACACAGAAAAAAAAAACCGGATGGAAGCAATTTAAAATCACTGGGGCAAGGTCAGTATTACGAGAGCGTAAAAACATATGCTTCCATTCAACTTCGAAAAATAAGAATGAATGTGTGCATACAGAACACATATGCTTTCTTTTCACAGTTGTAAAATCATATAAATTGTGCATGAAGTAAGTTGCGGGAAGGCTCTCTCAATTAGGTACAAGTATTGTACAATTAGGTACAAATTGTTGTACAATTATTTCCCCCAGTTGCCCAGTTGGAGTTGGGGGCATAACACTGGTACTATTTGTAATCACAGTGCTTACTCATGTATTTTGTTTAATATTTTATTTCAAATTCACTGTCAGAAACTAGTGTTGCCAGTTCCTGGATGTAGGTTTACCTACTCTGTTGGTTGTCACTGTCAAGTTTTTAGTATTCGTACAGCATAAAAAGCTATAACCCCTCCCCCTCAAAAATATATACATTGTATACGCCAAGATGTCCAATAGCCTGGCAACACATCATGAAAAAAACATGCCAAGAAGACCCAGTGGGTTTATAAGTCAGTGCTGCCAATTCCTATTTGTAGGTTAGCTTAGCCAGTGAAAGATCATATAGTAGAATTTTTGTAGAGTGGGTGTTTGCGAGTTCCACGATAGGTTAAGTTATATCACTTAGGATCGTAAAAAAAAAGATAGGTTAAGTTGTATCACGTAAGATCGTGATATACCTACCAAGTACGAGTGGGGAAAAAAATGAGTGCAGTGAAAATTTGTACTAAAACATCGCTAAACGCTAAAACATCGACAAAAAATTGTCAAAATATGTCAAAAAGTGATATTCGATTGATAAAAAAAGAGGATACCTACAAAATATGATCCTCAAATAATAACGTTCAAACAGTACCTAAATAAAAAAAATGATAGGTTAAGTTATATCACTTAGGATCATAAAAAAATTAAATAATCGTAAAAAAAAGGATAGGTTAAGTTGTATCACGTAACATCATGATATACCTACCAAGTACGAGTGGGGAAAAAATGAGTATGGTGAAAATTTGTACTAAAACATCGCTAAACGCTAAAACATCGACAAAAAATTGTCAAAGTATGTCAAAAAGTGATATTCGATTGATAAAAAAAGAGGATACCTACTAAGTACTATTTTGAAGCGCCCCAATAGCACTACTGGTGGGAACTTTGAAATTATCCAAAACGGACGCAGCGTACTACCAGGCCGGGGGATTCGAAGCCGGGGCCAAAATATCGACGAGAAGTCACACGGTGCTCTTTCCCATGCGTCTGCTGCCTGGTTTCTTCTCGGACTACAAGGAGATCATGTGGAAGGGAGGACTGAGGATCACGTTTCGAAGAGCGGCCAACGACAACGACGCACTGATGCGATACGCTACTTTGGGTCCGGACGGCACCACGCCGATAGCCAACACTTTACCCGAAGCAGCGAAATGCGTCATCCAGAGCATGGAATTGAGAATGCCGGTGGTGGAATACGAAACGAACTATGCCCTCAAGTACAAAGCGGAGATCTTGAAAAGTCCGCAGGTGTTGATTCATTTTCACGGTTACCAGTGCGTGCAGAAGATGGCGTCGGGAAGTCACATGGAATTCGACGTGACGACGCAGTTCAACAACATACAGTTCGACATGCCAGATTTCGTCGTAGTGCTCTTTCAGACCTGGAGGGACAAGAATCAGGAAAAAGATTCCAGCAAGTTCGACGACTGCAAGATCAAGAACGTTTATCTGAAGAATGGACGCAACGAAGTGTTCCCGCGCGAGAATTACAACCTCGACGTGACCAAAAACGATTACCTCAAACTTTACGAGGCGTTCTCGGCTTACAAACGCGTGACCGAGGGAAGCGTGGACATGTACTACACGCCCAGCGAGTTCAAAGCACGGAGACCCATGACCGTCATCAACACATCTAAGAGAAAGAAGGTTGTGGTCAACGATCGAACCAACATCAAGGTCGTCTGCGAGTTCCACGATGCCTTGCCCGAGGATACCCTATGCAGTGTCATCCTGATTGCAGAGAAGTCCTTCGCCTACGACGTGAAGAACGAGAGGGTCACAGAGCAGTTTTAACAAGTTTTTAACATCTATTTTCTTGCACAATAAGAAATTTTCTGCACTAGTACAATCAGTTACAATGGCACAATACGAATTTCACTAGTTCAGATCAGTTACAAATGTTAATTTCATTAGTTATCAGTTACAATATCTTTTTTTGCACTATAGCACGAGACAATCAGAAAATTTGCACAAAAAAATTTGTTGTTGTTTTTACACGTGAAAATTAACAATAAAATTTCTTTTTTTTATCGTTTCAGATGCAGTCGAAACATCAAAAACACATACACACACACTAGAAAAATAAGCATGCAACTTTATTTGTAACACGCACATACATTCTCCATCTTCATCAAGAAAATATTATAATAAACATAATTATTTTTATCTATATCTCACAATAAAACACTATATCCAAAAATATCACAACATCAAATAACACTAGAGTCGTTAGTACACGTTGCATGCATTACGGAGGTCCTCTGTAGGGTTTCATGGAAGTTTGGGGGAAAAAAAAACACGTGAAACCCTACAGAGGTGCGGTTATCTATAACCGTAGCCGTTAGAAAACTTTTACATTTTTGGTTGGGCACCACGCACCCTGGCGGGGTTAGGGGCCAGGTATTCTAAAAACAACAATTATTATTTTGTTTGTTTGTTTGTGTTACAATACGTACGCGCGCGCGCGTGTGTGTGCGTGTGCACGTGTGCGTGTGTGTGTGCGCGGCACGTCGTTCCCCCGAGAGAGAGAGAGGTTTACAAAGGTCGCGATATACGGAGTTGGAAAATTACGATATGGCGCATTCGCTCATTACTGTTCCCAGCTATAAGTTTTTCTCTCTCTCTCTTCATCTTACACCAACGTTGGCATTTCTATTTTTTTTTTTTAGTTGTAAGTAAATTGCCAACACACTCTAGTTAATAATGCTACATATTATACACATACACGCACACACATACTGCGTTGCCATCCACCCATCTCTCTCTCTTTTACAGCAGTGCCGGCTCTCCTTGTTTAGTATATGTAGGTTGGCAAAAATTGCTTTATGTACTGTAAGACAAGCCTCAAGCAAAATTGCCAGCTCCTTGCTTTAGGCTAGGTTAGACCAAAAAAAAACCTTGGTGATTTTTTTTGAGTGAGGAGTTGGCAACGCTGATCTCCACTTGAGGGCGGTCAACCGGGTTGATTGCACAAGCAAAATTGCCAGCTCCTTGCTTTAGGTTAGGTTAGACCAAAAAAAACCTTGGTGATTTTTTTTCGAGTGAGGAGTTGGCAACGCTGATCTCCACTTGAGGGCGGTCAACCGGGTTGATTGCACAAGCAAAGTTGCCAGCTCCTTGCTTTAGGTTAGGTTAGACCAAAAAAAACCTTGGTGATTTTTTTTCGAGTGAGGAGTTGGCAACGCTGATCTCCACTTGAGGGCGGTCAACCGGGTTGATTGCACAAGCAAAATTGCCAGCTCCTTGCTTTAGGTTAGGTTAGAGCAAAAAAAGCTGTGGGTAAGCTGTCGGTTGTTTAACTCTTCCCTCTCTCTTTTTTTTCTTGTAAAAGGCTATGGCAAAAGTACCAGTGGGTTGGCAACCTTGCTTTATGCACTGTAAGGCAAGCCTCAAGCAAGATTGCCAGCTCCTTGCTTTAGGTTAGGTTAGAGCAAAAAAAAGCTGCGGGTAAGCTGTCGGTTGTTTAACTCTTCCCTCTCTTTTTTTTGTAAAAAGCTATGGCAAAAATACCAGTGGGTTGGCAACCTTGCTTTATGCACTGTAAGGCAAGCCTCAAGCAAGGTTGCCAGCTCCTTGCTTTAGGTTAGGTTAGACCAAGAAAAAAACCTTGGTGATTTTTTCGAGTGAGGACCCATACAGCACACGAAGTCAGAATCATGTTTCTGAAAGGTTACGATGTCTCATTTACATAACATACTTCAGTGTTTCCCTGTCATGGTTGCTTTAACGTTGCGTGGTGCTTTCATATTTTGCGCTCGTTACATCTTACACAGGGATCTTTCAACGTAGTTACGTGCGATAGCCGACTCGTTGCTTTGCTTCCCATCATCCACTGCGCGAAAGAAGTTGAACGACGCTGCGCACCGACGAAACCAAATACAGATGAGTAGCGTGGTTTGAGCTTTGTTTCATGGAACAATCGTCTTTGTAAAGGCAGAGGTAAGTGTATTAATATTTACTTTTTTAACAGTAGTCTTTTTTACGACGAAAATACAGAATTCACAACATGAAATAAATTAAATATAGGCTACTATAATTAATTCTACTTCCTCCATGATTGGAAACAAAGTGCGAAAAGTATGTTACTTTTATTGTGAAATTAAAGTAGGGTGTGTGAACATACATATTATATATATATATATATACAGAACAAAACAGAATTACTTACGTACCGTGTAATTCCTATTTCTACGTGCAACGTAATCAAGGATGTAGAGTTTGTTATCATTCTGCCGAGCGTGGCTGACTATCGCGGGACCGTTTACCCATTGTACCCCTCGAGAATTACGTAAAAATTTTTTTTAATCGACAGCTTTCAATGTTTTATGTAATGCAAAAGTGGTTCCAGCTTTAGGAAAGCTCAAATAACGGATATATTTGATACCATAGAATGGCACACGTAAGATAAAATCTTCAATTTCTAAGTATTTTCGCCACTTTTTGTTGGTAAACATTGTTTGTATGTACAGTAAAATAGCGAAAGAACACGCCGAAAATGACTATCAGTACCAAACCTAACAATCCTAACCTAACTACATAAAATTATAGCTGCTTTTGTGGAAAGTCGTTTTGGGTGCTATATTCACTTGTGTGAAGTCTTCGGGCTGTTCTGCTTCACAGTAAAGTAACATGCTAAGGAAACAAACGTACTTTGCTTCACAATAACACATTTCCGAAAGCTAAAATCAACTGAAAACGTTCATAAACAAGAAAATCTTCATAAACAATGCAAGATATTTCACTTTCTTTTGGGGTACAGAGGGACAAGTGAACATTTGGTCTCACTGCAGAACATGGGCGGCTTTTTTCCTCTAAATAGACAAACAAAATTTATATCCCCTGAAAGTACGTACCTTCTACTTCCATTTTCCGGTGTTCCTTTTACGATTTCTATTATATTATTGCGCGTAAAAAATGTTTTTCCTGCTACTAAAAGCAATGCATTTCTCCATTTGTTCGTGTCCATATTGTTTACACGCTCAAGTGTTGTGCGATAAGTGAGACCCTTCGTTTCGCGGCATTCGAGTTGATTTGTCGCTCCGGATTCCACCCACAGACGCACAGTTTCTTTCATTATTTCAGACGAGGAATGCTTACAAGGTTGGGTTCCAATAGCATAAATACAATAAAAAATGTTTTTCCTGCTACTAAAAGCAATGCATTTCTCCATTCGTTCGTGTCCATATTGTTTACGCACAGTTTCTTTCATTATTTCTTCGAGGAATGCCTACAAGGTTAGGTTAGGCCTGTTAGGTTAGGTTTCATTAGCATAAATACAATGACTAATTATTATTTAGGCTAAGTGAACTAAACCTAGCTACCTAACAACATAGGCATTTTTTACTTTCGCTAGATTTGTGCAGGAATATGCCTTTTCCTTCGTTGCTACGATTTCAATACCGCCCAACCTGGACACATTTTTCTGGTTTTTTTAAAGAAATTTTTTTTTCCGCACCTTAAAAGTTACTTTCCCCGATTACTAACTACAAAACGTTACCAAAAAATTATGAATCACGTTCCTCCTAAGCAGCCCATATTCTGCAGTCTTACCGAACATTTCCAGCGCGCACAAATAAAATAACATGGAAGAATACTGGAAAGTGTTCCGTTGTGGACTGCTGCTGCTGCTAATGTCACTTGACGTTGGTATGAATAATTATTACAGACCAAAATGCTTTCATTGTTAGGTTAGGCAGCTCAAATTTGAAGCATTAAAATTCTTCCGTAAATACTTTACAATGCCCGCAATGTAGGTGTGAAGGGCTATTACATTCCTAAATGCATTTGTTAGGTTAGGCAGGCCAGGTTTAGGGCTGTTGTGATAGCAATTCCATATGCTATTCTCATCACCTGTTGAAGAAGCTGTGGCCTAAATATACACCTTTTGCATTTACATTATACCTCCCCCCCTAATTTTGCACAAAACTTACCCTATTCTTGGAAAAGAAAATTTTCTATCTTTCGTGTGTATAGTGAAGAGGTGTAGAATACCTTGTACCATATAAGTTGTTACCTTCCCAGCCTCTATCTAAAAATATTCACGTTTCAACTAATTCATTCTGCGATATAGTTACAATGTGTAAATTGAGGGCAGCACCATTGTCATGCAGTTTTTTGAATTTTACACACTGGCTAGATGAGTAGGTAGCAACAGCTATGCCTGCTTCAAGATATGTGCTGACATGTAACAAAAACCTTTTTTGCCCTTTTGTAGGCATAAACCTGAGCTGCCTAACCTACTCATGTGTGCATCCTATTTATAGCAGGAATAAATATGTGAATAGTATAGGTAAGTCAAGTTTAGGTTATTTCACCTATTGGATGCATACGTCAGTAGGTTAGGCAGGTCAGGTTTACGCATACTGTATAAATGGCCCAAAAATATTTTTTGTTACATGTTCGCACATGTCTCCAATTGTTTTTCCCAACTCTATTTTTGATTACATTGCTTGCAAAAATATAATTGTCACATTCTTGCAAACTTATGCAATCAGACTTTGTTTTAAAATATGGATGGGATCTACAACATGCACGAAGTAAAATTGTAAATTATTTTTGAATCTCGATTCTTGTTACTTCAGCTCCTTTGGTGGCAATAATAAAATTAGCTGTTGATAACACAAAATGTACATGACACTCTTAATCAAAATTCTGTTTACATTTAAGTATACAATTATAGACAAAACAGACATGGTACTGGCTACCATAGCCCTCTGAAAGATACAGCATGCCATGACTTGCAGTAGTGTCACAGTGCTGTGACTGGTTACATGTATATTATTACAGGGTATGACTGAAGATGACCGGACCCCTCTCAGATTTTCTTCATATTTGGCATACTTACTAATTGGGGCCTGCTAATGATGAATCTGAAGATAAAAATTTGTCGGAAATGTCTAGAAATTGCAAAATATTTGCGAACCATTGACGCTAGCCCAACGAACCATTGATGTGTGGTTAGGTTAGGCAAACATAGTTAAAATTTCATGTCGTAGTAGTATCAGGAATATATATATATATTTGCTTGTGCAACAAAAAATTTTGCGAAAATAGACTGTTTCCATTCCGAAAACTAACTCCTTATTTTCACTTATTTTGCAATTTCTAGACATTTCCGACAACTTTTAACTTCAGATTCGTGATTACGAGGCCTCAATTAGTGAGTATGCCACATATGAAGAAAATCGGAGAAGGGTCCGGTCATCTTCAGTCGTTCCTATTACAGTGACCAACTGTGCCAGGTGATGAAGCTAATGCTTTTATTATTATTATTATTATTGAATCTGGTCTCATTATTCATTGTAATATGAGGAATGTTTGTTACGAGATACACACTAATTCATAAGAGATTGTGTTGTATTATTAGTTTCCATGCTGCTTGTTAGGTTAGGCAGTTATGTGCATGGGTTAAGTAAGCACCACTGAAAATTTGGAATGACCATATCACTAGATATTTAGTCAGCTTTTCCAATATTTTCACCATTAATCAAAACTTAATTTCTAATTTTATTTATTATTTACTTGCACCAGTCGTTAAGTTACTCAGTTAGGCTCATCACTTGTAAGCAGAGAATGCATGTTTTCCTTTCATTGTATCTGGCAGTACTGTTTTTAAATTTTGTGATCTACATTTTGAGAGCAAAAGTATGTTCTCTACTCATTTTTTTTCTCCAGTCTTTTGAGGATGGAGGTATGACTTATTTTCTGGTGAGGCTTGAGATGCCCTGCATACATACATGTGGTTAAAATCAAACCAAATTGTTCCAAGGAAGGTCAGCAATCGAGGAGAGGAGAATATCAAAAAAATTCAATCAGTTTTATTTGTTTTAAACATATGTGCATGCATAGGTTCACCCAGGAATTTTTGTATGAGAGGGGTTGGGGGTTGTCAACCAAATGAAAATGTGAGTGTGCTAGTTAGGTGGACCTTCGTGGTACTGAATGGTTAATATGTAGTTATATAAACATCATAGCCAGGAACATGCCTCTTATAAAAAAATAATTAAAAAAAATACACCTAATATATTTCTTATTCTCAAGCAACAATTTTAGTGCTGGATGAATTGAAAGTCAGTCCATCAAAAGTGTGCTACGATTGATAAATGCTGCTGTGCCATTCCAGACAATTGAATCCTATTATTTTAAAATGCTACAAGGATGAATAATTTTCCATTATTAAATTGTGGGGGAAAAGTAATTTGCTGTAATGGTAATAATGGTCCCACGGTTGGGGGGGAATGAATGTTCAATTGCAATGTTATGGGGGAAATGAAACATTAACTCCAACCTTGCATGTGGGGTAGGTTCCACCACTACCCTTTTTATACTCTACATTAATTCCACTATCAGTCACCCATCAAAATAATCCTGTCAGTTCATTACTGACTGTTGACTGTTGCATGTAATGGTTGTGTTCGGGCTGGGGTAGAATATACCCAATGTCCAAGGTTGCATTATTGTTTCTGCAATTTGTCTTCTATGCACTACCGAGAATTTCACATGTTAATTCATAAGTAATTTATTTGAGTACTCATCCACATTAGGAATCCAATTTAAATAGAAATAAATTACTACTGATTTAATTCATAAAATTTCTTCTTTTAGGATCTGTTCACCAACACTGGCCAAATGCTAGAGCAAGAGGTGTCTAATATGGCAGAAGTGGCGTGTGCGGGTCAAACTCAGAAACAACAAACAAAACAAGTAAGTTATAATGATGTAATGGAAACTGGAATAATTTGCATTTTTTTTACTCTCAAAAGTCATGAAAAGCAATACACTGATTCAGATTAACATATTTACACTGCAGTTACAGAAACCTAACTACGAATTAGATATTTGCCGGGCTTGTGGTTGTGCTAGTTTTAAAGTGTAATCTACCATCACATTCTCCTTGATTTACAGTGAGAACATTGGCATCAGCAAGATATAGATATCTGCCATTGCTCCCATCAGCCATTGTTCCTCCCACCAGACAGCTTGCTAAAGGCATATATAGCAAGAAAACTTGGTGAAACTTTTTCCCTCCATATGGCAAGCATAAAAATTCATAGAAAAAAAAACATTTTCGCAAGCACCCCTCCACCCTAGTTGTCTCACTGTCACCATGTTAAACTACATGAGCATCCCCAAACTAACCCCAAGGCTCTATCAAACATCCCCATCTAACATTTTCCACTTCAAACTCAGAATCCAGAAACAATGAAATGCAAATTTATTTTCCAAATCAGCCTTGCAAATGTTGGTTAAATTACATAGCAGACATATATTCCTGTTTGTCCTTTTGTGTGACTTTCGCACAGCATAAGAAAGTGTTCATTGCGGTTTGAAGTGTTTTTTTGTTTAGGTTCACTTTAGGCACAGATAAGCTAATTGGGTCTAGACCTACAGTTTAAAGTGGAAACCGAACTGCTAGGTGCCTCCACCGGAAATTGAACCTGGGACCCCTTAATTACAAGGCAACGACGTTACCACTATGCCAGTAGGGAGGTAATAAAGTGTTTGTGTTATCATTTTTTATGTGAGATGCAGAATTTTTTCCAAGAATGGTTTTGGTTCTTTGAGAAATTGTACAAACATACAGAGCTCATAATTAATTTATTTTCTCCCTTTCCAAAATTGAGCCTATTGTATTCTTAAATCACAGACATTAGAAAAAGAAGTCTCATTTTGGCACATCTATCCCTTCCCTTAGATGTGGCATAGTGAGTTTGAGATGCTTGACTGAAGGAATTGCCGTAAAAGTTTTGATATAAATGTATAGAATAACTGTCATTCCATGTTTGTTTTATAATCTCATAGAGTTGGAAGTGGTCAGAAAAACTGGTTTTTTGGGGGAAAAAACAAGTTTTTTTTCTCCGTAGCTATTTTTGGTTGAGCTTTTTCACAAAAGTGGCTCAAATCAATGAAAATGCAGGAGTTGGCAGTACTTTTCCTGTTGCATGGTTTTCGTATATCTCCCTACTGTAAAATGGGCACTCATTTCTAAATATAAAATACAATTTACAATATGAAATTTGTAGCTAGATATAAACAATGTTTTCAAAAAAGCTGGCTTTTTTTGAATGGGCTGCTCTTTCAGAGTGTAATCTTCATATTTCGGTAGGCTTATTAACCCTTAGTTCGCCGCCGTAACACATATGTTACAAAAAAAGTATGTCCCTTGTAGCCGCTGTAACACATATGTTACAAACAGCTTTAGATACAATTATCGAGGGTTTGCCACACTTATATGTGTATATTGAGGTTGAAACACTGACAGTTCGTTCGGGAACTTGTTTTGCAATCTTGTTTCGAAAATTTCAAATTCCCCCCCCCCCTCCTTTCTCGGAATATGTCACGTGTTTGGGCTCACCCAAACACGTGTTCGCTCTTCAGTTGACAGACACAAAGAGCCGAGTCAACAGGGAAGAAAGATTCACAGTAGCTACACCAGATGCAAGTACGAACGAAAAAAGCAAAAGTTCGGGTTTTCTCCCCAAAGTAGCTGGAGAAGAGGGGGCAAAGTACACATTTTTATGATTTTTTCATTGAAATTCGGGGGATGCAGCCCCCGCCCGTAACCCCCCCCCCCATGGTTGGGGCATCCAAATTTTACATGGTTGCATGCACTGATCTTCTGCCTGCAAAACAAAAGTTATCCGAAGTAGATTGGTCCCATGGTGTCAGTTATAACAATTTTATGAATAATATGCAAATTGGCTAAAATTCGATCGAGTTTTAAGTTTTGCCTTATTATTCAAATTGTATTGCACCCACGAACATGAATCAAGTTTCATTCTGTTGCGGAAGGTCTATTCTTTGAGAAAAAAAAGCAAAAGTTCCGGTTTTCTCCCCAAAGTAGCTGGAGAAGAGGGGGCAAACTCCACATTTTTATGTTTTTTCATTGAAATTCGGGGGATGCAGCCTCCGCCCGTAACCCCATTACGGTTGGGGCATCCAAATTTTACATGGTTGCATGCACCGATGTATTGCCTGCAAAACAAAAGTTATCCGAAGTAGATTGGTCCCATAGTGCCAGAGTTATTACGATTTTTCTCCATTATGTATACGAATTCAAATTTCCCGCTCAAAGCCTCGGCGACACTGGGCTTACTTTCGTCAGACCGTGCGGCGTACTAAGGGTTAAATATATCTATGTAGTATAAAAATATTCACATAACTAGAGTAGTTTTGTGTGTGTTTTTAATGTAACCTAATAGTATTATATGATTTTCAATGCTTGATTTTGTTATAGGATAATTTACATGAAGCAAAAAATAATATACTCCTCTATCTTTTGAGAATCTTGTATGAAATCTCTTTACATTAAAGTTTGTGTTCGGTAAAATACATTTGTATTCTGGCTTTCCAGTACATAATGTATAATTTGGTTAAATGGCGGCTAAACCTTGACACGGAGCAACTAGTGATATAATTTTGCTACTTGTTGCAGTGGTTCTCACCTTTGAGATCACAGCCTACTAAATTTATTTCTTAAAAGTCGATGCCCTGATCCCAAGAATTTCATTCATAAATACATTTCTGATCTTTAAAGTTTGTGTAAATTAACATGCACTCTCAATGAATATTCAATATTAATATATAAACTATGGCATAATCATCAAAAGTAATACATAGTTCAATTATGTATAGGCTTGCTGTCAAATATGAAATTAGATTTAAATTAGTTGTCAACCCCTGGGTGCAACGGACCTTTTGTTGAAATGCACTGGCATTAAAACTGAAGCAGAAGCAAATAAGACTGACCGCAAATGGCAAAAAAATATTTAAGAGATCGGGACTGGACCTACAGTTTGAAATTAGATCCTAAGCACTCTGCCTCCATTGAGGATTGAACCTCAGACCCCTTCTTATTACAAGGCAAGAGCATTTAATTTATTCCACTGCAGAGGTCCATTTATTTTTATGAAAGGTACCTTATATAAAAATCTGGCCTTTTTCCAACAACAGTACTTGCAAATTGTTCTCTCTGATTTGCAGGCTAAACTAAATCTTAATCTTGGATGAAGTAGCTAATAATCTTGTTAAGTATAGAGAAAGAACATTCAGACCGAAGCAACGCATGGTAGTGGGGGTGTCACATTGAAACCATTTTATTATTGAATCACTGCTTCCTTTGCTGATTATATATGGCTAGTTATTTATTAATTATAATAATTACAGAAATTACTATCACAAATAAAAAATAATAACCAATTATTACATGAGTGTGTCACATATATTTTATCATTCCCTAAAACTTGCAAAACCCATGATTTTTATTAATGATTTTTTGTTTGTAGAAGTGCAGTTGTTTATTAAATATAATTATTACAATAATTACCATCATTACCAACTAATTGTACACTGTCACTGGCATGAGTATCTCGAATAAGATGACGCATGATATGTCCCCCAAGTGCATTTTGCCTCCTAATTACATTACATTTATGTTTTTATGAGCAGAAGTAATACAGAAATATTAGGAACATTCCAGGGAACCATGTAATTTATTTTCAGACAGTTGAAAAATCTAAAAAATAAGAGGTGGTTGGACTGCAAACCCCCTCCCCCTCTTCCTCGGTAAGCTAGGATTAAAATTGTAGCTGAACCACTATGCAATATGTGCCCACTGAGATTGGCCAATATATGTCTCTTGGCTGCTGCTGCATCATGTAAAATTTTTGTAGCTAGTTGAAAAATATGTGAGTACAAACCTGTAAACTCCTAATAATAACTTCAAGTGAAATAGGTTAGCTGCAATTGGTAAAAAGCCAAAATTTCTGTTGTTTTTTCTTTTAAAAAAAGCCTGCTTTTTATCGAAAAAAGAAACCGTTCATTCAAAAAGCTAGATTTTTTGCAACTCTATCATCTCACAAGAAAACTTGGCATGTTATGCAGTAGCTTGTTGCACAGCCCAGAATGCCAAAATTTCATCTTCAAACATTGGTCAAATCACAATTTCCCGATAACTTATTGATCACTTTTCACATTGTGCAACGTTTTTATTTTCAAATTAAATGTCTTCCAAATTTGTGCAATATTGTTGATTGATTGAATTGGCTTATTTTACTTTGTATTTCTGCCACTTTTGACTAATCGCAAAGATGGGGATGCTGAAATTGATGAATGGACACTCACAAATACCTATGCCAGGCTTCGGTCCGGGACCCTTGGCATCATAGCATGTTGTGATAACTACTCCACTCCATCATGGAGGCAGCTGGAGTATTCTTTCTGTGATGAAGTTGGTCTTTTTTGTTGATGAAAGTCATCTTTGTTTAGAAGCCCTAGTGTGGCATAGGTATTCTTTTGCAGATATTATCACACACAATATATTTTAGAAATAAAATTGAAGTTAAGAATATTTGGTATATGGGAACTAGAAGTTAAAAAAATCTGGCTTGTTATTTTACTGATGCAAAATATTTTTCTTTAAATGAAAGTTCTGACTAGAATGTTAATTCCGAATTGATGTTACACATGACCATATTTCCTTTACAGGAAGGAACTGAATGTTATTCCACTCCAACATGAGGGTATATTGCAGAACCTGCAATGGAATTCTTCTGAACTACTACAGAAAAAAGTGTATTTAAACAACAAAAATAAAAATAAAGGATATATTTTATGAAAAAATGTTGTTGTTTTTTTCATAATAACCATAACCACATAATGTATGTGTAATTTTTGAACTTCAATGCTGACATGAATTGCTTGGTTGGTTGGTTGATTTGGTGTTTTAAGTTCACTTTATGTACAGTAAGTCTAATTGGGACTTGACCTACAGTTTAAAGTAGGATGTGAACCACTATGTGCCTCCACCAGATATCAAACTTGGGATCCTTGATTACAAGGCAATGACGTTACCACTGTGCCATTGAAGCCCTTGGACATGAATTGTGCCTGAGCACTCGCTGGCATCATAACTGTATCAAAGTATTTTTATTTATATTTGTTTGGTTGTTATTGTTGCTTTAAACACACTATACACAGATATGTACCTCCACTGTGTATCGAACTAGACACCCCTTGATTACAAGGCTCTCATTTATATTTCTTACAGTGTAGGCTCAAACCGGCCAAACATCATAACAATTCATGGTGGTTGCGGTAAACGCGGTTTAAAATTACTTACGTGAAATTTAAAAGATTTCGTAATTCCGCGTTGCACAATTTAATGGTTCAATCCTATTAATTTCGAAGATCCACTGTCTTCATTCACAAAAGGGTACGGCATTTGAAGCGGAGATGGTACCGCGTCAGTCATCTCCGCTTCAAACGCCGTACCCTTTTGTGAATGAAGACAGTGGATCTTCGAAATTAATAGGATTGAACCATTAAATTGTGCAACGCGTAATTACGAAATCTTTTAAATTTCACGTAAGTAATCATAACAACTGTCTGGCGTTTTCTCATTTTTGTAATGTTACTGCACAAAAATTCCTGAAGTTTAGCTTTTATCCATTTTGCATTTCTCTTGTGAACAGGTAGTTTTTCCCAGTTTTTTAAATTTTTTTACTGGTTCATTAACTGAATCTCTTTTCATGGTCAATGTGTGTCTCCATTCTCCAGTTATGTAAGTATAAGAGACATTGTCTTCCAATTCAGGTTACTTTAGGACCCTTTGCATGATCTCCAGAGGTATTTCAAGTTTATAGAATAATACATAATACTTCACAATTAATATTATTAGAATGCAGACTTGTCAAGAATTTCAAGTAGGTACGTACAAGGTTTTGATAAACTACAAACATGCAAGTGTTCTATTTAATTATTTTATTTGAGATGAAAGGCTGAAGTCACGTCTTGATTCTTTTGTTATTAACAGGAATATTACAAAACAGCAATATGTTACACCAGAATATACCAGAATTTAAACATGGTAATTTTTAGTATATGGAAGTTATATACTTTAAAACCACATACTCAATTTGTAACATTTGAAATCTAATTTGGAATATTCCTGTGTAATACTGATAGTTTGACCACTGTGTAGGTTGAAAAACCATGAAAGTTGAACATTATCCCTGTTATCCCTGAGAAATGCAGACAGAATCGAATTATCAGATGACCATGATTCTGCAAAATGTTTTACTTCCTGCCAGCCTCTCATCAATTGGTAAAGGGGATGGATAGTGACTGGAGCATGATGCTGATAACATCACTCAAATCCAATCTTCTTCATGACATGGTGTTACAAACCAGGGAGAGTTTTATTATAGCATGTAAAACACTATTTTATACAAATTTGATGTTATTTTTTGAATTTAGTGATTTAGTTGTCAATATTTCATTTTCATTTGAGTTTCTTTTTTTTTTTTTTTAGCTCTATCTGTTAATTGATATTAATGAATTAATATCCAGTACTTTTATGCAGTTTTTCTCCCCTTATATTAATTGCTACAATTAAGATATGTGGTCAATTCATGAGAGGTAAAATAAATACATTTAGATATCTTGCCTAAATCTAGTTTTCTAAGTAAAATCCTGTGAATTGTATTTTCAGGAAATGATTTACAAGCTAATATTGTAATAATTTTTGAAGGGGCTTAACCCCAATAACCCCCCCTCAAATATGCCATCCATGAATACATGCAATATAACCACAATGTAAAATACCATTGCAGTAATGTAACTGACATATTATGCAACCTAATGGAAATGTCTCTGTAATGTCGGTAATGTTACATTTACATGTTTCTGTAACATTATCAATGTTGTGTTATGTTCGCGGACATTTCCACATTACTGAAACTTACCCGAAACATTTTTGTAATGTTCTGCAACATTGCCGCAATGTTACAATGTTTCACGACTTATGTGTTGCTAACGTATCTGAAACCATGTTGTGCTGTATGGGGAGTTGGCAACACTGCGAGAAAATACCTCAAGCAAGGTTGCCAGCTCCTTGCTTTAGGTTAGGTTATACCCAAAAACAAAAACCTTGGTGATTTTTTCGAGTGAGGAGTTGGCAACACTGCTCCTCACTTCAGCTCCTCACAAGAGGACGTTCAACTGTCCAAACTGGACTACTAAGTGTGTTAATGAAACTATTATAATTTCAGTAACTTTTCTTGCAGTGAAAATATAAATTCTGGATGTACTTTATAATTTTAACTTAAAATAATATTTACAGTCTTTGTAGCCGAATGATAGCCAAATATCAGCTACCATATTTATTTACAGTTTAATGAAAATGACACTATTTATGGTTTAACATGATTAGTATTTTGTATATTATTCTATTTAAAAGATGTGCCATTTTTGCTTATAAAATTATTGAATTTTAAATCAAGGAAAATTTAAGTGTTTTTTTCAAATGACATATTACAATTATTTTCGTATGAGCTTCACCCCATCAGGACATATATTTTGTTTCCTTTATTTCCTTTCTTAGAGCATAATAAACACCATGAAATGAATACGAGATTAATATACTTTCACAAAAAGTGATTCTGATATCTACAAATTTCTTGTGTACATTATTCTGTAATTTTATGTAAAGTGATTTCAATAAGTGAATTTTTCAAATAGCATTCCCCAATTTAAATCTTGATTTAAATCAAACCACCTTGCTTAACAGAACTTTTTTTACTGGCTTCTGGGCAGAGAATGACACTTTTACATTAGATTTTACCCTTTCTGGTTCAAGAGTGAGGTTACTGAGTGAGGTAAATTTGGGCTGAATCATACCATTCGACACTACCTTCCAGAAGTTTTTCCTAAGTTTCAATTTTGAGAAATATAGTTCTTTTTTCGTGGTTGTTACTTCAAGAGTAGGAATCAAACAGAAGGCGGTACAGGATACAGAGAACACTGGAAGCTAGTGTAGAGCTATCAAGGAGAAGAAACTTTGCCAAAGCACTTGATTTCAGATTTAAGCACATTCCTGAAACGAAAAACTTTATCAGGATATTCTGAAGATAAATCATCTTCGTGTCCGTTACAGAGGGCAATAGCTGCATCTGAAGTTGTAGTAACGAAGGAAGAACTGCTAATATTATCCATACCCTTCTTCAGTTTAAAACACCGGAAGCATTTAAATGCCCCATACTTTGCTCCGTGGCAGCTTGAGGTGCTTTATCATTAACATATTAAAATAGTGTAGGCTATGGAAGGTCACGAGACAAGAAAAGCCAAGACAAAACGCTTTCTATTCAACAAAATAATAATTGGATAAAATTGTCCAATCAATTTTTGCGTTAATGTTTCACATGAGAAATGAGAATTCTTTTGACTTTTTGGGGCCCCTTAGGCTTAGAGCTCCCGCCCTTCTCTCATTTGACGTATTCATTCAAATTATAACGTTAAACTAGAATATAAAGCCAGATAAAAAAATGTTTCAATTTTATTGCCCACAAAAATTAGCCTTTTCTATCTTTCTCACTTCCATTTATTACGTTTTTCGTATCAACTTCATGAGACGCGAGACCCCTACATGCACGAGGCCCAGGGTGGTCGCCCACTTCACCCACCCCTTGCTACGCCAATAGTTATACAACCTCAAGGCACCTGTGCCTAGCAGAAATTCAAATATTTCCATGCGTATTGAAATATAATGGCCGTTGGCAACACTGACAGCAGTGCTCGCGTCTACTTGCAAGAACTACATCGAGTCTCACGGGTCTTCTTAAGACCCGGGTAATAGAAAAGCCTGGCAGGCATCGATGCCTGTGCACAACTGTGACGTGAAGCTCGATTGCGCGATGTCGAACACCTGGGCTTGACGTGCGTGTTGCATATTATTGTAGGCGCGCCTCCTCGCAGACGGTTTTTTTTCCGGGTCTTGTGCAGGTCTCTAGGTGCAATACAATTTGAATAATAAGGCAAAACGTAAAACTCTGTTTTATTAATCAAAACAGCGAATTTTAGCCAATTTGCATATTATTCATAAAATTGTTATAACTCGGACACTATGGGACCAATCTACTTCGGATAAATTTTGTTTTGCAGGTAGAACATCAGTGCATGCACACAACCGCGGGGGAGGGGGTTACGGGCCGGGGCTGCATCCCCCGAATTTTAATAAAAAAAGATGAAAATATGGAGTTTGCCCCCTCTTCTCCAGCTACTTTGGGGAGAAAACCCGAACTTTTGCTTTTTTGTTTTCGTTCGCACTTGCATCTTGTGTAGCTACTGTGAATCTATTTCTTCCCTGTTGACTCGACTCTTTGTGGAAATATGTCCGGAAGGAAACGAATGCGCGTTAGGGAGATCGATGAGCTGTTATATGATACGAACTGCTCAGAACCGATTATGGGTGGCCTTTCCTAACAGAGGAGGGGAGGGAGCCTTTGCAATCGTTTGTTTTGTCTATACTTCTGGATAGATTCACGGTTGTGGCCTCTAGCTATCGTCAAGCTTCATTGCATTTCTAGCATAGAGGCGACAGAAAGCTGACACCACAAAACCTCATCCAATCCACCCTCTCCTTGACCCCCCCCCACCCCGCCACTACTTCAGCTGAATCACCAGGTCCAAACACGAAGAAGAATGTGTGCCTTATCAGTGCTAAATCAGAGCGCTGGAAGCTTGGAGGAAAACAGCATCGTAAATACCAAGCATTTATTGTGTCTGTCAAACTAAAGAGCGGAAACACGTGACATATTCCGAGAAAAGGGGGGGAATTTTGTAATTTTCGTAAACACAATTGCAAAACATGTTCCCGAACGAACTGTTAGTGTTTCAACCTCAATTTACAAATATAAATGTGGCAAACCCTCGATAATTGTATCTAAAGCTGTTTGTGCATACCTGCAACAGCGGCTACAAGGGACATACTTTTTGTTGCATATATGCAACGGCGGCGGACTAAGGGATATTCTGTAAAACACGAAAATTTTTGCATAAGCTTTCAGATGTCCACTTAATAGGAATTTTCTCATCACTTCCGGAAAACCCAACAATTTGTTCTAAATAGTTAATCACCATGGGCACCGTTTTTGAAATCTCACACCAAGCACCAAGTATAGAGGCATGATTTTGCAACATGAAAGGTAGTTCCAAGAATAACCTGTAACGTAACTCCTTTATTAATATTCATAAGCTTATTGTTACCAACTATTACTCTCTTGTCAAGATTCCATTCTCGAACAGTTCCCGTAGTCTTTATCCTTTCCAATAGACTTTCACTAATTAAACTATATGTTGACGCAGAGTCTAAAGATACCAGCAAATTCAGAGTATTGATTTTACAGTCAACAAGCACAGCAGTCACATTAGTTTCATCACTTTGTCTGGGTCCTATGTCACTACGCGATCCTTGCAAAGCAAATCGAGCGAGCACATCTCACCTGCACAGGGCACCATAACTCAAAATGATCACTTGCTGAACATTTACGACAATATTTGAGAGTATAGTCTTTGAATGCATAACCTTTAGCCTTGAACTGTCTTTCCATATTATGCAATCCCAAAAAATCCTTGGACAAATAAGAAAGTTTTCCCGAAACTTTTAACTCGTTCTGCAAATCATTTCTAGTTTTAAGTATCACCTTTAGATACAGTTTCTCAGAATACTGAGGTTTGAGTCTATCCACAAGATAACTTACAAATGTGCTTTCATCAATATCATACTGCAAAATCTTAGCAGCTCCAGCTCTACTTTCGAAATACTCTAAGGGAGTTTCATTCTCTCTTTGATTACCCATTAAATACTTATTACAGAAATACTGCCGCCCAATATAAGTTGCATACTTATTTAAGATAATTTGAACTACATCATTCCAAGGGATATTTTCAATTATACATTTCATCCATAATTGACCCATTTCAACATTTAATTTTGGTAGAACCGCGAGCATAATCTCGTGAGAAGGAAATATTTTCTGTCTTGAATACCCTGCAATACATACAGAAATCGATACAGGCTTCCAGCATTAATTTCCTTAACTATAGGTACAGTAGCTATTAATTGAGTCAAATTTTCTATAGCCATTTTCATGTTTAACTTTCTCAAATTGGATCTATTATATAATGCTCGTTCATCTTCACCTGACGACGACTAACTTTCCAAAGGCTTACTTTTTCAATTTTATTACTCCATGTAAACCATATACATTGGTATCATATAAAAAAAATATATAATTACAAAATTTCTATAATTTACAATCTAGATATTCACTAACGCTATAATATTCCTTATTAACTAATAGTTTCTTTAATTTATTTTTTAAACTTGTCATACTTTCTGCTTTTAAATCATTTGGTAAATGGTTGAATATTTTAATTGCCATCTGTTGGGGTCCTTCTTGAACTAATGTTAGTCTGGTGAAGTAAGACTTTAAGAGCTGTTTATTTCGGGTGTTATATGTGTGTTCCATTGAACTTCGCTGCGCAATATTTTTTCTCGCATATAATGACATTTCATATATGTACAGAGAAGGGAGGGTTAATATTTTAAATTTCTTAAACAACGTTTTGCACGATTCCCTAGGCTTTATACCTGCTATAATCCTAATGGCTTGCTTTTGTTTTCTAAATGCTTCTAAACTTGCCGGTGAGTTCCCCCAAAATTCTATTGCATAATTTATTAGTGAATGAAACAATGTATAATATACCTGAATTAGTGAATTTGTTTGAAGTGTTTGTTTTAATAACCTCAGTGCAAATATTTTGGAATTCAGTTTTTTAACAAGTATTTTTACGTGGTTTGACCAATTTAGATTTTCATTTATATTAACTCCTAAAAATTTTGTTTCTCTAACTAATATTACTGGAAGATGGCTATTCTTTAGTACATCTTTAATTTTATTGTTTTGTTTAGTGTGAAATAGCACGTAATTTGTTTTCTGTTCATTCAATAGTAATTTATTACTGTCAAACCAAGATTTCATTTCTTCCATTGTTTTTTCCATGTTGGCTTCTAACTCGTTCACATCATTTCCCTTTATTATTGCGCTTGTATCGCCTGCGTACAACAAAATCTTCGTATTCTGTATATTAAATCATTTACGTACAAAAGAAAAAGTAGTGTGCCTAATATTGATCCTTGGGGAACTCCATATATATTTTTTTTTTAGAGTGGATTTGTGTTTTCTTACGTTTCCTTCGTTTTCGTGGCTAATTTCAACACATTGCATTCTGTTTGATAAGTATGATTTCATAATTTCAAGTGCGTTACCCCGTATCCCATAGTGTTACATTTTAGAAATTAATATTTTGTGGTTTACTAAATCAAAGGCTTTTGTCAAGTCGTAAAATATTCCGAGAACTAATTTTTTATCGTTTATACCTTGCAAGATATTTTCGATTAATGTATGTGTTGCACTTGCTGTGCTTTTATTTTCAATAAATCCATGTTGTTCTTTTGATAGTATGTTGTGTTTATTAAGGAACTGTAGAAGGCGACGTTTTAGTAACTTTTCTAGAGTTTTGCTTAGCACAGGTAGTAATGAAATTGGTCTGTAATTTTGAACCAGGTTTTTAGTTCCATTTTTAAATACTGGGTTGACTTTTGCTATTTTTAGCTTAGTGGGAAAGATACCATTCGCGATACATTCATTAAAGAGATATTCTAAAATGGGTGCTAACAACTGCTTGATTTATTTTATTACTATGATTGGAAATTCGTCTCCTACAGCCTTTGAGTCTTTTAAATTACATATCTCCTTCGATATTTCATTTGTCGTGGTTGGTGTTAAAAACATGCTTTCTAGAGTGCGCGGTTTAGAGTTACACAAAAGTTGCAATGGGTTATTTGCTTTATTTATATTTGTTACTAAGTTATCTCCTAATTCGGTGAAGTATTTGTTGAATGTTTCACACACTACAAATGGATCGTCTATTTCAATATCATTTGTGCATAATTTTATATTGTTATTTGTTTTTCTTTCTTTCATTACAGTATTTTCATTTACAACGTCCCACATTGCTTTACTTTTGTTGTTTGAAGACACAATTTTGTTCGCATAATATTTTTTGTTTGGCATCTCTTATTTGTTTTTTATAGTAATTTATGTAAACTTTATTTACTGATTTATTTATGGGAGTGCGTTGACTTTGACTTATTAGGGATCTTTTTATTTTGCTATATTGTTTTACCTCTCGTGTTATCCATTGTTTTCTCCTTCCAGTTTTGGCTTGTATTTTTCTTTTAGGGAAAGCTTTGTCAAAAATATTGTAGAGTGTATTTGTAAAAATTGTGAACTTTTCATCACTGTCTATTTGACTTACATATATTTGGCTCCAAGATTCTATTTCTATCAAAGATTTAAATTTGTACATATTTCTTTGACTATATATTCTATTTTCATGCATAATAGGTTGTTTGGTAACACGTGTAGTTTTTACGCGCATGATTTGGCATGTGTGATCAGAGAGACCGTTCTTAATGTCATATGAGATGTCACCGTGATCGAGATTTGTAAGAACATTGTCACTCTACAAAAACCGCTAATTATTTCATAATTACTAATTTTCAAAAGTTTTATATTTTCACTGTTGAGCCAATGTTCTGTCAAGCATATTACATCTGGTTCCGGGTCGATCGTGTCGATCAATATTTCGAGTTGTGCTATTTTGGGAGTTAAGCTTTGTATGTTGTGCATTAGGATGGTAAAAATATCATTCTGGGTGCTTACCTGCTGTCCCGTTGGGGTCACCGATCTCCCGCTCCCCCTCTCTCACTTGGAAACACCCACCGCAGCCCCTAACGGGCTCACTTTCACTTTCTCCCCCCCAAATATTTCACTAACTCGAGGGTCACGGAAATTTAATCTTCTTTCAGGAAAGACACCCACCCGGGCACATTCCTTGGAATCCGGCGAAATCTGGAGTCCAGCTTTGTCCCTCTTAGTCAATGCACTGTTGCAACGTGTACGCCACTCCATTTAAGACGAGTTTGTCGTATCGCAAGTGAGCGACGCATCCATCTTTTCTAGCTTGCACCAAATGAGGTTTCAACTTTTCCCTCGTTTTTTGCACACCGTCCGAATAATGTTCAGATACCGCCACACCACTCGTTTTGAGTTGGTTCGATTTCCTAAGGATCGCCTGTCGCTTTTAATAAGAATTGAGACGCACGACGATCGGCCTCCTCCCACGCACTCTGCCCATTCTGTGACATTCTGTGAGTTCTCTCCACCATATCTGGAGAAATATTCACGTCCGTCTTGTTCTTGATGAGAGCGATCACTTTTTCTTCTGATTCTTCCCACCTTTCATTTTTCTCCTTGTTTTCTTCCACGCCGTAAAATATGATTTTGTTTCTCTTTGACTGCCCTTCGAGGTAGTCTACCTTTTCACGCAAAATCAGGTTGTCTTTCCTCAAATTGCTCCACATCTCTTTTCGCCTCCACCACTTGATGTTCGAGAGCAGAGATTTTTTCAATCGCGCTTTTTAGCTCCATCCGGAAATGCCTTATCTCTCCCTTGAGGTCCGCCTGTCCATCCTCCGGGTCTCGCAGCATCTTCATGACGTCGTCCATCTCGGGGCCTGGATTTGCTTCAATCCTCTGTGCCAGGAGCAGCATAATGATAAGGAATGCACTTATGAAACAACACTTCCCACCGAAATGATATTCCGATCCATGTCCACTTGTTTTCGTCGATGTAACACAGAAACGCATGCAGAAGCAGCCTATGGAGCCCTCCATTGTTCCGTGCCGATACTCATTTGGCAACGTTGGGTTTGTGGGAGCTAATTTTTGTACGTCTGCTCGCTACGGTGAACTGAACCTGTATTACTTGGGCGTTATTCACCCACGGGGGTTTACAAGGTACCTTTACGTACGTTTCTATGTCACGATATCCAGTAACATGTGAACAAACACCGTTCGATATTAATCATTTTTGTTTATTGATTCTATTATTTTTAAATGTAAAGTGTGAGGTTTGGTTTATTTTGTGGAAAAATTAGTACCCGAGCCAGACGTCGGGAGTTGGGGGACGGGTTTTTCTCATTGTCAGCCGAACTGTCAATACGGCAAAGTACATGGCATATTTGCACCAGAACGGGACGTCACGGAGAAAGGGAAGACTTTTTTTCGTCGGGACCAACGGAGAATTCGCCGCGGGAGGTCGAAACTATTTTTCACGGATCACCAGGATAATCAGCTGGAGCCCAAGCTAGCAAGAACAGAGGACGCGCCTTGTGACCGCATTTCGAGACAATGGATCGGGGTCAATTCCATCTCTTCGGAAACCAAAGCCAAGCCACTGTAACGTGTTTTTCAACGGACAATTTTGAATCTGGTATAAATCTACAGGACTTCGAGTTCAACATACAGTTTTTACCCGGATTTTGTAGAGAGAGCATCTCTCGCGTGACTATTGTTTTGTCTCCGTGGACTTTGTTTTTCTTACGTACCGTGAGCGAATTGCCGATAGAGAGTTATCAGTGTGCGCTTTATTTGGTGAAGCATTACGCGTTGGTTTGATTTTACCAAGCGTGGACTACCATAAAAATGGGCGGCTAAAAAGATAGAGAAGGGAGCAACGATGCACCGCGACCATCCGGTGAAGCCAACGCCGACGACCGACGACCGACACACACAGCGCCGCGAAGCCCAACATTGCCCGGCGCCCAGAAGGACGTTTCCAGTTCGACGTCCGACAGAAGCCCGTTACCAGAGAGAGAGGGAAGGATGACTCTAGATCAGCACCCGACGGAAGCCCAATTGAGAGAGAGAGAGAGAGAGAGAGGTGATTCCAGGACGACGTTTGATTAATGCCCGACACATTAGAAAGATTCCGGACCGACGCGTGACTAAATGCAGCCGACGCTTGTGAGAAGAGGGACACGCGTCGTTCTATGAAAGTGAAAGTGCCCAATATCGTCGCAATCATCCTTCGCCGCGTTCGACCTCGAAGAACATTTTCGCCGCAAAGGAACCTTGTGCAAAACCCCGCATCCATTAAAGATGAACGATCACGCTATGTAGCAGAGCCCGGTAGAGTATTCTTCAGATGGACTAAGTCCATGTAAGCATGTATTGTTTGTATGAACGCCGTACCGTAAAAGCCGAAGTCTCACTGATTTGCAAAGTGACTCAGGAACCCCGAACCTAACTTCCGTGTCTGATATTTTTTTAGTGATGTTATATAAAAGGTCATTTCATGTTCATATGTAATAACTTGAATGTCTGCATTCAGAGTTAGAAGCTCCATTCCATTACGTTAAATTTTAGTAAATTGTCAAAGTGTGCTCCATTTTTGTGTAAGCGACCGCCCCGTCGCGTCATTTAGTTTGTCAATAGTTGACTGATTAGCCTTTTTTATTTGTGGAAAGCGTATTTTATATTGCAAGGTCGTGCGAGTGTAGTATTAGTTATTGCATAGTGGTTTTTGATGTAAGTTTTGCTCGCGCCGACGATTGATTTGTGTATTCCGGAAGCTGGAGCCAATTAAGTTTCACATCACTATGTAGTGGTGTATTTGTTCTCAATGGACGAGAGAGACTTGTATGTATTACCTCGTCCAAGAAACTTGGTAAATGTCGTGCTTACGACTTGTTGCGTACGTGCATTCGAACGACAGGTTTAACTACACCGACACAATTGTTTTAGATAACTGCTTTCCGGGGCTGGCGTATATTTGATATAAAAGAGCACAGGAGCGGGCAGACTAAATTCACGAAAAGGTTCAAACAAAAAGGAAATGGTATGTTGATCAGATCCATGATTTGTATGTATATTCACATGTAAAATACCTCAGAAGTACGAATGAGAGAGAGAGAGAGTGATTGAGGAGGCGATGTAAACAGTTTGTTGTTTCCAATTTTTTTGTTGATACAATATATTCACATTTTTACCGTTCGTCAGTGTTATTATTTGATGTTTTTCAGGTATCTGGTATAATGTTATTATTGTTCGAGTCTACACATTTAAGGTAAACCGAAAAGTGTAACATTTCAAGGTATTTATCTCCGCCTCGCACTAGTACGACAATAAACGTCCGTCTCAGTACCGAACTAAAAAACCTGGACCCTAAGTAAAAGTCACGACCGGTTTCCCGTACCCATAATGACGTCTGACCCCGTGCCGGGGTATGAATGATACGTCATTTCGGGGACCGTGAGTGGACTTATTACACCTACATCTTCCCCGTCTCTTTGTCGTCCTTGGGCATTTTCTGGAGTGTGTTGATAGAGTTTAACAAATTCATTTAACAACTGAGAAGCAGAATGTTCTCTACGAGTTGATGAAAGTGGGGGAAAAGGCGGAACAAAATTCCTCCCATCCACTGTTCCCGTAATATCTACTGTATAATAATTCCGGGAGCGAATTTACAATATAGAGATATATTCCAATTTTGTTAATATTTCGCATACTCACTAATTTAGGCCTCACAACCACGAATCTGAAAATAAAATTTGTCACGTCTAGAAATCGGAAAATATGGGGGTCCATGATCTCAACCAACAATGTAGAATTGCTCATTATTTAACGCAAGATCTATCGTTTCACAACGAGATATACATATTCCTGATATACTACAACCACAAATGTTAACTATGTTTGCCTAACCCAACTGTGAATGGTGCGTGGGACTATTCGCCAATCGTGACCTATACGTCCATGGTTCTACACTTTTGTAGCATGAGTCATTCCATGCCAAATCAACACAGATATGTGCAATTTTTAACCTGACCATCTCCGATTTTCATAAAATTTGGGGTGTTGAAACTATGCATAGAACTTAGTAACTATGAAAATTTTTAGTCTCGTGCGTCTTGTATTTGTTAAATTATTCAAGGTCAAAGTTTGCAGAAATTGCCCTTTTTGAGCCCGCTTAGCTATACTAAATGTGCTGTAACTCCGCCCCTATTTCGCCTAGGAAGCTCAAATAAAGCTTATTGTACAGGGAATTGAACAAGCTTTCCAGTGATATATAACAAGCCTACCTTTGGATAAAAATATAATTTTGTCACGTGACCTTGACTTTTGACCTTGAATATCTCAAAACATGTCATCACCAAAAATCGTGGAAAAAATATATTTGGTCCCTCATACCATACTCTAAAACATACCAAAAAATCATTCTGGGACTGCAATGGGATCAGAAGATACAAAATAATATGTGTAACTATGTGACTGATAAAAGCCCCATTACATGAACTATGAAGAGTCAAATGTCCCTTAACACTCCCTACAAAATGTGAAGGAGTTATCCTGGGTATAATTGATCATGAAAGAAATAGGTTAGGCACAGGGAGATCCCTAGCCGTGTGTGTCAAGCGCAGATCCGGCATATTGTTGACCGCCATATTGAATTCAACGCAAACATTTCAAAGGAAAGGGGGTGATGTGATATATTACATTTCTGGTGAAATTCTAGCCTCATTTGATATATCACATCACCCCCTTTCCTTTGAAATTTTTGCGTTGAATTCAATATGGCGGTCAACAATATGCCGGATCTGCGCTTGACACACACGGCTAGGGATCTCCCTGTGCCTAACCTATTTCTTTCATGATCAATTATACCCAGGATAACTCCTTCACATTTTGTAGGGAGTGTTAAGGGACATTTGACTCTTCATAGTTCATGTAATGGGGCTTTTATCAGTCACATAGTTACACATATTATTTTGTATCTTCTGATCCCATTGCAATCCCAGAATGATTTTTTGGTATGTTTTAGAGTATGGTATGAGGGACCAAATATATTTTTTCACGATTTTTGGTGATGACATGTTTTGAGATATTCAAGGTCAAAAGTCAAGGTCACGTGACAAAATTATATTTTTATCCAAAGGTAGGCTTGTTATATATCACTGGAAAGCTTGTTCAATTCCCTGTACAATAAGCTTTATTTGAGCTTCCTAGGCGAAATAGAGGCGGAGTTACAGCACATTTAGTATAGCTAAGCGGGCTCAAAAAGAGCAATTTATGCTAACTTTGACCTTGAATAATTTAACAATTACAAGACGCACGAAACTAAAAATTTTTATGCTTACTAAGTTCCATGCATAGTTTCAACTCCCCAAATTTCATGAAAATCGGAGATGGTCAGGTCAAAGGCTGTGTTGATTTCGCATGGAATGACTCGCATGTAACTGGTGAAGAGACATTTTAAATCAAAGGAACTGAATCACCGTTTTCAAACTTACCTCTAATTAAAATCCGCATTCCACATGGTCTTATGAATACACGCAAGGTTTCTGTACAATTTCAAAACGTGCCCGCGTGGACACATGTAACTACCCTCCTTCGGCAGAACACCAAATTCCATCAATTTGTTAACCAAACCACGATCATCCTCTTTTACACACAGCACATTAACAAACTTTGCATTTCTCTCCGCCATTCTTCACGACCTTCCACGACCAATGCTATGAACCAAAGAGAATCGCTCTGAACAACGTCGCGACGCTCTAGATAGCGGAACGGACGTTGATAATCATTTCTTCACATCATCAAACATGGTTGCTATGTTTGTTTGTTTGTAATCATCGCGATAATTAACAAACGTTATTCTACAACTCAATGTGCAATTTAAACAGGTTACCCCCAAATATTATGTGCATATACGTAACTACGACTGCATATTTAGTGAGTATAACAACTAGTAAACTAATTACACAATATCTCTATATTGTAAATTCTTACCTAATTCCGAGAGGTAGCCTTATTACCGCACAATTTTACAATCTAATCAAACTAGAACTATAGATGGCCAATTGTACACAAGTACGAAAGACAGAACATCCATGCTCTGCTCTTATAATCCTGTACGCCTCTTATTTCCCCTTTATATACGATATAATAATGAAGTGAGACGTGGATTATATTATCGGCGCAGTGGAAGATAATTATCTTTCAGTAGGTAATTAAACTACTTAATGTAAAACTTAATATTCATTCAACCATAATATTTATTAACAAATCAGATTATACTTTCCACACTTATACATGTATCACATGGTTCATTCACAACCCATCTAAACACCTAAGAACAACATTTTAGTTTAGTCAACAATAATAACCATGTATAATCTTCCCATTAAATTGTTTCAGTCCGTCCAATTAAATCGTCAAAAGTCAGTACGTAACGGCTATATGAGTGAACTGCAACCCCGCCCAAAACCCTCACAGCCTACATGACCCGGAGCAATCCACCATTAAAAATTAAATATCTTCTTTAGCATTTTCAAAAGGTAGACATAACTATATCAACGTTAAGCAAATTACACCTGGCCATGCAGGCCCAAAAAGGCTGATACACGGATATACAGTATACTCAACCTGTGTCCAGTTAGTCCAACATCTCCCCCATGACATGGGTACCTGGGGGAGACCCTGGGGGGTAAAGGCGGTCAGGGGTGTGATGCTGATCACATCACCCCCACTCACGATCGGATCAAGAAATGTGGGGCGTTACCCCCACACCCCCTATAAGCCCTCAGGGCGTGGTGCTAAGCACAGGGTAGCACTTTACCTTTTTATAGTGCCCTACTGAGTTTGACACTGTTTGCATAATTTTTATTATTATTATTATTATTATTATTATTATTATTATTATTATTATTATTATCCTTAAGAAAGGCAACTATAGTAAAAGAAGTAGATACCAGTGTGCTTGGTTTTCACGCTTCCTGATTCCTCTTGCAAAGCTGAAAGTAGTTCCAGCGCTTTGCATCGTCTCAAGAAATATTTGTGAATTACAATGATTGATTGATTGATTTAGTTTATTTTACTTCGCGTTTTGTGCCTCTTGGCTAATTTGCGAAGATGGGGATGAGTGATGAGAGGATGAAATTGATGAATTGACATTCACAAACAACCAAGCTCGACCGGGATTCGAACCCGGGACCCTTGGCGTCGCAGCGCGATGTGCTAACCACCCGGCCAGAGGGTCGGGCTAATTACAATGACTAAAAACCGTACTGTTTTATTTTGTGAAGTACATAAGTGTAAACTTGATATAATTGACACTGCAAAGAGGTCATGAGAGATTTCATTCATTTCATTCATATTGTCATAGAAGAAGAACCACCTTCAGAAAACTCGAGTACAAGTTGAAAATATTTTCTTTTTAAATATGACACTTTTTTATATAATCTGGAATAGTAATATTTTTTTATACCTGTAAGCACGTGTATGCTACTTGATAGTTCATTGCTGTGGCTGGAGGTTGCAGTGTTAGACATAGTGTAATGTAGTGTGAGGCCTGCACAAGACCTGGAGCAGACCCGTTCGCGAGACATCGCTCCTGAAATGCCATGCAACCTGCGCAACATCCTCGCTTGAGCAGCTTGTATGCCCACCTGCACAGATCGTTCCTGGCAGGCATTGTAGACCCGCCGGGTACCCGCAGTCTTACGATACCTAGTAGGTCTCAGTTCGTTCTTTCCATCAACTGAAGACCCCTCCCTCTGCATGACGTAGTTGCTTCGAGTAGAAACTGCACCTGGCCCACACCGTTCTGCAGTGTTGCCAACTGCAATAGATTTTCACTACTTAAAAAAGGGAACTCGAAGCTTCGTAAGCCACATCACCAATGAAATGAGATTTACGAATGTTGCTACCCCCCCCCCCCACACACACATTGAAATAGGTTTTCCGTGGCACAGGATCCATAAGTATATGTCGTAAACAACCAATATACGTATATATAGTGATATAGGACAGGACTGAAACATGTCACGTTCGACGCTGAGGTCGCGAGTCGAACAACACACTGTTCTACTGCGAACACCAGGGCCGTAGCCAGCCAGGGCCATTGCCGTTACCCTCGTTTGGGGGGTAGGGCCAAGTACTTGGATAAACGTGCCAACAAGAACAATCACAATAATAGTAATAAAGTAGCATGAAAGGCATTATAATCCTCATAAATCACGCAAAAAGGGGGTAGAAGTCGGTTCTCACGCGCATTTGTGTTGAAACAGAGGATTAGAAATATTTTTTTTCAACACGTCAATTTCACATTAGCTAATAATGGAAAACAAGCACACAAACTGTTTTTGAAAGAAAGAAAGTGCATGATAAATGCATTCCGAATGTACAGACATATGGCATGTAAAATTTCCATCTACAATATTTTCTTTTCACATGGAGCGACGTATTACATAATCAATTCATCCAACTCGTAACAAACCAACATTAATAGCAAATAATATCACGGGCAGCCATAGCATTCTCTGTTTTAAAACTTTTCTCACTTAGATCGTTCGGCGCTCAGGGCCGACTCCCGCTACCCCTTTGCTACGGCATTGAACTTGATGAGACTGGATAATATTTTATAATATATTTCTACTTTCATAAAATTTGAAATCAAGGGGTTGCAATTACCCCTCCATTCCCCCTCTGCAGGTGCCCTTGGCCGTCTGGAAGGAAAATGCAAGAAAAATATGAAAATTAATTCCATCTTGAGTACCCTTTAGCCCTGCTACTCTTAAATTCTGCTAGTCTGTTTTTTCTTGTACTTTAATGTTTGACCCCCACCCTGACCCTTCCGCTAGACTTAATTTCCGTCCAAGCTTGTGAGCAATGCACCCTACCCCCTCTGGTTGCGCCACTGCGTGCCTGGTTAAGGCACCATGCAATGAAAAGCAATTAGTTTTCAGTGAGGAGATTTTTGTTTGCTCGATCATTCATTTAAATAAATGAAGCTGTAATACTGCGTGCATTTCCTGGCAATAAGATAAAAACTGCTTACGCTGAACTGAAATCGCTAAGTATATAAATTCTCCTTGGAGGAGAGAGCTCCTCCTAGGACCTCGTAGGATTTACGACCTACGTAAGTAGGCAACACTGGCTGAAGCTGTCCACGTGGTGATGAAACACCTGGAGCGACACGCTGCCGGAGGGCTGTTTCCTTCCAGCAGGTTTTGCAGGCGCTCGGGTCTTGTTGAATGCCCAGTTACCTTGTAAGCGCAGAGCGCCTGGAAGACGAAGAACCCGGGTAAAGACGCAAGTCGACTCGTTGCCGTGGGCAGGCGAGCAGGTATACCTGTCCTCGCGGCAAGCGGGCAGTGGGTAGGTAAAATGCACATTATGCTGGCCTCTGAGTGTGATAATCAAAATTTCAATGAAGAAATAAAAGTATTATATTGTTTAATTATATAATCAAATTATAAAGCTAATAAATTTCGACGTACTCTAATAATATGTTTGTGTTTTCAGAAATAGTTAATTGTAATTACAACTTTTCGAAGGTTTTCCTCATGTGTGTTTATTCTTAAATTCTTACAAGAAAAAATCCTCCCCGCAAAAGCAGCCAACAGAACGTCACAGTCACATGCTTTCTGCCTCATTACAACGGTTCAGAATGTTATTTACTCTTACAGTATCCTGTCTAGTAATGGTCATTCGATCATTCGCATACCAAGGAATGTTACAGGGTGAGGCATATGATGTTGCAATGAAGACTCCACTTGCTACCATCGTAAGCACACTGAAACTTCCCTATCCGCGACATCAACGCCTCTAGCGGAATGAATTCTAAAAAGTAACAAGAAGCAAAAGCTGCTTCGCGCTTGAAATGAAGAAGTTCCGATCTCTGATCTGCACATTATACATGTTTATACGTTTTCCGAAGGAGTAAGCTGTTTGCCCTGTTAGTTGTCCAGTTGAACGTAAGTACAATAGTAGATGTTGAATACGCCAGTGGCTGTTTGTGCCCTCGGGCGTTTAATATTCGCAATTTATTTGCACGTATTTATAACTAATTTGCACGGGTTTTAATTAATTTGCACGTACTTAGAATTCATTTGCATGTACTTAGAATACTTTACATTTATGTATTTGCATGTTTATAACTTTTTATGAATATATAATTATTTATTTTATGAAAAATATGTATATAGAAGGTAATTAGAGGTACTAAACGCTATGCATATGGTTTTATATTCATTACTGCAAAGTATGTATTGTATAAATCGATAATAATTAATGTTTATAATATTGAAAATAAGTTTTCTATGGTTTATGAACAGCTATGAACGGTGGTAATGGCTGTAGGTACAGGTTCAATTACGATTGGGGACGGTCCCGGTACTCGAACCCACGATATGCAATGTTATTAATTAGTACTATGCAGTAATTTCATCATGTTATGAAACACGGTGGTGCAACACGCTAGACAGAATACTGTCTCAGAATTTCGACTCCGCTCTGATGCCAGACAGAGAATGAATTAATATTCAGCGCAGGTAGAGGAGAAAGGAATTTTGGGGAAGCGCGTTCAAGGTCAAATGACGTCACAACGTCAGAACAAAGAAGGAATCTGATTGACCAATCAGAGAACGCGTCGGTAGATTTTCAGAACCGGTTTTTTCAAGGTTAACCAGTACGCAATAACAGGGGAAAGCTATGCAATGCCGTAGGGCAGGGGAGGGATTCAATCAGACAACAAAGGATGTCTGAGAAGGCGCAGCAATGGTCAAATCTCTGAAGCTATGCGGTTTCCGCCGCCAATTAATATTCCGCTCAGGTTTGCCTCCAAGGCACAGGACGCTTTAGCGCAGGTTTTTTTTATCTGTACTATGAAGAAGGGAGAGCTATTAGGGACGGGGCCTATAGTTTTCACCATTTGCTTTTATCACGGGGTAACGAACCTAGGACCCTTTGATTATTGATTTAGGTAGTAAATGTATGTTACTGTGTGCTATTTAACTTAATTTTGAGTTTATTTTTTACCAAACTTTGACTTTATGTCAAACATTTTCACAGCTTATCCTTATTTTTACCAAAATAACACTATTTGTACTATTCAAGCAACATTTTTTATTAAATTTTGCACTCACAAAGACATTTTTTCAACGTTTAACTTATTATTTTACAATTTTATGTTAATATTTTTACCAAAATAACACTATTTGTACTATTCAGGCAACATTTTTTATTAAATTTTGGACTCGCAAAGACATTTTTTCAACTTTTAACTTATTATTTTACAACTTTAAGTTAATTTTTTACCAAAATAACACTATTTGTACTATTCAAGCAACATTTTTTATTAAATTTTGCACTCACAAAAACATTTTTTCAATTTTTAACTTATTATTTTACAATTTTATGTTAATTTTTTTACCAAAATAACACTATTTGTACTATTCAGGCAACATTTTTTATTAAATTTTGGACTCGCAAAGACATTTTTTACAACTTTTTAACTTATTATTTACAATTTTGTACCTATTTTTAACCTAAATAACACTATTTATACTATTAAGGAAAGACTTTTAGTTACATTTTCGACACACAAAGTGTGTGTTCTCAACTTCTATCTGTTTATTTCACAAGTTTAGGCTTATTATTACCAAAATAACACAATTCAATCTGTTCAGGAAAGACTTTTAGTTATATTTTCGACACACAGAGTGTGTGATCTCAATTTCTATCTGTTTATGTCACAAGTTTAGGCTTATTATTACCAAAATAATACAATTCAATCTGTTCAGGAAATACTTTTAGTCGCATTTTCCAACTTCTATCTGTTTATTTCACAAGTTTAGGCTTATTATTACTCAAATAACACAATTCTATCTGTTCAGGAAAGATTTTTAGTTACATTTTCGACACACACACACACACACAAACATTCACAGACACACACACAGACACACCATCACACACACACCCACACACATCCACACACACACACACGCACACACAGAGAGAGAAAGAGAGAGAGAGAGAGAGAGAGAGAGAGAGAGAGAGAGAGAGAGAGAGAGATTTTTTCCAAGTTTAGGTTTCTTTCCACTCAAATAACACAATTTAGATGTGTTTTGAATTATATTTTGGATGCAAAAGTATGTTTTGACAAGTTCTACCCTTTTATTTTACAAGTTTAGGCTTATTATTACTCAAATAACACAATTTAATCCAGTCAGGAAAGATTTGTTATTATATTTTGGATGCACAAAGAGATGTTTTCAACTTTTTTACTGATTTTTTGCAGGGTATGTATTAATTTGTATTTATTTTGTTTCGTATCATATATACATTTACAAATTTTTAATTTAGAGTTTAGTATTTATTTAATTTTTTTTCAAAAACACTAAAGAAAAAGTACTTTTAGCTAAAATGTAAGCCACAGAATATATTATTATTATTATTATTATTATTATTAGGGTTTACTGATTTCCACTATGCTATTTTTGGTTCTGTATTTCTATATGTATTTATTTAGGTCAGGTTACGCCTGCTACGTAGGAAAGTTTGTTTATTTTAGAGTTTGCTGAGTATTTTGTTACTTTTATACTAGGTAAAGTTTTCTAAATATATCAGGTAGGGCTCCATCCATATACTTTTGTTTTTGCTGTTTGGAGATGATGCGATCAGCATCACTCTCCATCTGCTTTTTATTTTATGTACCCAATATTATTTTGAGGCTTAGTGAATTCTAGAGCCTATTTATGCAGGAGAGAGGGCTTGAAAATTTTGATCTCAGATAACCCACAACTATTTGTCAGAGTATTTTAAAGGATATTTTATATTTATTATGTGCCACTAGAATATCAAACCTTGCTTAATTTTTATGTCTGTAACGCTGTTATTGTATTTCTAGCTAAGGCTTACTGGATAAAGTACACGAAATGTTTATCATTTTGACTATTTACCTTAATACGAGGCCAAATTTTAGTGTAACAAAAATTATTGTGTGTCTATAAAGACTGAAATCCTTTTACCGAGGGGTCCACAACTGGACGCTTACCAACATTGTTTTTTTTCTTTTTTAAATATAACCATTTATCAATATATTGACAATTCACAGGGCAAGACGAAGTTCACACACGACTGACTATATGAACCATAGGTCCATTTGCTAAACGTTTTTTCTATGCTAGAAGAATAATTTAGCCTTATAGCTTTTTTCAAGGTATTTTGAAGTATAACTGGTTTTTTTGGGTGCATCAACACTTGGGTTATTTCCATTTGGTTTATTACACTAGGCTAAATCACTATCTGAACACTGAAATCCTCTGATTGAAACTAAAAGCTTAGGCTGTAACTAGGGATTTAGTATGTATATCGACAATTTATAGGACAACACGAACCTTACAAAGGATTGTAGGTGATGTAGGCCCACACGCCAGAGCTTTGTTAACCTGCAAGAAGCATTTACAGCTAATGCTACGAGGAAATGAGGTTGATTTTTTACTGTTTCACAAGAATGCTATTTTTTATACACCCAATATTTGCTTTTCAAGTAACTACATGTACCAGAAGCACTTACAGGCCAACTCTAACTAGACTTCGACTTATTCTATATCAGGTGCTAAATTTATAAAGAACTATGATTGTGTATATTTCTGAGGAAGTACGCAAAAGCAGATTACCCGATTAAAGTATCTGAAAAACATATTTTTCTATGCAAGTATATTTTTATTGACTGGATTATTTAACAGATCAAACAGGAAGACTGCAAAATTCATTAAATGTAGTTCTATAGTATAGGTGGTTTCAGAGATATAAAAAGAACAAATATAAGATTTCGCTTTTTTTTTTTTTGCTTCTGAGGCTAATCGCGACGCTAAGGGTAAATGGCCAGGAAATGTAACGGAGGAGAAACAATCCCAAAAGTTATGGGCTGCATGTAAGTTAATACCACAGAGATATTACAGTAGGTGTAGGTTCTTCCACCAGAACATTTCTATCATAATAATACTGGTTATGCTGTACTGTTAGCTAAAGATGCTGATATTTGAGAAACTTAAAAGCTTATTTGCAAAATTTTAGATAAATAATAATCTGTTAGACTGTAAACATATTTTATATCCATTCTGCTAAAGATCCGATGACAAAATCTAAAATTGTAACAACTCTGCCAGGGACTTGAACCCTGGACAGATAGGTTAAAAGCATAGCGCTATACAAACTAAGCTACCTGCATTTTTAAAAAGTTAGTTATGTTAAGAAATATATTGAAACACCTGAGAACACTCTTGGTCTGGTTCGACAGAGAAGGAGACAACATTTCCAAATTTTTACAGACTGGGTGTATTTTTCCACTATAGAGGCCTTCACTATATGTAATTCGAAACGCTAAAGTTCAGCTAGCTTCCAAAATTGAGGTAAAAATTGTGTTTGGCGAGATTAACAAGTTACAATTATATCCAGTTACGGACAAATAAAGCTAAAAGTCTAAGATTTGCTGTACTAGCCAAGTTTTAGTAACATTTTCTTCACTTTAGTACAAATATCAAAGAAATAGGTATGTTTTATTTATAATTTGACAAAATGTACTAGTATTTAATTCACAAAGTTAGGTAAAAACAGTATTTTTTAAAAATATTGTTACTGCCTTCAAATTTTATGTTATTTAGCCACTAACAACTGGTTTACACTGTTTGGCATTCTTTAAATAGGAAAATAAGGAATTATTTGTTTAGTATTTTTACTACTTTATATTTATTTAAGAAAACAATTCTACACTTTAACTTAATTTTTAACAAATTGTTACTAATTTATATATCAAAGTTATGTTATTTAGAGTGTTTGAAGGCGTATAAAGTTAATATTTGTACTTATCAGTTCAACTAACAATTATATTTTACACACAAAAGATAATGTTTACAGTTAAATCACTTGAATCAGAGAATAATATTTTACAGTAATTGATTCATTCAGCACTAGTCAGTACTTTTATGCATCAGAAAGTTTTCTTAATTTTCTATTATGCATGCTATTTTGTGCTATTCTTAAAATGTATTTCTAAGGCAAACTGGTTTAATTTTCTGCTTATAATGGAAAGTTGACATAGTTTTCGCACAATGCTTTGTACATTTGTTATATTCACTACTTACAATTCAAATATTATGCTTATTTAATGTATAACTAACTAACTCTCTAGCCTTCTTAAACCCGAAGGTTCATGGCTGCAGCAACACATGCCTCTCATCTGTTCCTGTCCTAAGCAAGATCTATATACTCCTTTCCATCCCTACCAATTTCCTTTAGGTCCATCTCTACATTATCCCTACATTTTGTTTTGGTCTTCCTATTGGTCTTTTACCATCAGGTTTCCCAACAAGAATCCTGTATATTTTTTTTCCTCTCCCATTTGTACCACATGATCTACACATCTAAGTCTTCTTGATTTAATTATTCTAATAATATCTGGACAAGAATACAAATTATGTACTTCTAAATTATGTAATCTCCACTCATCTGCCTCCTCACCTGTTTTAGGCCCAAATATTTTCCTAAGGATCTTATTTTCAAATACTCTCAATTTATGTTCCTTTTTCAATGTAAGGAACCAAGTTTATTTAATGTATTTAACTTTTATTTTTTGTAATTAACAAAAATTAAAAGCTTATACTGTAGTTATTATATATTTTTCTATCAGCTTATTTTGAAATTAATATTATTAGGTATAGTCTTTGATTTATAACTATATTGCTTTTTTTATCAATTTATCTAAGAGTACACACAGACAAACACATGTGTACACACTTTTATGTACATAGATATGCCTTTTTCAATATTTTAGTATGAAGATTGCACTTTAGCTATTCAAGCAAGGGTAGGAAAGGTAGGATTTCTGAGAATTTGTTGCAGGATTTTGTTGTCCAAGTATAGATGAGAACTGAGCTGAGAGACTGTTTTGAACCTTTTCATGAGAGTTTGCATGTGAACTGTATTCAAATTGACCACTATTGACTGTGCATGCTTCTAAGTTTTGCTGTTATTTTACATCAAGTCTGTGAGACTGCAGACAGTTTTCCCTTTTCAAGTATTTTTTATTGATTGTATTTGTATATGTTTTGGGGACTTAGCAGTTTTATGTTATGAGGCAGTTTGTTGTAGAATATTTTTACATGATTGTTTTGAGATATTGAGTGTCTGCTGTTTTACTTGTAATTATTTTCCTTCTTGTGTTTTGTATTTGACTATATTTTGTCCAAGTTCGTAGTATTTAGAATAATTGTTATTGACTTGTAGATGTAGGGAGTAATAATCCCTTGCAAGATGCCCTATACTTGTCTGAACATTATTCTTAATGTTCACTTTTGAAGCCTTAGTATTCTGGTAGTATTATTAATGTAGAGGTAAATTAGGCTGAAATGTAGGCATTTTTCTGATAAATTAGACTCACTTAGTTGTTTCAGCAGGTAGAAGTTGCATGATGGTTTACTGCTGATGATGTTAATTTGCTCTTCTTATGTACTACGTATCATGTAGCTTACTTGAGTAATTGGAAATATACTACTGAAAAAAGGATTGCTTGTCTATCTTATTCCTATGTTGTTGAGTTTGTCCATAAGCAAGCCATGTTTTTACTCTATCCTATGCCTTGGAAGAATCTAGATATATTGTGTTTGCAGTTTTATGTTTCTCTAAGGTTTCAGCTATGTAGTTTTTTAAATTGTGCTATGGGTGTGACTATTAATTTCTCTTTCTGGATGCCATGTTGGTTCCTGTGTATTCCTCTTGCTGCTTGAATTTGACTTAGGATGTTTGCTTTTTTCTTAGATCTTTATTTGTTCAGTATTTTTTATTTTTTTGAATTTTAATTATTTTAATTTTACATTAACTAATATATTTTACTTTAACAACAAAATAATTTACTCTAGTAAAAAAAAACTTCTACTAACAAAAATGTACTATTATAACTTTTAATTTTAGAAAATTGTATTTTTAAAACTTTAACTTTGAAAAATTGATGTTTAATTACTTTAATTTTACATTAACTAACAAATTTTACATTAACAACAAAATAATTTGCCCTAGTATAAAAACTTCTACTAACAAAAATATACTATTATAACTTTTGATTTTAGAAAATTGTATTTTTAAAATTTTAACTTTGAAAAATTGAATTTTAACACACTTTGACTTTAACAATGTACTTTGATTTTTTTATGTAAAAGAATATTAAAAAAATAAAAAATACTGAACAAATAAAGATCTAAGAAAAAAGCAAACATCCTAAGTCAAATTCAAGCAGCAAGAGGAATACACAGGAACCAACATGGCATCCAGAAAGAGAAATTAATAGTCACACCCATAGCACAATTTAAAAAACTACATAGCTGAAACCTTAGAGAAACATAAAACTGCAAACACAATATATCTAGATTCTTCCAAGGCATAGGATAGAGTAAAAACATGGCTTGCTTATGGACAAACTCAACAACATAGGAATAAGATAGACAAGCAATCCTTTTTTCAGTAGTATATTTCCAATTACTCAAGTAAGCTACATCATACGTAGTACATAAGAAGAGCAAATTAACATCATCAGCAGTAAACCATCATGCAACTTCTACCTGCTGAAACAACTAAGTGAGTCTAATTTATCAGAAAAATGCCTACATTTCAGCCTAATTTACCTCTACATTAATAATACTACCAGAATACTAAGGCTTCAAAAGTGAACATTAAGAATAATGTTCAGACAAGTATAGGGCATCTTGCAAGGGATTATTACTCCCTACATCTACAAGTCAATAACAATTATTCTAAATACTACGAACTTGGACAAAATATAGTCAAATACAAAACACAAGAAGGAAAATAATTACAAGTAAAACAGCAGACACTCAATATCTCAAAACAATCATGTAAAAATATTCTACAACAAACTGCCTCATAACATAAAACTGCTAAGTCCCCAAAACATATACAAATACAATCAATAAAAACTACTTGAAAAGGGAAAACTGTCTGCAGTCTCACAGACTTGATGTAAAATAACAGCAAAACTTAGAAGCATGCACAGTCAATAGTGGTCAATTTGAATACAGTTCACATGCAAACTCTCATGAAAAGGTTCAAAACAGTCTCTCAGCTCAGTTCTCATCTATACTTGGACAACAAAATCCTGCAACAAATTCTCAGAAATCCTACCTTTCCTACCCTTGCTTGAATAGCTAAAGTGCAATCTTCATACTAAAATATTGAAAAAGGCATATCTATGTACATAAAAGTGTGTACACATGTGTTTGTCTGTGTGTACTCTTAGATAAATTGATAAAAAAAGCAATATAGTTATAAATCAAAGACTATACCTAATAATATTAATTTCAAAATAAGCTGATAGAAAAATATATAATAACTACAGTATAAGCTTTTAATTTTTGTTAATTACAAAAAATAAAAGTTAAATACAGTAAATAAACTTGGTTCCTTACATTGAAAAAGGAACATAAATTGAGAGTATTTGAAAATAAGATCCTTAGGAAAATATTTGGGCCTAAAACAGGTGAGGAGGCAGATGAGTGGAGATTACATAATTTAGAAGTACATAATTTGTATTCTTGTCCAGATATTATTAGAATAATTAAATCAAGAAGACTTAGATGTGTAGATCATGTGGTACAAATGGGAGAGGAAAAAAAATATACAGGATTCTTGTTGGGAAACCTGATGGTAAAAGACCAATAGGAAGACCAAAACAAAATGTAGGGATAATGTAGAGATGGACCTAAAGGAAATTGGTAGGGATGGAAAGGAGTATATAGATCTTGCTTAGGACAGGAACAGATGAGAGGCATGTGTTGCTGCAGCCATGAACCTTCGGGTTTAAGAAGGCTAGAGAGTTAGTTAGTTATACATTAAATAAGCATAATATTTGAATTGTAAGTAGTGAATATAACAAATGTACAAAGCATTGTGCGAAAACTATGTCAACTTTCCATTATAAGCAGAAAATTAAACCAGTTTGCCTTAGAAATACATTTTAAGAATAGCACAAAATAGCATGCATAATAGAAAATTAAGAAAACTTTCTGATGCATAAAAGTACTGACTAGTGCTGAATGAATCAATTACTGTAAAATATTATTCTCTGATTCAAGTGATTTAACTGTAAACATTATCTTTTGTGTGTAAAATATAATTGTTAGTTGAACTGATAAGTACAAATATTAACTTTATACGCCTTCAAACACTCTAAATAACATAACTTTGATATATAAATTAGTAACAATTTGTTAAAAATTAAGTTAAAGTGTAGAATTGTTTTCTTAAATAAATATAAAGTAGTAAAAATACTAAACAAATAATTCCTTATTTTCCTATTTAAAGAATGCCAAACAGTGTAAACCAGTTGTTAGTGGCTAAATAACATAAAATTTGAAGGCAGTAACAATATTTTTAAAAAATACTGTTTTTACCTAACTTTGTGAATTAAATACTAGTACATTTTGTCAAATTATAAATAAAACATACCTATTTCTTTGATATTTGTACTAAAGTGAAGAAAATGTTACTAAAACTTGGCTAGTACAGCAAATCTTAGACTTTTAGCTTTATTTGTCCGTAACTGGATATAATTGTAACTTGTTAATCTCGCCAAACACAATTTTTACCTCAATTTTGGAAGCTAGCTGAACTTTAGCGTTTCGAATTACATATAGTGAAGGCCTCTATAGTGGAAAAATACACCCAGTCTGTAAAAATTTGGAAATGTTGTCTCCTTCTCTGTCGAACCAGACCAAGAGTGTTCTCAGGTGTTTCAATATATTTCTTAACATAACTAACTTTTTAAAAATGCAGGTAGCTTAGTTTGTATAGCGCTATGCTTTTAACCTATCTGTCCAGGGTTCAAGTCCCTGGCAGAGTTGTTACAATTTTAGATTTTGTCATCGGATCTTTAGCAGAATGGATATAAAATATGTTTACAGTCTAACAGATTATTATTTATCTAAAATTTTGCAAATAAGCTTTTAAGTTTCTCAAATATCAGCATCTTTAGCTAACAGTACAGCATAACCAGTATTATTATGATAGAAATGTTCTGGTGGAAGAACCTACACCTACTGTAATATCTCTGTGGTATTAACTTACATGCAGCCCATAACTTTTGGGATTGTTTCTCCTCCGTTACATTTCCTGGCCATTTACCCTTAGCGTCGCGATTAGCCTCAGAAGCAAAAAAAAAGCGAAATCTTATATTTGTTCTTTTTATATCTCTGAAACCACCTATACTATAGAACTACATTTAATGAATTTTGCAGTCTTCCTGTTTGATCTGTTAAATAATCCAGTCAATAAAAATATACTTGCATAGAAAAATATGTTTTTCAGATACTTTAATCGGGTAATCTGCTTTTGCGTACTTCCTCAGAAATATACACAATCATAGTTCTTTATAAATTTAGCACCTGATATAGAATAAGTCGAAGTCTAGTTAGAGTTGGCCTGTAAGTGCTTCTGGTACATGTAGTTACTTGAAAAGCAAATATTGGGTGTATAAAAAATAGCATTCTTGTGAAACAGTAAAAAATCAACCTCATTTCCTCGTAGCATTAGCTGTAAATGCTTCTTGCAGGTTAACAAAGCTCTGGCGTGTGGGCCTACATCACCTACAATCCTTTGTAAGGTTCGTGTTGTCCTATAAATTGTCGATATACATACTAAATCCCTAGTTACAGCCTAAGCTTTTAGTTTCAATCAGAGGATTTCAGTGTTCAGATAGTGATTTAGCCTAGTGTAATAAACCAAATGGAAATAACCCAAGTGTTGATGCACCCAAAAAAACCAGTTATACTTCAAAATACCTTGAAAAAAGCTATAAGGCTAAATTATTCTTCTAGCATAGAAAAAACGTTTAGCAAATGGACCTATGGTTCATATAGTCAGTCGTGTGTGAACTTCGTCTTGCCCTGTGAATTGTCAATATATTGATAAATGGTTATATTTAAAAAAGAAAAAAAACAATGTTGGTAAGCGTCCAGTTGTGGACCCCTCGGTAAAAGGATTTCAGTCTTTATAGACACACAATAATTTTTGTTACACTAAAATTTGGCCTCGTATTAAGGTAAATAGTCAAAATGATAAACATTTCGTGTACTTTATCCAGTAAGCCTTAGCTAGAAATACAATAACAGCGTTACAGACATAAAAATTAAGCAAGGTTTGATATTCTAGTGGCACATAATAAATATAAAATATCCTTTAAAATACTCTGACAAATAGTTGTGGGTTATCTGAGATCAAAATTTTCAAGCCCTCTCTCCTGCATAAATAGGCTCTAGAATTCACTAAGCCTCAAAATAATATTGGGTACATAAAATAAAAAGCAGATGGAGAGTGATGCTGATCGCATCATCTCCAAACAGCAAAAACAAAAGTATATGGATGGAGCCCTACCTGATATATTTAGAAAACTTTACCTAGTATAAAAGTAACAAAATACTCAGCAAACTCTAAAATAAACAAACTTTCCTACGTAGCAGGCGTAACCTGACCTAAATAAATACATATAGAAATACAGAACCAAAAATAGCATAGTGGAAATCAGTAAACCCTAATAATAATAATAATAATAATAATAATATATTCTGTGGCTTACATTTTAGCTAAAAGTACTTTTTCTTTAGTGTTTTTGAAAAAAAATTAAATAAATACTAAACTCTAAATTAAAAATTTGTAAATGTATATATGATACGAAACAAAATAAATACAAATTAATACATACCCTGCAAAAAATCAGTAAAAAAGTTGAAAACATCTCTTTGTGCATCCAAAATATAATAACAAATCTTTCCTGACTGGATTAAATTGTGTTATTTGAGTAATAATAAGCCTAAACTTGTAAAATAAAAGGGTAGAACTTGTCAAAACATACTTTTGCATCCAAAATATAATTCAAAACACATCTAAATTGTGTTATTTGAGTGGAAAGAAACCTAAACTTGGAAAAAATCTCTCTCTCTCTCTCTCTCTCTCTCTCTCTCTCTCTCTCTCTCTTTCTCTCTCTGTGTGTGCGTGTGTGTGTGTGTGGATGTGTGTGGGTGTGTGTGTGATGGTGTGTCTGTGTGTGTGTCTGTGAATGTTTGTGTGTGTGTGTGTGTGTCGAAAATGTAACTAAAAATCTTTCCTGAACAGATAGAATTGTGTTATTTGAGTAATAATAAGCCTAAACTTGTGAAATAAACAGATAGAAGTTGGAAAATGCGACTAAAAGTATTTCCTGAACAGATTGAATTGTATTATTTTGGTAATAATAAGCCTAAACTTGTGACATAAACAGATAGAAATTGAGATCACACACTCTGTGTGTCGAAAATATAACTAAAAGTCTTTCCTGAACAGATTGAATTGTGTTATTTTGGTAATAATAAGCCTAAACTTGTGAAATAAACAGATAGAAGTTGAGAACACACACTTTGTGTGTCGAAAATGTAACTAAAAGTCTTTCCTTAATAGTATAAATAGTGTTATTTAGGTTAAAAATAGGTACAAAATTGTAAATAATAAGTTAAAAAGTTGTAAAAAATGTCTTTGCGAGTCCAAAATTTAATAAAAAATGTTGCCTGAATAGTACAAATAGTGTTATTTTGGTAAAAAAATTAACATAAAATTGTAAAATAATAAGTTAAAAATTGAAAAAATGTTTTTGTGAGTGCAAAATTTAATAAAAAATGTTGCTTGAATAGTACAAATAGTGTTATTTTGGTAAAAAATTAACTTAAAGTTGTAAAATAATAAGTTAAAAGTTGAAAAAATGTCTTTGCGAGTCCAAAATTTAATAAAAAATGTTGCCTGAATAGTACAAATAGTGTTATTTTGGTAAAAATATTAACATAAAATTGTAAAATAATAAGTTAAACGTTGAAAAAATGTCTTTGTGAGTGCAAAATTTAATAAAAAATGTTGCTTGAATAGTACAAATAGTGTTATTTTGGTAAAAATAAGGATAAGCTGTGAAAATGTTTGACATAAAGTCAAAGTTTGGTAAAAAATAAACTCAAAATTAAGTTAAATAGCACACAGTAACATACATTTACTACCTAAATCAATAATCAAAGGGTCCTAGGTTCGTTACCCCGTGATAAAAGCAAATGGTGAAAACTATAGGCCCCGTCCCTAATAGCTCTCCCTTCTTCATAGTACAGATAAAAAAAACCTGCGCTAAAGCGTCCTGTGCCTTGGAGGCAAACCTGAGCGGAATATTAATTGGCGGCGGAAACCGCATAGCTTCAGAGATTTGACCATTGCTGCGCCTTCTCAGACATCCTTTGTTGTCTGATTGAATCCCTCCCCTGCCCTACGGCATTGCATAGCTTTCCCCTGTTATTGCGTACTGGTTAACCTTGAAAAAACCGGTTCTGAAAATCTACCGACGCGTTCTCTGATTGGTCAATCAGATTCCTTCTTTGTTCTGACGTTGTGACGTCATTTGACCTTGAACGCGCTTCCCCAAAATTCCTTTCTCCTCTACCTGCGCTGAATATTAATTCATTCTCTGTCTGGCATCAGAGCGGAGTCGAAATTCTGAGACAGTATTCTGTCTAGCGTGTTGCACCACCGTGTTTCATAACATGATGAAATTACTGCATAGTACTAATTAATAACATTGCATATCGTGGGTTCGAGTACCGGGACCGTCCCCAATCGTAATTGAACCTGTACCTACAGCCATTACCACCGTTCATAGCTGTTCATAAACCATAGAAAACTTATTTTCAATATTATAAACATTAATTATTATCGATTTATACAATACATACTTTGCAGTAATGAATATAAAACCATATGCATAGCGTTTAGTACCTCTAATTACCTTCTATATACATATTTTTCATAAAATAAATAATTATATATTCATAAAAAGTTATAAACATGCAAATACATAAATGTAAAGTATTCTAAGTACATGCAAATGAATTCTAAGTACGTGCAAATTAATTAAAACCCGTGCAAATTAGTTATAAATACGTGCAAATAAATTGCGAATATTAAACGCCCGAGGGCACAAACAGCCACTGGCGTATTCAACATCTACTTACAATTTATGATTTGTTGCTCTTTTCAAATGCACAGAGTTAGGGCAATGTAGTGAAAGTTCATAAGTAAGTGTGTATTATTAATTTGCGATGATCACCGTCTTTGTGGAAGTTGGAGCTACTGGTTACAGTTATGTGTATTTTAAAGTTTAATATCGTATTTTACTTCTATTTAGAGGCTGCTGTGAAGTGGAAAATGGAAGAAACTTCGTATCGGTGCAGAACAAACATTCAATAGGGAGTTTATAAACGAAAAAGTTGCGCACATTAAGTAAATTCTATGCAGGACAAGTTCGTTTTTTCAGCAAACGTATTATATAGGCCACCCACCGTGAATTCATAAGAGTTTTGTCATTTTTTTTAGCTGGAGTGTCCTCTACAAGATACCATACATTAAAGAGAAAATTCTAGGAACAACTATGTTTTCTAGGAGAATGTCAAATTTTGCATCACTTAAGATTTTTTCACTGAGGTTGAAAGACATTTCGGAATATTACTCAAAATTTGGAAAAAAAAATGCTGCTAGGCTATGACAAGAATAAGATGATGCTTTGCCCAAGTTGCCAACTAGGTGGAATCCTTAGGTTTTGACTTTCCATGTGGGTGCAGTTCTGATAGCCATGGGATTTACAACCGTTTCGCCGAATTCCCTTTCGCCGAATGGTCCAGAGATTAATATTTCACCTATTCAAAATTTTCGGCAAAACGGGAATTTCCGTTTTACTGAATCCCATTTCGCCGAATATTTTCAAGAAAGAGCATTTTCTCTCAGCTGGTAAATTTCAGGGACTGAAGCGAAAGATAATTTCGACGATGTCAGAAACTTAATGTACACTTCTATTCACATAAATTGGCACACACGTTTGAGTTGAGGTCCAGCTTCGGAGGGGATCCAGTGTGGCGGTACACCCGAAAGCTTGACGCCCACTGAGAGGCAGAGAAACTCGGCAACATAACGCAACAGATCCGTTTCCGGCATCTCAGCGGGTGATAACCCTCAAAATAGAATAGAAATTCTGTTGTTTTCTATTGCCGCGATTCTCAACGTCTCAGTGGGCGTGAAACTGAAGTAAATGTTGGAGAAACAGCACCCTGTTACTATTATCGGGTTAAAAATTATAGATACTCGAGTTTGGAATCCATTCAAAAATTAACCAATAGACCTACATTAAAAAGAGTTCCAACAAAATTTAACTTATTCAATTCTGCGTTAATCTATGCTAACCAATTATTTTTCGAGTATGCCTTCTATTTTTTATCGCCGTGAGACCAAAAAAAAAGGTATTTTTTTTCAAACGATCCCTATCTTTGAAATTCTGTAAATCGAAACCGGGTGATCGTTTTAAATTTTTAGTAGGGTGCAGAAAGAAAGGTTTTAAACACAATTATTAATTTTTAGGTTTTCAAAATTTCTCAAAAAACAGTTTTCAACAATTTTGCGAAATATCGTTTTCTTAGTATTTTAGTATTAGGTAGTCCTACAAATACAATATTGTTCTTGTTTTGAAACTCTTGGCATCTGTTTTTAAAATGCATTACCATTGTGAATTCACATTACGAAACCAATTTTATACAGGTTTTTATTCAGCGGAGTAAAGATGCTCGCGGAACGTGACAACACGGCACAGAGCGATGTCCGTTGATCCGCGGAAACTGCCGGTGGACGCTGCGAGTCAATGCTTACGGTGTTGCCACGCGTAAACTTGTTTTGATGTGCAATCAGGGGTGATAAAGTTTTTCTCTCAATGGGTCTCGGGTTTGGTCCCATTTTGAGGCGCGTTTCACTATTTTTAGAATCGCAATTTAAACTGTAGGTGCCGTTCCGATTGACCTATCTGAGGATAAGGTTGATTTAAACCATTTTTTTTATAAAATCTCGACATTAAACGTGGTGATAAAATAACATTTGACTCTTCAGAAATATTAGGCATAATATTAAATCCAAAAACCTGCCCGTCGTGAAGGGCGATAATCCCTATCGCCCTCCTCGTAGATCCGCGCCTCCTGTGAGTCAACTTCGAAATCTAAAAAACGAAACATGACTCCATTGATTAGGAAATCACATGAACTATATTTTGGCTGCAAAATAGGTGACCAGGATAAATCTTGGGCTCCTCATATCTGCTGTGCTTCATGTGAAATGCTGTTGTGTGGTTGAAAGAGTTTGAAACACATTAATGGATTGCTATTTTTGCGTTACAAAAATCTGGAATGACTGCGAGGACTAAGCATATCATGAAATACTATGATATTCCTTCAGTAGAAAACTTGTGCCTCAGAATCCAACCTTTCCATGTTTGAATGAAGCTGAGCTGGCAGCAAGGGGATCACTCCAAGAACCTGTAAAGAATTTCCTCAGAAATCACAAAGCAGATTACTACAAAGAACTTGTTAGGCAGCGTCTTGATAACTACAAGAACTGGGATGTAATATGTTCCTAAAAATCCATTTGTTGGTCTAACATTTGGACTTATGCCTCTCCAACAATGTCAGTGTTAGTAACGAACATGCCCGCCCCCGTGGTGGAGTGGTTAGCACATTACGCTACGACGCCAGAGGTCCCGGGTTCGAATCCTGGCCACATAGATGTTTATGAGTGTCCTTTCATCAATTTCATCATATCATCCCTCATCCTCATCTTCGCAAATTAGCCAAAAGTGGCACAAGAAGCGAAGTAAAATAAAGCAAAAGCAAATCAATTGACGAACATAGAGATCTCTTCCATCAGGAAATATACATCATGAAATACCGTTACCAAGATAAATGGACGCCTCAATTCTTAGCCGACAACTCCTGGACTCTCAAGAGAGATATTTCTCAAACTTAATACAGCAGAAAATCCTTAAGAAGTACATATTCGGTCAGTATACAGGATATGTAACATATTAGTTTCAATAACGCAAAGTTATGAGTTCAGTACAACAAAAAATGTGTAACTGTGCCAAATAGAGAAAAAGAGTAAACAGATTTGAAATAAGTGGAAAAAATAATATAATAATCACCTTTTATTTTCCATTTAACAGAGAAAAAGTTAAAATTTGTTGTCCAGTGGTATTATGTTAAAATTAACATTTTTTCAAAAAAGCAAATCTTTGTAAAAGGACTGTGTTTTGTAGGTCAAGAAGTTCATCAATAACTCTTGCAGTTTCTAAACTATCGTTACACATTATTTACAAAATGGGCGAATGAAAAATGTACAAACTGGTATATAATGATCTTGTAGAATGTAAAGTTATTCTCAAAAACGCATTTCTTTGGAAAATATAAATATATCTAAGTGACCTTTGAAGCCATTGATAGTTTCCTGCATTGTACGTACGAGTATCTTTCTCGTTCTCAAGTGTAGACTGTACACACACACTTAAACTATGCTTACAACTGCAGAAAAACGTCACAAGTTGTTAGGTTGTGCAAGGTTGCATAACCGATTGCCTCTGAAAATATCAAATAAAAAGTGAAGACTGAAGGAGTGTAGTAATCAAATCTAGATTTTTTGTGTTTTAAAGGAGTGGTATATTTTGAACACTACTCGTTTTTTAAATGCAGCAATGTGGTTTAGCTGTACCCTAGTGACTAATTGTAAGGTGGAGTGTTGTGCTTCAGAAAAACGTCTGTGCTTGAGGTAAGTTGCAGAACCAACAAGAGCTACGGGTAATATATCCGAAACTGATCCAATTTTAAAAAGTTAAACGAATGTCTTAAATAATAATAATAAAAAAAGGTACAGTATTCCCCTGTGCTTAGCACCACGCCATGAAGGTGTGTATAGGGGGTGGGGGGGTAACGCCCCACACTTTCTTGATCCGGTCGTGAGTGGGGGTGATGTGATCAGTACCACGCCCCTGACCGCCTTTACCCCCCAGGGTTTCCCCCAGATACCCATGTTATTCGACGTTAGAAAAGTTCCCGGATTTGAACCGGCCGGGGATCGAACCCGGGACCTTGAGCATGGTAGTCAGACGCGTTACCGACTGAGCCACCGCGGTCTAAAATAATTATTAACTTAATTATAAGGTCTATTACACGTCCTGATTTAGTTTTGGAAAATACGATACTTTCTTTCTAATTTTCATACCGACGTTTTTCCAGCCGCCATAGGGACATGAAATTGTCCCAACATTTACTAGACATAGCTACATCAGGCATGTTATTTTTAGTTATATATCATTCAAATAATTATAATTGTATTTCGAATATGTAAGGTAAAGTGCTGAAATAGATTTGCAGTGTTTTAAAACACTTTGAAGCCTAGTTTTTGCTTCATAACTTACAACGGCTCGGAAATAAGCGGGAAAATTTCGATACTGTTAAAATTTAAAAAATAAAGTTATCGCGGCATTTGAAAATTTATCTCCGTGGGGACAATGGACTTAATTCATAGCTTCATGGTTCTTGCAGATCGTTTATGGTTAACAACACAGCTTTATTGGACGTCAAATGCATTGTATTTATATTATTTTACGTCACATTTCTGCTCCTTTAGTGTTTCAGTGATTATTAGTGGACCTTGACGATGTAGGGAAATAGAAGAGAGAACATTTCGTGCAAATCGATCACTTAACTTGCTTTGCCACAGCGATCTGACCATTTTGTCCCTTCCTGTGACCAGTTTCCCACTAATCTCGTGAGGAAGAAAATCAATACGTTTTTATGCAAAATAAAAATAGAACTCATAAGTTACGAGTTCCAGATAGTGAGTCGAAAACCAACGTGCACGGCTAACTTGGTGGAAATCTTCAAGAAGACGATACACAGACATTAAAGTGATTCTTTGAAGATCTACGGTTGACGTTAGCATCAAAACAAACGTTTCGTTATGTAGTACAGGTTTGAAATGAACGAAAAAGAGTGAGAAGGAGTCAGCCTCCGTGGCGAAGTGGTCAACGTAACGCCCCACGGAAACAGAGGCTCGGATTTCGAACTAATGTTGTTTGATTATGTCGTTATGTTTGTATCTTCACCAATCATCTTCATCCTTGCACTTATCACAAGAGGTAGAAATGTGATGTAAAATAACCGAAATAGAAAGGACGAAAGTAGTAGCTTGGAATCTATCCTTATATTGGTTTACGTTGGATATGTAGAAGAATTTCCTTAAAAGTCACATACTGTGAAGCAGTGTTTCGGTGTTGGACAAAGTCAGAGATCATTTATATCTGAAAGATACAGCTTCTGCAATTTCTGTAATCACTGTAATATGTATCGTTGAACTTCAAGCAATAAGTAGTTTCACTGCACTATTCGATTACACATAAATCGTAAGGAACAAGGATCGAAAATTCAGGTTTCACAAGTCAATAAAACCTTAAAAATAAGTTCAGAATTGTTCAAATTCGAGATTTACATATTGATAAGATATCTTTAATCGTCAAGAAATCTAATTATAGTGGAACACGATGTTACTTGCAATGTTACTAAACGTTTTCACCATAGGCAGATATAGGATTTTTACTGGGAGGGGCACAGCAGGCAGCACACACACACATACACACACATACACACACATACACACACACACACACACACACACACACCTACAAACATATAGGTTGAAGAACAACTGGCTGATACGATAGTAGCTTATATCCCAGCTAAGGACAGGTGATGTTTAATATTCATAATTTGTTTGCATGTATTTAGAATATATTTGTATGTAGTTAGAATTTATTTGTATAATTTAGAATACATTTGCATATCATTAGCATAATATATATTGATGTATTTGCAAATTTATAACTTTTATGAATATATAATTATTTATTTTATAAAAAATATGTAAATAAAAGGTAATTAGAGGTACTAAATGTTATGCATATGATGTTATATTCATTACTGTAAAGTATGTAATGCATAAAATGATAATATTAATGTTTATAATATTGAAAATAAGAGTTTATGGTTTATGAAACGCATTGAAGGGTGTTAATGGTACAAAAGAAGACGGTCCCGGTACTCGAACCCGCGATATGTAAAGGTAATAATTATAGTGTACTAAGGAATAATAATGAATGGTATATGGTATGAAAGGCACTGATCCGATACGCTAGACAGAATACTGTCTCCGAACCTGAACTCCGCGGTGAGGGTAGAGAGAGGAATTTTGGGAATGTGTGGTCAAGGTCAAATGACGTCAGAACGCAGAACAAAGAAAGAACCCGATTGACCAATCAAAACCGGTTTTCCAAGGTCAACTAGAACGCAACAATAGGAGAAAGGTATGCAACGCCGTATTGCAGGGGAGGGATTGAACCAGACAACAAAGGATGTCTGGGAATGTGCGGCCAAGGCCAAACTCTGAAGCTATGCGTCACTTGTAGAACCCGTTTCCGTCGCTCAGGGTTGCCCCGAGGCACAGTATGCTGTAGCGCGGGTTTTAGGGTAGAACACTTGTATGTCAGAACAGGTTTCTGTCAAAGTAGCCCAAGGTTACCGAGAACACAAGAAAAATGATTTTGGGATACCCAAGTAGATTGGAGCGAGAACTTTACTTTGAACAAGGAGAACGAAGCGTAAGGGTTTTTATCTGTACTAGGAAGAAGGGAGAGCTATCTGGTACGTGGTCTAAAGTTTTCACTATTTGCTTTTATCACGGGGTAACGAACCTAGGACCCTTTGATTATTGATTTAGTTAGTACATTTATGTTACTGCGTGTTCTTAACATAATATTGCGTTTATTTTTTACCAAACTTCGACTTTATGTCAAATCTTTTACAAGTTTTTACGCTTATTTTTACCAAAATAACGCAATTTAATCTATTCAGGAAATTTTTTTTATGATGTTCTAGACTCGCAGAGATATTTTTTCAACTTTTAACTTATTATTTTACAAGTTTATGCTTATTTTACCAAAACAACGCAACTAAATCTATTCAAGAAATATTTTTATGATGTTTCAGACTCACAGAGACATTTTGTAAACTTTTAACTTATTATTTTACAAGTGTATGCTTATTTCTTTACCAAACTAACGCAATTTCATCTACTCAGGAAAATTTTTTTATTATATTTTAGACTAACATAGAATTTTTTCAACTTTTAACTTACTATTTTACAAGTTTAGACCTATTTTTACTTAAATAACACAATTTATCGCATTCAGGCAAGATCTTTTATTATATGTTGGACGCACAAAGGGTGTTTCCTCAAGTTTTACTTCTTATTTTACAACTGTTGTATTATTTTGTATTTATTGCGTTTTGTATCCCACATTCACTAATTTTTAACTTAGAGGTTTGTTTGTTATTTAAATGTTTTCAAAAACACTGAAGAGAAAAGTTATTTTATAGTTTACGGTTTTCTGATTATTACTATGTTCTTTTTAGTTTTGTATTTCTATATGTATTTATTTAGGTCAGGTTATGTCTGCTACGTAGAAAAGTTTATTTATTTTAGAGTTTGCTGAGTATTTTGTTACTGTTATACTAGGTAAAAGTTTTCTAAATATATGCAGTAGGTCTCTATATATTTTGGAGATGATGCGATCAGCACCACTCTCCAGCTGCTTTTTACCTCATGTACTCAATATTATTTTGAGGCTTAGTGATTTCTAAATCCTATTTATGCAGGAGAGAGGGCTTGAAAATTTCGATCTCAGATAACCCACAACTATCTGTCAGAGTATTTTAAAGGATATTTTATATTTATTATGTGCCACTAGAATATCAAAGCTTGCTTAATTTTTATGTCTGTAACGCTGTTATTGTATTTTTAGGTAAGACTTACTGGATAAAGTACAGAAAATGTTTAACATTTCGACTATTTACTCTTATACAAGGCCAAGCTTTTACTGTATCGAAAACTATTATGTGTCTTTGAGAACTGAGACCCCTTTACCGAGGGGTCCATATCTGGACGCTTACTAATATTGTTTCTATTTTTCCCTTAAATATAACAATTAACAATATAATAACAATACGAAGTTAACAGACGGCTTAGGGCGTCTAGGGGAACTTTTAAAACCTTTGTTACTATTCTACAAGAAATTATTTAGGCTTATATCCCTTTACAGGGTACTTTTGAAGTATTACTGGCTTTTTTGAGTGACTGAAGAATTATTTTTGGTGCGTCAATATACGAGGTTTATTTTTTACTCTAAGATCACTATATGTCTCCGAGGACTAAAATACACTTACTGAAGCTAAAAGCTTAGGCTGTAACTAGCGACTTAGCATGTATATCGACAATTTATAGGACAACATAAACCTTACAAAGGATTGTAGGTGACGTAGGACCACACGCCAGAGCTTTGTTAACCTGCAAGAAGCACTTACAGCTAATGCTATGCAGAAATGAATTTCATTTTTTGCAGTTTCACAAAAAGGCTATTTTTACACACCCAATATTTGCTTTTTCAAGTAACTACATGTACCAGAAGCACACAAGCCAACACTAACTAGAGTCCTATGGAAATTATATCAGGTGCTAAATTTATAAAGGACTATGATTGTCTATATTTCTGAGAAAGTACGCAAAAGCAGATTAGCCGATAAAAGTATCTGAAAAACCGATTTTTCTATGTAAGTATATTTTTATAGACTGGATTATTTAACAGATCAAACAGGAAGACTGCAAAATTCATTAAATGTAGATTTATAGTATAGGTGGTTTCAGAGATATAAAAATAACAAATAGGCTATAAGATTTCGCTTTTTTTGCTTCTGTGGCTAATCGCGACGCTAAGGGTAAATGGTGAGGAAATGTAACGTAGGAGAAACAGTCCCAAAAGTTATGGGTTGCATGTAAGTTAATACCACAGAGATATTACAGTAGGTGTAGATTCTACCACCAGAACATTCCCGTCATAAAAATACTGGTTATGCTGTACTGTTAGCTAAGGTGCTGATATTTGATAAACTTAAAAGCTTATTTGCGAAATTTGAAGATAAATAATAATTTGTTAGACTGTAAACATATTTTATATCCATTCTGCACAAGATGCGATGACAAAATTTAAAAATTGTAATCGCCCAGACGTAAAATTGTTTACACATGTGTTTGTCTGTATGTACTCTTAGATAATTTGATAAAAATAGCAATATAGTTATAAATCAAAGACTAAAATAATATTAATTTGAAAATAGGCTCATAGAAAAAGATATAGTAACTACAGTATAAGCTATTTAACATATAGTAATTAGATTCATTTGTTAATTACAAGAAATAGAAGTTAAATACAGTAAATAAACTTGCCCATTTACATTGAGAGAGGAACACAAATTGAGAGTATTTGAAAATAAAATCGTTAGGAAAATATTTGGGCCTTAAACGGATGAGGAGACAGATGAGTAGAGAAGGTTACTTAATTTAGAAGTACATAATTTGTATTCATGTCCAAATATTATTAGAATGATTAAATTAAGAAGACTTAGGTGGATAGGTAATATGGTACAAATGGGAGAGGAAAGAAGAGTTTTCAGGATTCTTGTTGGGAAACTTCATGGTAAGAGACCAATACGAAGACCAAAACAAAGATGGAGGGATAATGTAGAGATGGACCTAAAGGAAATTGGTAGGGATGGAAAAGAGTATATAGATCTTGGTCAGGACAGGGACAAATGAAAGGCATGTGTTGCCGCCGCCATGAACCTTCGGGTTTAAGAAGGCTGGAGACCTAGTTAGTTATTTATACATTAAATAAGCATAATTTTTGGTTTGTAAGTAGTGAATTTAACAAATGTACATTGCATTGTGCGAAAACTGTGTCAACTTAGCATTATAAGCAGAAAATTAAACCAATTAGCCTTAGAAATACATTTTAAGAAAAGAGCAAAATAGCATGCGTAATAGAAAATTAAGAAATTTTCTGATCCATTAAAGTACTGACTAGGGCTAAATAATTCAAGTACTATAAAATATTAGTCTCTGATTCAAGTAATTTACCTGTAAATATTATATTTTGTGTGTAAAATATAATTGTTAGTTGCACTAATGGGTACAAATATTAACTTTATACACCTTCGTGCACTCTAAATAACAAAAGTTTGATATATAAATTAGTAACAATTTGTTAAAAATTAAGTTAAACTAAAAATAATTAGCTTTATTTTCTTAAATAAATATAAAGTAGTAAAAATACTAAAAAATAATTCCTTCTTTTGCTATTTAAAGGATGCCAAACAGTGTAAACCAGTTGTTAGTGGCTAAATATCATAAAAAACATAAAATGTGAAGGCAGTAACAATATTTTTTTTTGAAAATACTGTTTTTTACCTAACTTTGTGAATTAAATACTAGTACATTTTGTCAAATTATACGTAAAATATACCTATTTCTTTGGTATTTACTATAGTCAAGGAAAATGTTACAAACACTTGGCTACTACAGTAAATCTGAGAGTTTTAGCTTTATTTGTCCGTAACTGGAAGTAAGTGTAAATTGTTAATCTCGACAAACACAATCTTTACATTAATTTTGAAAGCTAGCTGAACTTTAACGTTTCGAATTACATATAGTGAAGACTTGTATAGTGGTAACATACACCCAGTCTGTAAGAATTTGGAAATGTTGTCTCCTTCTCTGTTGAACCAGACCAAGAGTGTTCTCAAGTGTTTCAATATATTTCTTAGCATAACTAACTTTTCAAGAAAAGAATACCTTGTGTCCAGATAGCTGAGTTGGCATAGTGTTAGGCTATCTGTCCAGGGTTCGAGTTCCTGTCTGGGCGATTACAGTTTTTAAATTTTGTCATCGGATCTTGTGCAGAATGGATATAAAATATGTTTACAGTCTAACAGATTATTATTTATCTTCAAATTTTGCAAATAAGCTTTTAAGTTTCTCAAATATCAGCATCTTTAGCTAACAGTACAGCAAAACCAGTATTTTTATGATAGAAATGTTCTGGTGGTAGAATCTACACCTACTGTAATATCTCTGTGGTATTAACTTACATGCAACCCATAACTTTTGGGACTGTTTCTCCTACGTTACATTTCCTCACCATTTACCCTTAGCGTCGCGATTAGCCACAGAAGCAAAAAAAGCGAAATCTTATAGCCTATTTGTTATTTTTATATCTCTGAAACCACCTATACTATAAATCTACATTTAATGAATTTTGCAGTCTTCCTGTTTGATCTGTTAAATAATCCAGTCTATAAAAATATACTTACATAGAAAAATCGGTTTTTCAGATACTTTTATCGGCTAATCTGCTTTTGCGTACTTTCTCAGAAATATAGACAATCATAGTCCTTTATAAATTTAGCACCTGATATAATTTCCATAGGACTCTAGTTAGTGTTGGCTTGTGTGCTTCTGGTACATGTAGTTACTTGAAAAAGCAAATATTGGGTGTGTAAAAATAGCCTTTTTGTGAAACTGCAAAAAATGAAATTCATTTCTGCATAGCATTAGCTGTAAGTGCTTCTTGCAGGTTAACAAAGCTCTGGCGTGTGGTCCTACGTCACCTACAATCCTTTGTAAGGTTTATGTTGTCCTATAAATTGTCGATATACATGCTAAGTCGCTAGTTACAGCCTAAGCTTTTAGCTTCAGTAAGTGTATTTTAGTCCTCGGAGACATATAGTGATCTTAGAGTAAAAAATAAACCTCGTATATTGACGCACCAAAAATAATTCTTCAGTCACTCAAAAAAGCCAGTAATACTTCAAAAGTACCCTGTAAAGGGATATAAGCCTAAATAATTTCTTGTAGAATAGTAACAAAGGTTTTAAAAGTTCCCCTAGACGCCCTAAGCCGTCTGTTAACTTCGTATTGTTATTATATTGTTAATTGTTATATTTAAGGGAAAAATAGAAACAATATTAGTAAGCGTCCAGATATGGACCCCTCGGTAAAGGGGTCTCAGTTCTCAAAGACACATAATAGTTTTCGATACAGTAAAAGCTTGGCCTTGTATAAGAGTAAATAGTCGAAATGTTAAACATTTTCTGTACTTTATCCAGTAAGTCTTACCTAAAAATACAATAACAGCGTTACAGACATAAAAATTAAGCAAGCTTTGATATTCTAGTGGCACATAATAAATATAAAATATCCTTTAAAATACTCTGACAGATAGTTGTGGGTTATCTGAGATCGAAATTTTCAAGCCCTCTCTCCTGCATAAATAGGATTTAGAAATCACTAAGCCTCAAAATAATATTGAGTACATGAGGTAAAAAGCAGCTGGAGAGTGGTGCTGATCGCATCATCTCCAAAATATATAGAGACCTACTGCATATATTTAGAAAACTTTTACCTAGTATAACAGTAACAAAATACTCAGCAAACTCTAAAATAAATAAACTTTTCTACGTAGCAGACATAACCTGACCTAAATAAATACATATAGAAATACAAAACTAAAAAGAACATAGTAATAATCAGAAAACCGTAAACTATAAAATAACTTTTCTCTTCAGTGTTTTTGAAAACATTTAAATAACAAACAAACCTCTAAGTTAAAAATTAGTGAATGTGGGATACAAAACGCAATAAATACAAAATAATACAACAGTTGTAAAATAAGAAGTAAAACTTGAGGAAACACCCTTTGTGCGTCCAACATATAATAAAAGATCTTGCCTGAATGCGATAAATTGTGTTATTTAAGTAAAAATAGGTCTAAACTTGTAAAATAGTAAGTTAAAAGTTGAAAAAATTCTATGTTAGTCTAAAATATAATAAAAAAATTTTCCTGAGTAGATGAAATTGCGTTAGTTTGGTAAAGAAATAAGCATACACTTGTAAAATAATAAGTTAAAAGTTTACAAAATGTCTCTGTGAGTCTGAAACATCATAAAAATATTTCTTGAATAGATTTAGTTGCGTTGTTTTGGTAAAATAAGCATAAACTTGTAAAATAATAAGTTAAAAGTTGAAAAAATATCTCTGCGAGTCTAGAACATCATAAAAAAAATTTCCTGAATAGATTAAATTGCATTATTTTGGTAAAAATAAGCGTAAAAACTTGTAAAAGATTTGACATAAAGTCGAAGTTTGGTAAAAAATAAACGCAATATTATGTTAAGAACACGCAGTAACATAAATGTACTAACTAAATCAATAATCAAAGGGTCCTAGGTTCGTTACCCCGTGATAAAAGCAAATAGTGAAAACTTTAGACCACGTACCAGATAGCTCTCCCTTCTTCCTAGTACAGATAAAAACCCTTACGCTTCGTTCTCCTTGTTCAAAGTAAAGTTCTCGCTCCAATCTACTTGGGTATCCCAAAATCATTTTTCTTGTGTTCTCGGTAACCTTGGGCTACTTTGACAGAAACCTGTTCTGACATACAAGTGTTCTACCCTAAAACCCGCGCTACAGCATACTGTGCCTCGGGGCAACCCTGAGCGACGGAAACGGGTTCTACAAGTGACGCATAGCTTCAGAGTTTGGCCTTGGCCGCACATTCCCAGACATCCTTTGTTGTCTGGTTCAATCCCTCCCCTGCAATACGGCGTTGCATACCTTTCTCCTATTGTTGCGTTCTAGTTGACCTTGGAAAACCGGTTTTGATTGGTCAATCGGGTTCTTTCTTTGTTCTGCGTTCTGACGTCATTTGACCTTGACCACACATTCCCAAAATTCCTCTCTCTACCCTCACCGCGGAGTTCAGGTTCGGAGACAGTATTCTGTCTAGCGTATCGGATCAGTGCCTTTCATACCATATACCATTCATTATTATTCCTTAGTACACTATAATTATTACCTTTACATATCGCGGGTTCGAGTACCGGGACCGTCTTCTTTTGTACCATTAACACCCTTCAATGCGTTTCATAAACCATAAACTCTTATTTTCAATATTATAAACATTAATATTATCATTTTATGCATTACATACTTTACAGTAATGAATATAACATCATATGCATAACATTTAGTACCTCTAATTACCTTTTATTTACATATTTTTCATAAAATAAATAATTATATATTCATAAAAGTTATAAATTTGCAAATACATCAATATAAATTATTCTAATGATATGCAAATAAGTTCTAACTACATGCAAATAAATTCTAAATACATGCAAAGAAATTATGAATATTAAACACCGACTGTCCTTGGCTGGGATATAAGCTACTTACGATAACTGAGAAAATATATTTGGCTGACTTCAGCATGTTGATAGATAATATTCATGTAATTATTTAGATGTTAGAAACCCTCGAAGAACAGCATTTTCCAACATATATGCTAGGTATGTATGCAACCACGTGAAAAAAATTCGAGGCTGACACTGACATTTATTTTTGTCAGAGAGTAGACAGTTCGAGTATAGGAATCTTATGCAGTGTAAATTTCTCGTACAAGACTTACTGTTTTATAAACATGAACACATCAAATAGACTACGATAAGCAACATATGTGTGTGTGTGCAGTAATAGATATGTTTCACACACATTTTCCAAAATCAAAGTTCCTTACTTTCCCAGGTTTTGAACGCTTTTACAAAGTTTCCTGAGTTTTTAATGACTTTCTCACTCCTTTCCCTGGGTTTTCAATATATTAGAGAATTTTCAGGTCAGTGGGAACCCTATAAATGATTTATCTGAAGGGAAATGGTAAGATCAAAGGCTTTATCTTCACAGTGTCTCTGCTGGTATTGTTTCAATTGAATATTTTCACTTTGAGAATCTTATCTGACAGTAAAAATAAATATTACCAGTGACAACAACGAAGCTATAGAATGGGGTTGCATACATATAAGATACGAAATGCAATTTTGCAAAGGCTCGGAGCATCGAAACGAAGTCTAAAGAGCAAAACGTTACCAAGAAAACTTGTTCGCCTTGATGTACTCTACACACTGTGAAAGTTGTCGCTGTTGTAGGTGACACTCCTTTCTTGTTTATTTATGTTCAAAACAATTACAAGTAGAAAATAATAAATGTTGCAGAAAAAATATCCGATTCACAGAATATCTTAAATACTATTCTACCCACTTTCCTGAGTATTTTAGAAAAATAACGTCTGATAAAAGTACGTCAGGCATTTTTTTTTTGACAAAGAGGCCTAGGAACTCTTCTGCTGTGAAGTGGATTCTCCTACTTACATTATATTCTTTAATTCTATGCCATCCTGTGACTGGAATAATTGACATCAGCTGCAGAAACGCCCTGATGTTTGACATGGAAGACAAAGTTTTTATCCTTCTGCTCAGTGGTGGCGATAAGGTCTCACCGACCTTTCGCCAAGAAAATTTCTTGTAACACAACATAATGTTTTCTCGATGCGCATCCTGTTTAACAAGAAGCTGTTTGTAGATACGCAAAGAATATTCTTAGCAACAAAGTTTCCAAAGAAAGTGTCCAAAGCACTCCTTTATATGTATTTTAGTGTGTAGATAACATTTACCCATATTATTCAGCAGCGGCGTGTAGGGGGGTAAGGGTGCAGTCGCCCACACTTTTTGTAACCGTTTGCCTCCGCACTATGGTATCTTAATGCTAACCTTACCTACCAAGAGAAAGTTAACTGGCCTTGCTCCCTCCCCAGTTTTGGAACCCAATCCCCGATACTGGAATTATTATTTATTAGATTTTTATATTTTATGGTGCTCCAACTTTATTTGTTCGTTGGAATATATCGATGTCATCACTTTTCATAATACAGATGTCATCGTTTTTTGGAGGAGGGCACATACCCCTGCCCCCGCCGCTAAATCCGCTAATGATTTTCACAATTTCTTTGGCTGAAGGCTTAACGAGCCGCTTTTTTCTGAGCAGAGATAAGACGCGTGTTTCTAGCAACAACCCACCCTTCATTAGTGACCTTCACTCGCAGTCAGTGACTCACAAGTCACAACAGATCCATTCTGTTCAACTGAGCGTACACAACACAATGAATGCTAGTATTTGCTTTGTTTTGTCTACGGGCAGTATTGTTCAATCTAGAGTTATATCAGTTAACCTTCGAATACTTTCCTAAAATATGTAGGAAACAATTTGTATAAATCATAGTTAAAATTGTAAACTCGTTCTTGAGAGTGAACTTGCTAAGTAGCGGGATTCAGGCATGTATTTCTGCTGCCAATGATCCAAGGCAAAGAAAGTTGTGTTAGCATGGGAGGCAATAACAAGGAGGTAGAAATCAAATTAAAGGATAATGTAAATGTTGGAATAAACGACGGCAGAAATCAGTGAACATAGTTTTTTTTTCATACCAGATTACTATCTTACAAAAAAGTAGGACACAAAGCTTGAAAATATTGGACACGAACGCATTCGACTACGAGATATTACAGTAGCACATATCGTAAAAATGACATATTTTCAGTTCAAAAAGTAATTTTTAAATATATTCTACAGTCCAAAATTCCAACACTGCTAATCAATAGCACTGTCATACGTGATTCAACTACAGGGTGTGCAGGACGTTTTTGGTCTGGACGGGATCAGGAACGGGAAAAACTCCAGGTATTCGGGACGGGAAATATTCACCATATATTCACACCAAAAGAGGTTGGGGAGTTTAGGCAATGGCTATGTTCAAGATTTCTAGACCTTGGGAAAATCCCAATTTGTGTGCTATTTCTCCTTGAAGGGATTGCTTTTTGCAATTTCTGTAAAGAAACTCGTAACTGTAAACGAATTATCTCAATACACCCATCCTCATCTCCGCGATTAGACCAAAATGGCAGAACAGCGAAGTAAAATAAACCAAATCAATCAGACAATCAATCATGTTTCAAGCTGGTGGAAGAAAAACTTCTTTCATATCTTAGGAAAGAACCTAATTTTATTCATATTTATTCAAGCTGCATTTCTGAAGATTGCCTTTTTGTTTATGTGTGTGAAAGGGTGACCTTATGTCTGTGTGTGCTTTTATGAACAGTATTCTTCTTTGTATTGCTTTTAATAATTTTCTATTTTATAGTAAGCAGATGCAAGATATTAACTATGTAGACGTGATGTGGAAGAAAAGGCGTTGCAACCTTAACTTCGCCATGTATACAAAGCCGAAATAAAAAATAAGAAAGGAAACTCTTAGTCGATTTAGGACAATTCCCGAGCTGTAGATTTCTAATAACATCTCTGCAGTAGATAATGCATCGTATAGGTAGGACGAGAGTCGCAATGGGAGCAAAACGCCAACACTGTGACCACAATATCTACAGTATAATAAAAGCAATGATTCATATATCAACTAGAGACTTTCCATAACTCATCTCGTACTGGAATTGATTATAATACTTGGAACCGTTTCAAGACTGCGAACAAACATTCAGCTTTTCTTACGTAATGGGTACATTACAAACTCTACTGATATTTTCAAATCTCTGGTTAGACTATATTTGTGGAGCGTAAGAAAATAAACCGACAGAAGTATCAGCGTATTATTTGACGCACAACGTTGTTAATAAGATTATAGTGTAAAGCGTAGTTTAGAAAGAGAGCGGGAGCGAAGTCATTTCGATTTCTACGTCTGTACTAACAATATATACTTTTTGTTGAAATTCTTATAGCAGCTAAATAACTTGGATACAGTTGGTCTTAAGTCATAGGAGAGTGGGATTTGTGTATTGGGAAGTACTGTTTAATAAGGCTTAATTATTGTTCGTACAATATAGCAAGAGTCCTTCTCTACCAGGTTAAGTTCCTCTTCAGTAAAACACAAACAAGACATATGCAAAACACAACTCGTTACTTTCATAGGAGGTGACGTGATTTACATAACTGGACTAAAACAGATGATTCGAAACAGAAATTGTAGTAGAATATAGAAAAAACTATTACAGAAACAAATAATAAGAAAAAGTAGATTTTCCCATTCCTTTTCCATCTACTGATATCAATCCACTGCGAAAGATATCATTCTTGAAGATAATTCAGCTGCCACTTTGTTGGTTTCTTCTCACCTGTTATTAATAATAGTGTTGTCTTTTTATCAATGTCCAAATACACACAATTAAGGATTTTTTTCGGACAATGAAGAGTGCGGCAATGAATCTGGCGATTTTGCAACACTGGATATAGCTGTTGTTGCGTCAGAGGCAACACATGACTACCACAATCTTGCAGCCCCTGCTTTACGATTCAGTTTTGATGGAGTCGTGGAACGGGGCATACATAGCACACATTCGCTGAAAAAGCGTATTACAAAACAGCAAGGATATCCTTGGGCCTTGGCCTGCCAGATTACAGGATCTGTCCTCGTGTGATTATTCTCTTTGGGGGTATTTGGAAGCAAAGTGAACCTCCACTTACCTTCAGTGAACTTAAATATCGGATCCGAATAAAGGTGACTCAAATTCCTCCCTAAGGACTGATAAAGTGTGTGGAACGACATGGAGGTCATCGTAGTAATTTCATTTTCTAATGAATCAAAACGTAAAGATTGTATTTGTATTTATTTTCTTATGATATTTCTTCTTCAATGAATAAAGTAGTCCATCTTGTCTTAAGTATGTATGTTTTGTTATGTATTACAGTATTTTGTCTTAACTGGGGAGTATTAAAATCGCTCTATTCATTGCCACACTCTGTATTTACCTAAGAATTTGGCATTGATGATACGTTCAAAATAAATCTTCCTCGAATAGTTTGTGATACTTCTCCTGAAATCACAAGAGATTAATAAGTATTTTTGAAGAAAATTATTTGTTTTTTTTCTATGCAGATACATTACTAACGTGTATAATTTATTATTCCATTAATTAGGCACAGAGACAATGAATGCACAGGAGTTGGTGCTGATGTGTTTCGAGAAGACACAAAGAGGTGAGTGAGGAACAAATTTGTTAAGTTAAGCACAATATACACAATTTGAAATTGCATGGATTCATATTTTGGAAGTATAAGTTTCAAATCTGGTGGCAAACCATCCGTTCTTGATAGAAGTTTTGCCGCCACCTGTGGCGGAGCGGTTAGCACATCGCGCTACGACGTCAGCTGTCCCGGGTTCGAATCTCGGCCTGGGCATGGATGTGGGTGAGTCTCCATTCATCAATTTCATCATATCACCACTCATCCCCATCTTCGCAAATTAGCCAAAAGTGGCACAAAAAGCAAAGTAAAATAAAGTAAATCAATCAATTGATACAAGTTTTAGTTTTAGTTTGTTAATTACACTGCTCTACATAATGAAACTTTTTGAGAGCTGTTTTCCGGTTAAGAGGTGATATAAGATATTTCAAGTACGCTGATCACCTATATGTTATTGGTTTTCTTCCATCACGTCAGAATTTTTCACAAAATAGAAATTAAATTTCAGCCAAGAGCGGTATTTATATATGAAAATCAAGTTACAGACATTAGGGAAATATTACACAAGGAATGCAAATCTCACAACAAATAGTCATAAAAAGTATACGAAATGTATAATATGAATTAGATATTTACCTCATTTCTTCTTTTTCCCTATTTGGAAGCTTCGAAGATTGGATTTTCTCTTGTGAACGGTGTTTGGTTCCTCACGTAGCAACGTCCAACAGTAATCCGCCATCATTGTTGTACTCCATCTTCCCTTGTATCGGTGCTCCATGTCGCTAATATATTGATGGAAATGCTCTCCATGTTCCTCACTGACTTCACCTAAGTTAGGAGGAAATCTGTCCAAATGCGAGAACAGGAAATGCATTTTAAGGCTCATGTTGCATCCTAAATTTTTGAACTTGAGCAGCATATGAGACACGATGCTCTTGCAATTTTCATGTCTGTTATTACCCAAGAAATTTTCACATACACATCTGAAAGCTGTCCAAGCTTCCTTTTCCATGTTGTTCATGCATTCTTCAAAATTGGAATCTTGAAATGACTTTCGTATTTGAGGTCCTATGAAAATTCCCTCTTTCAACTTAGCATGTGAGATACTTGGAAATTTTTTGGTGAGGTACCTATTTGAAACACTCTCCATTCTTATCGAGAGACTTAACGAATTGCTTCATGAGACCTAATTTTATATGTAATGGAGGTAATAGTATCCTCGCAGGGTCAACTAGGCTGGGGTTCGCCACATTTTTACTGCCCTGGATGCGTTCGTGTCTTGGAGGCCAATTTTTTTTGTGTCCAGTGTTTCTCTCTATCTCTACTGTCCCATTCGCAAATATAACATGGATAATTTTCGGTGGAGGCACATAGTGGTTCGGAACCCACTTTAAACTGTAGGTCCAGTCCCGATTAGCCTTTCTGTGCATAAAGTGGACTTAAAACAATAATTCAATGAAACATGGATATTTTGTGTATCCTAGTTGATGTTCCATCAATAAACAAATAACTTTTAGGTCAACACACAAAACCCAATTCTGTTCTCCGTAATTTATCTTCTGCAAGAGCAGTGAAATATTTTGGTAATTCTCCTTGAGGTGTACGGAATATGCTAATGGCACAGAAGGGTATTGGTTTCCATTGTGTAGTAGGACAGCCTTTAAACTTAACTTGTTTAAATCTATGAATAACCTCCAATCCTGTGCAGAATAGCCATTCCCTGTAAGTCTCATAATGAGTTTGGTCACATCATTACAATACACCAAATCTTCTTCTGCAGAAAAGTATTAAATAAATTCCTTTTCCCGATGCCTAAATAATGTTGAAGATGTCCCTGCAGCAAGTAAATTTTTCTCTTTCAATCTCGATCCTAAGAGTTCAGCAGCTTGCTTTGATAAATTCAAGTCTCTCACCAAATCATTAAGTTCTGGTTGCGTAAAGAGCTGAACGCGGTAATCATCATCTTGTGTATCGCTCACGGAATCAGAATCCGAACCTAGCTGTAAACCACTTGGTGGATCAGGTACCGGGACATCAGGACAGTGAGGTACAGGTCGCATTGCCGATCGCACATTAGGATACTGTATTGTTTTTTTGTTCTTTGCATTAAAACCTTTCACTTCACAAGAACAAAATTAACAATCACTGCTGTGATTAGTTGCCTCCTGCCACACCATAGGGACACCAAAAGCCACAGCTTGCTTCTTACCTTTTGTCCAGTTCCTTAAATCTTCTACACAAACCCGGCACACTGTGTGGGGCGCAAATGATTTATCTTGATCCCCTAGTTTAATCCCGAAATAAGCATGATATGCTGGCTTAACAAATGACGTAATTTTTTGCCTTTGCTTCAACACTACGTAACTTCCACAGATGTAGCAAAAATTATCGGGATTGTTTTTGCACTTCCTACGTTCCATTTTCCTGCATGTGCACTCAATCAACCGCGCAACAACAAGAGATGACAACTAATGTCACATTGGCGGGAAACTTTTGTCGCGTCCACCAACTACTGCCATCTAGTATTTCGCACTTCGTGATGCTGTCTGCTGCTGCCATGTGCTGTCAAATTCATGAACTAAGTACACTAACAGGTTATTCTGTGTATGTTGCATGAGCTGTACTGTATCATTTGCAAAAAAGAAGATATATTTCATAAATATCTGTTAAAAACGAATACGTCCATATTGAAATATTGGCATTTTTTAATGTAAATATCAAATTTCTGAAATTCGAGTTTTGTGCAAAAACTGTACGTGATGGAGCAAAACAAACATCATTTTCGATGTTTCCACATCGAAATCATTAAGAAAATGTCAACATTTCCCAAACAGCAAAATCACTGTAGAGCAGTGTTATCCTTAGTCACCTCAGTCAAACAGCGGGTTAATACTTTCCATGAATGCTATGGACACTTCCTTCTCCTTCATTGCCACTCTCTTTCCATAGTCCTTTTTCTTCCTATTTGGGGTTAACCTAATGGTTCATACAATTCGCGTCAATGACGAAATGGTGATGGGTTATGTCACCTGCAATTTTTATTGTAACATTTGAAGTTATTAATTTTGACGTACAGGTTGAAGATGACTTTAAAGTGGTTGCACAATATCCTTGGTTGAAGTTGTTATGTCAATTTAGGCAGTAAGCTACCGATGAGAGTACAGATACTTATGTGAACAGCTGTATAATACATAGCATACCTACAAATTTTCTCGATCCTTGATTATACAATAGTAGTGAGAACGTTATCTTCTGGGCCCCCCAAAATCTAACCATTTTATGGTGATCTCTTCAAGTGTAATTTAATCAAAAATCAAAATTTAACTGTTTTTCTAAGTGTAAAAAAGTGAAAGAGCTCAACATTAAATTTTTATAGAGTAAAATCGCAAGATTTAGATAATTTCCTCTTATTTTTTAAAATTTTGCTTTTTTATAACTAAAGCGAAATTTATTTGTTTTTTCTAAGTGTAAAAAAATAATTGAACCCAAGTTCAATTTTAAAAATTTTTGCAAAATATCCCAGTATCAATTCGGTCCATGTACCTGAACCAAAGATACTGTATTTGCATATTTCCATATTACCATATGTACTAATTAATCTTTTACACTGTTTGTGCTCGAAACTAATCAGTAACATAATGGCGGTATGAGAAATATACAAATACAAAAATATTTTAGCAATATGCGACGTCTAGTAATTAGCTATGTAAACTCAAGAGCGCTCTATCCTATGTCTTCAGCTGATTTTTTTTTATTTTTTTTATTTACCATTATTCTTTCATACAGTAATTTTACAGGTTTTGGATAACAATAGTTCTTTTAATATTCCATCAGCACCTTTAAAACATGTGCAAATAATATTGTTCTTTTATCTTGAGACACTTTATGATATTCCTGTTTAACATATATTAAAAATTGATCATTAAAATCTATACCTTTATATATGCAGACAAACAATATATAATGTCCAACCAACCATTGTACACTAAGAAATTTAGTACATGGAAAATACGAAAACGTAGGTAACATTATGTTATGCACAGTGAACGCATTGGGATGGGTGCGACAATTTTTTCCTAATAACACACATAGATATTTCCATGTTTCACGTGTCCGTATGCATTCACTTAGCCAGTGTGAAATCGAACCATTTTTTTTACACCTACCACATAGTGGGTCTTGTAACAGTTTTAATTTATGTAATTTCTCTTCCGTCACCACTATATCCTGTACCACACAGTACCACACAGATTTTACCAAGGACGATAAATGTGGTGCTTGAACATTGTTCCATATCTTGTGCCATGGATGTGTTGGTTGATTAATCATTATCTTGCAGCTAGGCAATGTTGACAAACAACGTGCCTTGTATAATTGAGATACTTTTGGTATTTCAAGAGGTTTCGCTGAAAGTAGTATATAACAAATTTCTAGCACTGATTCTTGTAAATATTTATAATGCTGTGGCACCGTTGCTATAGCGATCGGAGACAGCAATGGTATGGTGTCCAAAATCTGCTTAAGTATCACACCCGTTAAACTGTCTGGGAAGTTTACTAACATTGACATATCTGCTTGTACGCGGAGAGCTTGGCTCTTTAACTCCACGTAAGTCAAGCCAAGTCCTCCGCACAGTACCGGTAGACACACATTCTCGTGACTCACCCTCAGCATTTGGTGTGCACAGACAAACAAGTTTATCGCACTCCTTATCTGTGCAAAATCCAATTTCCTCATCGGAACCACTCGTGCCACAAACCACAGCTTTGAACTCGCATAAATATTTACAAGGGCTACCCTGGCAACCAAGCTAAGGGCACGAAGTTTGTGTTGTTTAAGCACACTTTTCAGGCCAGCAATACATGTTGAATAATTTTGAGCAATCATTTCTTGTAAAGAGTGGGTAAAAATTATTCCAAGTATTTTCAGTGCATTTACTTTTTGAATTTTATCGTTTTGATACGAGTGGTTTGTAGCATCTAAGTGCATCCAATGAGTTTTATTATAGTTAAGCTTTAGGCCAGCCACAGAGCTGTATTTTTCTATCACATTTTCAAGTATTTCCATATCTGTCGGCAATTTAACAAACACAGTGACATCATCAGCATAACCTAATAATTTTATCGTTGTTGAGTGAATATTTAACCCCTGCAATTGCATTTCAAGTACCTTTAAAAATGGCATTAACGCTACACAAAAACTTATCATAGACATGGGATCAGCTTGTCTGACACCCCTTTGTATAGGAAATGTCTTAGTTAAAAAACCATTGATTTTTACACACGATTTGGCATCAGTATATAAACTCTGAATTGCATTTACAAATTTTGGACTACAACCCATCCTTAAAAATACAGCATATAAAAATTCGTGCTGTACAGTATCAAAAGCATTTTGAAAATCCAATGCCACTATACCATGGTGACCTTGTATGGTCGTATGTCAATAACTAGTTATAACATCACGAATTGTCTTGTCTGTAAAACAGTAAATATCGATCTATTATTACCATAACAGTATTGATGGACACCGATCATTCTTTCCATATAAGGCAAAAGACGACGAAGTAAACATCTTGCAAAAATTTTATAATCCGTGCACAACAAAGATATAGGTCTATAGTGTTTTACTATCGTAGGGTTAGGAACTTTGGGAACCAGGACGATTACACCTGTATTGCTCGTCCTACCCAAGCAGTGTTGATTATATACTTCATTTATCAAGTCTGTCACAATATTACCTACAAGTGACCAAAATCTTTTATAAAATTCTATGGGAATACCATCTATTCCTGGCGATGAGTTATTCTTCATTCCTAGAATCGCTTCGTATACCTCAGCAGCTGTGAACGACTTTTCAATCCGCAAGTTGTCATTAACAGAAAAAAAATTCCGGAACTTGTTGTAAAAATATTTGTTCCTGAGCTGGATCATAACTTGTTCCTTGAAATCTAGAGTGATATGCGCGGTAAAAGATTTCCTTTATGTCAGTCACATTAGTATACTCCGAATTATCTTCGTCTATTATCTTATGAATCGTTTGGCGTTTTCCACGATTACGTTCTTGTAGAACATGACTAATATTTGCCATTTCAAGAGGGTCAAAAGGTAAAAGTTTACTACGTATTTTGCACCCACTTCTTTTTTGCGCGTGTAATTGCAACAATATTGCCTGTACTTGTTTAATGTTCTGTTGCACTTTTCCCCCTCTTACCCCTTCATCAGTTAGCTCTCTCAACACTTTATAATAAAAATTGTATTTATTATTCCAATTCTGGTACTGTTCCCTACTATATTGTCTACAAAATCGTTTGATAGCTGGCTTTAGATATTCATCCCACCACTTAATTATATTTATTTGTTTCGCTCTTAATCGTTCCCAATATTTCCATTTCTATTGGAATTTGTCAGCAAAAAGTGAATCATCAAATAACGATATATTCATTTTCCAATATCCATACCCCTATTGTATATTTGGCAGTTGCATATTTACCGCTTTTATAATTGCGGAGTTCCTGGTCTCCTACCGGGCGCAAAGCCTAGGGGAAGAAAACCCTGAAAACAAATTACCTGGCCCTCCAGGTTGGGGGTTGAGCGTAAGGCCGACACCCTTACCTTGTAAAAGAACAATCCGTTGAGAAGCCAATAGATGAGCCTCGGAAGGATGGATTTATAAGAAGACGAGCAGGACAGACCAGGAATATGAGAACGGTCAATAAAGAAAGGACAATTAGTATCGCAACATGGAATGTACGCACCTTAAAGAAACCAGGGACACTGAGAGTAGTTAAAGAAATTGCTGAGAAATATGGGATCAATATAATGGCAGTGCAAGAGACAAGGTGGAAAGGACAGTCCACTTTCAGTCAGAAAACCACATAGTGTTCAACAATGGTGGAAACGGAAAGAAATATGGAACAAGGTTTATCGTAGACAAGAAAACGAAGAATGCTATAATAGACTTCACACCAATAAATGAGAGAATATGCACCATGAGGGTCAAAGGGAGACTGTTTAACATCACAGCAATCTGTGTTTATGCACCAACTGAAGAGACTGATGACGAGACGAAAGATGAGTTTTATGATAATTTGGAGTACGTATACGATACAGCACCACAACATGATGTAAAATTAATAATTGGAGATGAAAATGCCAAAATAGGAAAACAAGACATTTTTAGAAAAACAATTGCAAAGAAAGTTTACATAGTGAAAGTAACGATAATGGACTACGTATAATAGACTTTGCCGTAAGTAAAATAATGGTGGTTAAAAGTACTCAGCTACAAAGAAAAAAACATAAAGAAGGAAACCTGGATTTCACCAGATGGGGAGACAAAAAACCAGATAGATCATGTGATAATAGATGACAGACACTCATCAGATATAACAGATATCAGTAGCTGCAGATAAGCAGATTGTGGATCTGACCACTTTCTAGTCAGAATCAAATATAGACAAAGAATTGCCTGTTATAGAAATAGTAAAGGAAAGAAACAAGAAAATTATGATACAACGAAGGTAATAAAAGATAAAAGATACAGTGTAAGATATAAAGAGACATTAAAGAAAAGATTGGAAGAGAAGGAAGAAGAATGGCAAGATTCTGATATAGAGGGAAAATGGAAAGCAATAAGAGACAGCATTCAACAAGCTGCAGAAAAAGTACTGGGTAAGAAGAAACCAACGAGAAGAAACGAATGGTGGGATGAGGAATGCGATAAAGCTATAAAAGAAAGAAACGACGCAAGGTTAAAGACTATAAACAGAAATACAAAAGGAAATAGAGAAGTGTTCAAAGAGAAGAATGGCCGATAAATTGTGCAGAAGAAAGAAAAGAGAGTACGACAGGCAAAAATTAGTAGAGATAGAAACGACATGGAAAGTTAAGGAAAAGAGAGATTACTTCTTGAAACTGAAAGAAGAGAAGAAAGGATTTCAACCTAGAGTTGCATTTTGCAAAGACAAGAAGGGCAATCTGATAGGAGGTAAGGAAGGTATTTTGAACAGATGGGCAGAGTATTTTAGCAAACTTTTGAATGGAGATAAGAATGAACAAGAGAAGGAGAATGAGGATATAGGAGATAGAGTGGAAAAAAGAACCTTGAGGATAGAAGAGAAAGATGAATCTGACATGGAAATGGAAGAGACTAATAAAGATTTGATTAAGGCCCCTTCAAGGCAAGAGGTTAAAGAAGCAATCAGAGAACTAGCATACAATAAAGCCCCAGGTGACGATAATATAAATGCAGAATTATTGAAGGTAGGAGGGAACATTATAGTGGATAAATTAGAAGAACTATACAAACAAATATGGGAAGAAGAAAGAAAGTCACAACAATGAGGAAGAGGAATTATATGTCCAATACACAAAAGTAAAGACAAAACAGTATGTGAAAATTTCAGAGGTATCACACTCCTCAATATTGTATATAAAGCATTTGCTAAGATACTAGTCAGGAGACTCACACCACTAGCTGAAAAGATGATTGGACAATATCAATGTGGTTTTAGGAGAAATAGGTCAACTACAGATCAAATTTATTCAATTAGAATGATAATGGAAAAATGCTATGAATACAATATAGACCTGCATCATCTTTTCATAGACTTCAGACAGGCAAGTGACAGCGTCAAAAGAAACAGACTCCTAAAAATCATGAAAGAAATGAAAATACCAATGAAATTAGTTAAATTAACAGGAATGACATTAAGCAATACAACAAGTAAAGTAAAGATTGAAGGAGAACTCTCAAGAGAATTCCAAATAGAGAGAGGAGTAAGACAAGGAGATGTCATGTCAACCCTGTTATTTAATATAGCATTGGAAAAGGCAATTAGACATTTAAGTATAAATCCAGGATGTACAATCTTTAACAGGATGAGTCAGTGCCTAGCTTATGCAGATGATATTGATCTTATATCACGAAACAAAACAGAACTAAACAACGAATTTAAAAAAAACTAGAAAAGAATGCAGAGAATATAGGATTACAAATCAATGTACAAAAGACTAAATACATGCTTACATCAAGAAAAGAGTCCACAGCTAATGAAAGAACGAAAAAGGTAAGAGACAAAGAATTTGAAAAATGCGATAACTTTAAGTACCTAGGATCGATAATAAACAAAACAAACAATGTATCTGAGGAAATGAAGGCAAGAATAGTTGCAGGCAATAGATGTTCACTGGGACTCAAGAAAGTCTTCTCCTCCAAAGACATAAGCAGAAAAAACCAGATTAATATGTACAAAACAACATATGGGTCAGAAACTTGGACGTTAGTGGAAAAGGACGAAGACTTACTAAGAAGATGGGAGCGGAAGATTTTGAGAAGAATTTTTGGGCCGGTGAGAGAGGAGGAGTTTTGGAGGATGAGAACAAACGTGGAAATACAAGAACTATATAATAATTCAGATATTGTAACAGAGATCAAGTGTGGACGAATTAGATGGCTGGGACATGTATGGCGAATGGAAGACTGTAGAGTGCCAAAGAAGGTGTTAACAGGAGGACCAGGTGGAAGAAGAAGAAAAGGAAGACCTAGAAAAAGATGGCTCGATGATGTAGAGGGAGACCTGAGAAGACTGGGAGTCCGGAGATGGAGGAGGATGGCGGTGGATCGAGACGACTGGAGGCTCGTCGTGAAGGAGGCCAAGGCCCTGCAAGGGCTGTAGCGCCAAGGAGTAAGTAAGTAAGTATAATTGCACTATGATCTGAGAAGCAAGTTGGCACCATATTAACATTAGTGATATTAGGGATAATTGATGGTGAAACATAAAATCTATCTAACCGTGAAGCACCCCCATCCTTTACATATGTGAAGCCTGCACTAGTTGGGTGCAAAGTGTCCCATGCATCTTTCCATTGAAACCCAGTTACCAACTGTTGCAGCGAATTGGATGTATTAAATCCAGGGCGCTGGTCTTTTGGCAACAACACACAATTAAAATTGCCTCCACAAATAATATGTTGCTTATTACCTTGAAGTTCCGTCGCTACTTCATTTGCAAAAAAATCATTACGTTGCTGCCTTTGATTACTACCAGAAGGCGCATACAGATTACATATCCACAGGTTTTCCACTTGTACAGTTGTAATTCTACCACTCGGATGGTATTCTACATTTAATACCGGTATATTGTGTCTAACTAGTAAAGCTGTTCCTTGCGCTGAATATGTGGAATTATTATAGACAATATAACTAGCGGGTAACTCATAATTAGTTATTGCTACTTCTTGAATGAGAGCAATATCTATAGCGGACTGAATTACAAAGTCCCCCAATGCACTTTTTTTTGTTTTGTTTTGTAGTTTGTTTATGTTTATACTAGCAAGTCTAATGGTGGTAAGCATCACTATGTATATGTAAACACTTGATTTTACAATACTGGTAAATATATACATCCAATAGCTGAAAACAGTACCACATCAAGGGAATGAAACCGATTGGTACCAATCGTTGATCTTCTTTACAAAAAAAAGAGGAAACTTATATATCAAGAAAAAAAGAAAAAAAAATACTCGATCACTCTATCATACCTTTATGTCGATGTAAAAATTAAACCGGGTTATGATGAGTTGGTTCGTACTATCAATGAACACCTGGAACCAGTATTAACCAGATTGGATGATGTAGATTCCCGTCAATTTTACTCTATCGAGATTGTTAGATTACAAAGTGTTCCAAATGCTCGAGGGCACTGGACATATGTTAATGCTGCTAATGTTTACAAATTATATCCATACACACAGGCACACGAATTTTTCATCGATATCAATCTTCGATTTCTGAAGTTTAGATTTGTAAAAAATGGAAAACATGTTGAAGTTCCTCAATACTGGGATGAGTCTACCAACAAATATAAAATACATGAGGATGAACAATTATCTGTTTTTGATATTGAAATTGGTGATAAACTAATTTTTGATATAAAACAATTATACCCTGAAAATAATCCATTCTCTCTTCGTACTAAATGTCTAGACAAGATGTAGTTAATGAATTACACAGACCAGCCCGTCGTAACTACAAACGATTATCTGTAGTAACAAAAGGCATAGATGATCTAGGGCAGTCAGACTTGATTGAAATAAACACAGGAATTTTAAAAAAAATACATAAGATAAATCATGGTTACAAATATTTACTCATTGTGATAGATACATTTAGCAAATATGCATGCGCTCTTCCTCTAAAATCCAAAACTGATACTTGTGTTACAGAGACTTTTAAATTAATATTTACTGAAGGAAGGATACCAAATTATTTGCAAACAGTTAGAGGAAAAAAAATTACAATTCCACATTTACCAAATTAATGAATCAACATAATATTAGACATTATTCTACATACAGTGATCTTAAAGCAAGCATAGTAGAACGATTCAACAGAACATTAAAAAAAATCACATGTGGAAACAATTTACTGTACAAGGTAACTATAAATGGGTACAAATTTTGCCTGACCTAGTTCATATTTACAATTACTAGATACATAGAACTATTCATATGAAACCTGCTGAGGTGACCAAATCTGACGAGGAAAGATTGATTTCTACTATTTATTGTCAAAAATATAAATACACAACCAAAAAATCCAAGTTTAAAATAGGAGGTCAGGTGAGAGTCAGTAAATTCAAACATTTATTTGAGAAGGGTTTTGCGAAAAATTGGAGCACAGAGTTGTTTCCTGTGGTTCGAGTTTTAGCAGGGAACAGGTATACATATATAATAAAAGATAATTATAATAAAATACTGAATTGAAGATTTTATCAAGAGGAGCTTAGTAAAACAAAATATCCAGATACATATCTTATTGAAAAAAAATATTAAACAAAAAAAATAACAAATTGTATGTTAAATGGCTGGTATTGCCAAAAAAAGTTGGATAGATGCAAACCAGGTGATTCTATGATACCAACTTGAAATGTTGTACAACGTTTACCAGATTTAGTGGAAACTAATAAAGAAAATGGTGAGTTGTTACCCGATAATATAAGATGTCTCATAGTAGGTCCCTCTGGTTGTGGAAAAACTACACTGCTGGTAGATAATTTTTGCTTGCCCCCAATTGGTTAGATTGGAAAAATAGACACTTGTATGTATTCTCAAAGAATTTGGAACAACTAAAGTACCAGCATGAAACTGTATGAGGGACTGGGTATAGCCATATTTGGATCAAAACTAAAACCTTTTGACCACTGTTTAAAAAATTCTGTTTTGGTGTTTGATGATGCGACTCTAGAAAATGAAAATCAAATTCGAAATTTCTTCACTCAGGGGAATAGATTGTTTTTATTTTTAGCTCAAACTTATTCCAAGATTCCCAAAAAGTTACTGAGGGATAATACAAACCTAATTTGTTTGTTTCGTCAAGATCACACTAATCTTAAACATGTTTATGATGATTATGTGGGGGCAGATTTAAATTACAACCAATTTTCCAAATTCTGTTCATCCTGTTGGAACAATAATGATTTTGGATTTGTTACAATTGATATGACTCGAAAACAACACAGACGTCAAGAACAACCAATTATCGATGCAATCAGTGGTCTCGGTAAAGAGATTAAGGGTGTCACAGAACAAAATAAAAATATCATGAATGAATTGGTACCTCTTACTGCTAAAAATTATGCAGGTTTTCCTCCTACACCATTATCTAGTATTCACACACCTCTGACCTTCCAACAACCACCTACTAAAACTATAAGCGAACCTGAAAAAATTGAGTTGGGTCCCTTGGCAAGGGATTACCTAAGTACTGGAAGATTTGAAAAAGATGAAGTGTTTGGATTGTATCCGACCAAGGAGCCAAATGAGGGTGTGTTATGGAAAATTGGGAAATCTAGAGTAACATTTCAAGGCGATGATGTGAAAATTAATTTGGGTGAAAAAAAAACAGCTGGTCCAGATATCCTGGTACTGTGGGAATTGATTACCAAAAAACACCCAGAGATTATACAGATAAAGATTACCAGAGTTACTCAGAGATTTTGATATTGTCTGATGCTCTATACCAAAACAATGATGCCAGTCAGAATAGAGTTAAATCAAGCAGTGGGGATAAATACAAAAATCTGATTAAAGCCATCTGGAAGAAACTTAAAACCGGTAGTGGTATCAAACAATACAATAATCTGCCTAAAGAGTTTGTGTGGGTAGATGATGTGAGAAAACTCATAGATAGATTGCTGGTTATAGCCCGAAAAAAGATGCTGGGAACAATAATTTTTATAATGAAAAAATGGGTATTGTAAACATGATTAGTGACAGACTAGCCAATTTTATTGTAAATTATCCCAAAGATATAGGATACTTAATTAAAATTATCAATACTCTACCTCCTAAATTCTGGAATATATCAGAGAGGTCGAGGTTTGGTTAATGATATTATTAATAAACTCCCATTCGAATTACATGTGCCTGGTTACCAATACCGTGGACCGGGGACCAAACTTGAAAAACGGTTAAAGGGAGGAGATAGGGGAATCAATCAACTCGATGCAGCTTGTAAAGATCATGATATTGCATACAACACGCACAAAGATCTCGATAATCGTCATGTAGCTGATCAAAAATTGGAACAGGCAACATTTGGAAGATTAACCAGTAGAGATGCTTCTTTGGGTGAAAAAATAGCAGCATTGGGTACAACAATTGCTATGAACACAAAACAAAAATTAGGGTGGGGTCTGTAATATATAAATACTCCTTAAAAAATATGAAACCAAAAGGAGTTGTATATCAAATTCCATATCATGATCTTAAAAATTTAAAAATTGTAAATCCAATTTTAACTAAAAAACAACAGGTAGAAAAAGAAACAATGTATATCCAAAGGAAATGGGATGAAATTATTACTCAGTACACCCCAATTAAAACGTTTGCAAAATATAAGAAAAAAAATACATAGTGGTGGATTCAAATTCAGTATTCCTGCCATCCTGGAAGCTTTGGGTGCTGTGGGAAGTTTAGCTGGTGGTAGTGCTGCTATTGCAAAAACTGTTATCGATTCAAAAAAGAATAAAGCTGAATTAGAGGAACAGAAACGTCATAATCTGGGTATGGAGAAAAAAATAGGCAGTGGTGAGAAATCCAGAGTATTCAGAAAATTAAAAAAAAACACTTACGAACTAAGATATTGAATCTTTAGTTAAAATATTTAAAATTCGATATCTTATGTCCGATTCTCTCCCTCAAGATAGTCCCCATTCTCGAGAATGTGGTGTGGTTAATTTGGATAAGTCCGAAAACATTGGTACCCACTGGATCTGTAATTATAAACAAAATAACAATGTTTCTATTTTGATTCTTGTGGGGGGAAACAACCTATAGAATGAGTTAATTATTTAAACCATCTTAATATTTATTACAACGACGATCGTATACAAGATTTCGATCAAATTATATGTGGTCATATTTGTATTATGATGCTCAAATATTAAATAAAATACAACACATCAAATTACAAGATTTTCAAAAAAGCAATATTATATATAAAATATCTTTCTAGTGAAACTTCAATCTTGGAACTTCATCTCCACGATGATATTATTTATCCAAAATCCATAGCTCTGAGAGCATTCTACAGCATGTATCTGATTCCAAATATAACTTCATACAACAATACTATATTTGTAGGTAATGAAAAAATTATTATTTCTCCTGGAAAATATAACTTATCAACTCTACAATCTGAATTTCTTAACACTGTATTACTCTTTCAAAATTCTGTAACACATAGAGTAGCGATCGTATCCACCAAAGAAATGGTAGATCTATCTAACATGGGTGAATTTCTAGGATTTCCGAACAATTCAAAATTAGAACCTGGTATTAGACACACGGGTAAATTTATACCAAAATTCCTAGTTATTGAAACATTGAATATTCACTGTAATATTGCTAAAGGAATGATTATCAAAGCTGAAGGAAATTCAATTGGTACTAACAAGGAGACAGGTATCATTGCCACATTTAAACCAAATTCGGAATTTGTGGAAGCCATTATCTATTCCCCAATCTCACCAGTCTATTTTCCTGTTTTTTTTATGATAAACTTAATTACATAGAGATAAGAATTACAAATGAGAAAAATGAGATAATCGATTTTGCCGGTAATAATACTATTGCAATAATAGAAATTAATATATAAATAAATACCAATGGAAAATATCGAAAGTTATGAATTATAATCATTCCATCCAAACAGAAGGACATTTGCTAATGTTAATGAACCGAATAAGGAAATTCAATTTGATAATACAGTAGGCGATGGTTTTATTCATCCACATAGATCGGATCTGTATATAAAATTTGATATTGTAAAAAAAAAATAATAGTGAAGAATATCCAGCTACTGCTAATGTAAAACTTACATATAATTTTGTTCCATTTTTATTCTCACAAATTGAAATCAGAAAGCATGGTAGTCATTGACATAATTGATTATCCTGGAATTACATCTACAACAGTGGGGACATTAAAATTATCCAAATCAGAGAGTGTATATTATAAAGTTGGTGGATTCGAGGTTGGAACAAAAATCATAACAAAAAGTCACACAGTACTGTTCCCCATGAGATTGCTATTTGGTTTTTCTCTGATTATAAAGATATTATGTGGAAAGGTGGTTTAAGTATCATATTTCGCAGATCACCCAATGATCATAATTCAATAATGAGATACAAAACTTTGAATCCTGATGGAACATCCAATGACGCTAGTTTACCCGAAGCTGCAAAATGTGTGATTCAGTCTATGGAGTTACGTATGATTATAGTTGAATATGAATCGAATTATGCTCTCAAATACAAAGCCAACATTTTGAAAAATCCCCAAATTCCAATACAATTTTATACAGATATGAATGTATACAGAAGCCAGTGGAGGGTAAATTCTTTGAATTTGATATTACTAATCAGTTTCAATCTCTACTATATGATATTCCAGAGTTTGTAGCTGTATTGCTTCAGACAGGGAGAGATGACACTCAGGAGAAAGATAGCATCCAGTTTGATAATTATAAAAGTAAAAATATATATGTGAAGAATGGTCGAAATGAGGTATTCCCACGTGAAAATTACAATTTAAACATTGCAGATCAAGATTATTTGAAATTATATGAAGCATATACTGCATTAAAAAGAGTAACTGAAGGAAATGTCAATATGTATTATAATCCAGACGAGTTTATAGTTTACAGACAAATGTTTTTAATAAATGCATCAAAAAGAAAATTGGTAGTTATTAATGATGGAACAAATATTAAGTTAATATGTGAGTTTCACTAAACTTTACCTGAACATACCATATCAATGCAATTTTAATTGTAGAGAAATCATATATATATATAATGTAAAAAATGAGAGAGTGATAGAACAATTTTAATTGAATAGAATAGAATATATTTTTATTTATTTACTTCAGAGCAAAATTTAGCCTTAGGCTACTCTACACCACCTAACTTTGCAAATAGATATTACAACAAAATGTAAAAATAATTATTTAACATGAATAAAATGAACATAAATAATAAAAACAATATTTAAAAAATATATTAATATCTATATCAATTTTAAAAGAACTTGAATTAATATTTGTTATATTGTTATTACAATCGATATTACAATATTATATAAAAACAATTATATAACATAAATAAAATCAAAAATAAATAAGAAAAATGTTAAGAAAATATAATATTAATATCTATATCAATTTTAAAAAACTTGGATTAACATTGATCACATTGTTTATTTGTATTATAGTGTCCATATTCTCTAGTATGGATATTGCAATCTAATATTTGCAATTTATTATCATTGCCATCAAGAACTATTTTATTTTTTATTGTAGTATAAGCACCATCCAATTTGCTAGTGAGATGATATGCAGACATTAATTTATTTCATTTTTATTTTTTAAACAGTGTATGGAATATTCTATTGTGAGTCTTGCTGTACATGCTCGATTCCCACCCTTAGCTTTTTTAATTTCTTCTTCCCATCTATTTTCAGGAATACATTTTTGGTCTGGTACCGGCAAATTCTGATATTCTAGATCCTGCTGACTCATCTTTCATTTTCCCAGGGATCATCTGGTTTTTAAGACTGTATAATAGATCATTTTCTGAATAGTTGCAAAAATCGAAATATTCTTTCATAGCAAACAAATCACGGTATATATCACATGTTTCTATCACATATATAAAACTGTCAGTATCTATATAAGATACTTTAATTTTATTTTTGTATCTGGGTTTCATAACATCATAATGAAATGTATACATCTCCAATTTAGATAATTCTAGGAAGGATACACCCACAGCTATAGGTTCATCACACATTACAGTGATATTGGATCTTTCAATAAGAGTCAGATCATCTGTAATTCTTGTAAAACCTTTGTATGATCGGCAGTAAGTTTCTGGAGTTTTTTTCGATCGGACACCATATTACACCTTACTCGATTTCTTTTGTTCTCTAGACATTTTCCATATATGGAGTTACTCATTAATTTATAAAGATTTTTTTCAACTTTTGAAATTGTTTGTATTCGATTGTCTGTATTTTTCTCAATATATTGAGCTAACCATTTTTCTTGGTCAAATTTTAACCCCTTATGGATTTTTATTAATTTCATACCATGTTTCAAATAATATTGTAACAGTCGATAATGAAGCACATAATTATTTTTGTTTTCAAATGATAATATGAATTTTGTTTCCTCTGTACCCGAAACTTTTTGAGAAACTGGTGCCATAGCTAATCCATGGTGTTCGTCATGGAGATCTGATGGATATTCTAAATCAACTTCCAGTAGACAACCTTTTGGATGATCTTCAGACCAGTTTAAGAAATCCCTGTTTTTAAGTTCTGTATCAGCCATCCATTCGTAATTACCAATTGGGAGTGATTGAGCCATGACATACCCATATAAATTATTCATAAAAATATATAGAATATATTTATTTTTTCATCAGCATTATAATTAGATAAATATTTATTGTTTCCTTTTGCATATCTTAAAGGACACTGGACTATACCACCACGTTTACGAGATTCAACAAACATGAACTGCTCGATATTGTTGATGAGACCAATTCCAACTTTTGTATTTAAAATCATAGCCTGCCAGGATAAACCGGGTGTTGTATACATTAAAACAGGATCCAAATTATATTTCTTGAAACAACGATCTCGAAAAATCTCGAACACAACAGCCAACACGATAACATATATGATCAAGAACTTTTCATGATAATCTCCCATTGATTTACAACCTAGTGTATTCCAAATTGTCTGTTCATATTGATAATCTAACTCGCTACATTCTTCATCCCGAAGACGGTTATAAAATGTATCTCTCAATGGTAACTGTATCCATCAAATTTATTAAAACTATCCATGTATTGATAGGGGTAGACTCCTTTTCTCCTTAGCAATTTCATGTTATTACTACCAAAATATTCTGTTGTATGAACAAATTCATCATCGGTTAATTGACTCACCAGAGTAGCTAAACTGCTGGAAATAAACTGATATGAATCCAGGAATCTAAGAACAACTTTTTTCCATTTTTCTAATTTGATAGTTTTCTCTATAGCAATATATTTATTTTTACTGCTTGGTATAATATTAATATTCTCTGCATCATATCCCAATTCTTTGATAAATAAATGTGCAACAATATTTTGCAAATTGTGAATAAATACTGGAATATAATTTGGTTTCTGTATTTTCAAGTTACATGAATTACAAATTGTATGAATATATTCTCCATTCCAATGGTTGTGGTGTCGAACTTTTGGATAATCTGAATTAAATTATTTGTACAGTATTTACATTGTATGGTATTATCATGTTCCTGTTGTTGTTCTGGTGTAAGATCTTTCATCGGTTCTGTATTATGTAAGATTGGAGCAAGAGTTTTTATTCACTCTCGAAATGTTTTGATAAATATTTGAGATGCATCTTTGCCTCGATAAATATATGGAAGTGGATTATTTTTTCCATAAGTGTTTACTAATTTTAGTACAAAGCCACAGGCTTCATGATTAGCTATATTTGTTGTGTATGATGCATTTGAATCTGAAAAACATATTGCCATTGGGTTCTGTATTGTTTCAAAATCAGCATAGATTATAAATGGATGTTGTACCAATGAATTATAATTAGAAAATTTTATATTTTTGTATGATGGAAATTTGTAAGTTACATGAGGATAAAGATAACAATTTTCAATACGTTCTTCTAATTGATGTTCGCATGATTTGTTACCCCTTCCATAAAATATTGACAGACATCTATCACATATAGTAATCTTATGACAATGTGGTGTTATTTGTTTATGTACCAATTTTGGGAGATTCTGTATGAGACAATAGTGTTTCTTGTTTCTCTCTGTAACATATAATAATGTTATAATATGTGCACCATCTGCTGGTGGATGGTGTCTGAGTACATGAATATAATGATTTTCATTATAACCATAAACATGCACAGCTATCGATTGATTATTGTACTGTTTATGTTGTTTTTCAAATTGCTCAATAGCTGAGATATCTACTGGATATTTTATTCCTGATATGGATTTTTAAAATTTTGTTTCAAAATCTTTGTATTGGGAGACACGGTATTTATGATTTTTAACTGGATGAAAATATGCTAGGATGCACCAGAGAAAACATTTATTATCATTATTTTTAATATTCAATTCAGCTTTTTTGTTTTCAATCTTATCAGGCAATTTAATATAACTAGATACACCAAATGGGGTATATTTTGCTATTTGTAATTCAAGTTTATGGTTTGTGTCACAAAGTGAAAAACCCGAACCTTGCCCTTCGAACTCTTGTTGTTTTAACTTAAGTTCTTCACAATTTTTTTCTTAAATATCATCTAATCGAAGAATATCATCATAGTGTAAAGTTAACACACGGGTAGGATGAGGAATATTTTTCATTTCATTACGAAGATAATTTATATACATTGGTGATAAAATAAAATATATTTTGAGGGAACATTCTGTAAGTTGTTTACAGATTTCATTTTTAATTTTGAATTTAAGATTATCTAGAAAATTTGGAATATCTAATGCTTCATTATCTATATCTGTTGTATCATATTACACATGATTTAAAATTTCTATTGTTTTTGTTTTTTTTGGTTTGGTTTAATTTCTTTGTTATTCATTTTTATAATTAGGTTTTATATATATATACACACACATATATATATATATAAATTAGGTTAATATATGTAATTAAAAATAATTATAAATTTATATTATTAAAGATTTGTAGAAAAACAAAAAAATATAAAAATATACTATACACTGCAATAAATATTTATTTTTATATGTTTCTTCTCAAAAACTATATAATTTTAGGTAATTAATTATTAACAAACCTCTTTTTGCAACCTGTAATTCTCAAATAATAATTTCAGATAGCAAACCTTTATATTCATAACCTTATTTTACTAATCGGGAAATTCCCCTTAGCCAACCAATCATGCCTTGTGGGCATGACATTCCCGAGCCAGTATTATTGATGTGACATTCTTATCAGGCCAATGCCTCGATGTTTAAAAGCCTCGATGTTTACACCATGTTTATAAGTGCATCAATCTCCACACACGCATACTCGGTAATGTTGGAATGCAAGAATTCTCGTAACAACGCTATTGATTTGTCTGAGTAAAACTAGGTTACATGAAAATTCTTGCATGCAAGAATTATTCATGACAACACTATTGATTTTTCTGAGTAAACTACGTTACTTGAAAAATTCTTGCAATATTTCTGTTACTGCTTAAAAAAAAGAAAAAGTTTTTTTTAAATTGAGAAAATCTGCAATAGAGAGATTTTTAAAATTGAACTTGGGTTAAATTATTTTTTTACACTTAGAAAAACAAATACATTTTGCTTTAGTTATAAAAAAGCAAAATTTTAAATAATAAGAGGAAATTATCTAAATCTTGCGATTTTACTCTATAAAAATTGAATGTTGAGCTCTTGCGTGAAGCAAATTTTCACTTTTTCACACTTAGAAAAACAGCTAAATTTTGCTTTTTGATTAAATTACACTTGAAGAGATCACTATAAAATGGTTAGATTTTGGGGGGTGGCCCAGAAGATACCGTTCTCACTTCTTACAGTATATACAATAAACATATACTTGTACATATATGATCTATATATATCTTATCTGTGTGCGTGTATGCATGTATACGTTTACAGATCATGCTTTGCCTCTCCAGAGAAAATTTCCAGATTCGGGCCTGTATATATAAGGTTCCTGAAACCAATATCGCCTGTCTGAAGTCCTGTTTTCAACGAAGGAAAATGTAACGCCATTTAAGGTAGACTCAATATGGCCTATATAGGAATATATCGTGAAGAACATGCGCAAATGTGACATTTGATACTCTGTTAGCGTGTGGGACTCACTAAGGATGATAAAGGTTTGGCCAGACTGTGATGTGTAATCCATGGTCTTCTGATAACAAATTGTAACATGCCACTTCCTTGTTTGTTGGTTTGTAAACAATGTTATTTCTTTGTGCAAATCTCATATGTCATTATGTAAATAAAATGTAAGTGTATCTATATACTTACCTTCCTATAAAAACAACATTGTGGTACTTTCTTTACAATTTCTGTTGCATTTTTTATGTATTACTAGGCAATATTGAGTACATATAGCCCAAACGTTTAATTAAAATCTTCCCTGCACCCATGATATTATTTGTAATTGGCTCCAAATTTTCAGTAAATGTCCAGAAATGTTTCATCTTTTGAATCTTTAATTTTACATTTCTGACTTTGTACCCCATTAGAGACAATTGCAAACCTTAGGTAGGCCATATTGGGTTCAGATACATTATATGTGTGTGTGAATGTGTGCGTGTGTGAGAGAGAGAGAGATAGATAGAGAGAAAGAGACAGAGAGAGAGGGGGGAGAGAACGGGGGGAGTAACCAATGACAATGAACATAAAATGTAAGTTTAATACATTTAAGTTTTACTCATTATCGTCGAGAGATTAAAACATAAATTATCTAAATTGCACCAACAGCATACCCAAGTAAAATATCAATGGCTGGTCATTCTAACTATGTGAATTTATTGCTGTTTTAGTAGTGTAAACGTAGGTGATTAAAAAATCCATTTAGAAAGCTTTTCTTACCTCGTAAGCTCAAAGGATAGACATTCTTCTTATTAATGAATATACGTATACATAGCTATATGTATGGATGCAGGGTGTCTTTTAAATGTCGCCCACGGACCACAGAAACGTATAAACGACATCAAAACAAACAACTTATCTCAGTAACAATTTTATTGTTGGTGCGTCGTTTCGGTGCTAAAGTGGTTCAAAAAGCCCGTTTTGCCGCCTGTATGCTGGCAACCCAACACAACATTTAATCGGATGTTTAACGTCATTTCCTGCGGAGAAAGAGCGTTCGATGGCATGGCAAGGAACACACAAATGTGAAAAATGAAAGACTACCAACCACATTATGAACTGTAAAACGAAGCGAGGAACGCCTCCATTAGACCGAACTTCTTAGTAACACGGGCTACCAGCCAGAAGATCAGCAGTCATCCCAGGAGAAGGGGGAAGTGAACCAACGATACGAAAAATGGTAGATAAAGAAGTATTCAAGGTGAAGTGTTAATATAGAATGTTGACTCACCCAATATGTCAAATATCATCATCAACAACAAATTTTATTGGACTTACAGCTTACATGTGGCTGTTTACGCCCAGCTACATGTCAAATATTTGCAAATCTCGTCGCAAGGTTTGTGTCCTGATACATGCGTTGTGGTATTGTGGTACTGATAACGGAAGTATCCGAGGTTCACCTTGTTACATTACGAGGATCACTATTTATATTTTGAGCCTAACAATGAAAAACAGGAATTTGGCATTGAAAACTGCTTTATTGTTTTTGGAAGTATTCTCCTTTATGGTCAATACACTTTTGCATTCGTTCGAACCATTTGTCAAAGCAGTTTTTCCAATATTCTTGAGACACCTCCATAATATGGTTTTTGAATGCATCAACGGCGTCTTCCGCCGACGAAAATCGTTGTCCACGCAATTTATTCTTGACATTCGGGAACAAGAAGAAGTCACTGGGTGCCAAATCAGGACTGTACGGCGAATGATCCATCAATTCGATTTTTAGACGAGATGTGTGACAGCTGGCATTGTCTTGATGAATGATTGGTTGGTTGATTTGGTGTTTTAAGTCCACTTTATGCACAGTAAGGCTAATCGGGACTGGACCTGCAGTTTAAAGTGGGATCCGAACCACTATGTGCCTCCACCGGGTATCGAACCCCGAACCCCTTGATTACAAGGCGACGACGGTACCACTGCACCAATTGTCTTGATGAAGAATGGTCCGACGGCGTTTGTTTGTTTTCCGTATTTGACCGAAGACCTCTGGCAAACAAATTGTTGTGTACCATTCAGAGTTGACCGTTCTACGTTTCTCTAAAGGCACAGTTGCCACATGACCAGTTTTCCCGAAAAAACAGGCGACCATTTGTTTCAATGTGCTTCGAGCGCGAACAACTTTTGTTGGATTGGGTTCATCTTGAAGCACCCATACAGTCGACTGCTGTTTACGTTCCGGCTCATATGCATATATCCATGATTCGTCACCTGTTACAATCTTATATACGTCTTTTGAAGCACCACGATTGTATTTATTGAGCATTTGTTTGCACCAATTGACGCGAGCGTCTTTTTGAGTTTTTGTCAAATTGTGTGGGATCCAACGAGAACATACCTTTCTCACAGCTGGACGATCTTCGCGAATCTCGTCGGTGAGCGAATGGCGGCCACGATTAAATTCGTTATACCAGCGTTTCACAGTGGCAAAGGATGGGGCTTCATCGCCAAATGTGGAAGTAAGTTGATCGATGCACTCTTGTCTTGATAATCCACGTCGAAAATCGTAAAAAAATCATCGCACGAAAATGTTCACGAGTTAATTCCATTTTATTGTTGTCGCGCAATCTCCAAGACAACATAAACAACACAAATGAAGCTATTGACAAAACATTTGAAGTACGTTATGGTCAATAATGCCAGACGATTCCGTGCAAACGTCAAATCGCGCGTAACTTCAATCAGTGTTGCCAAGGCTCAAAATATAAATAGTGACCCTCGTATGGCTAAAACACGTACAACCAAAGTAAAAACCTAACAATGCATCAGCAACGAATGTACTACCATATTCACAGTTGCAAACTATTACATGTGTATCCGGTGCATAGATAAACACAGTCACTTATATCCCTGTATTTTCAACCACTTTTGTCCCTTTCCTCATAATGCCCTGAGTATACATTCCATTATGTGTTACTTACCTTTGAAATTTTGATTTCTTTCATTTTTATTTTGTCAACTGTTCAGTGTGTCACAGATAACTAGTGTCAGAAGGACGTAGTGGATAGACTAAATTTTAGATGCCAACTTGGCAACGAGATTTGCAAATATTTGACATGTAGGCTAAGAGACAAAATTCGGTATTACCAATACCTTTTGTTTTTCTACCATTTTTCGTGTCGTTGGTTCACTTCCCGTATGGTTATTAAACGTGTTTTCTCGCTTTGTTTTACGGTACAAAATGTAGCTATATCACTTTTCACAGAATATGTGTGTCCCTGGCAACCCTGACACGCACCGCTTCACGAAAGGGAAATGACATCACAAATGCGATCAAATGTTGTGTTGGGTTGCCATCATTAAGGCGGCAAAACGGTCTTTTTTGAAAGACTGTAGCACAGAAACGAGGAAAATGTTACTGAGAAACGTTGCTTGTTTTGATGTTCTCTATACTTTTCTGTGATCTGTGGGCGCCATTAAAATTACACCCTGTATATTATATAGAAATAACCTGGTGCCTATAGATGAGTCATATTGGTTGTTGACTTACTTAATTCCTGTTGTTTCCTGTGGAACATAGGGCATCAACAAAGCATCTCCACCTGGTCCTACTGACGGCAATTCTCTTCACTGCATTCCAGTTCTTTCCTTCCTCCAAGGCCTCAGCGTGAACAGATCTTCGCCACGTCTGTCTAGGCCTCCCTCTTTTCCTTATTCCCTGCGGGTTCCAGTCTAGTGCCTCTCTCTCGACAGCCTAATTTTCCTTCCTCAACGTATGCCCTATCCAATTCCATTTTCGCCGCTTTATTTGTATGATCACCTATGTTTCTCCAGATTTTCTCCAAAGTTCTTGGTTTTGAATCACTTCTGGCCAAAAGATATTCAAAATTTTTCTCATTCAGCGATTGATGAAGGTCTGTAATTTAGAGGTAATCGTTTTGTTACTGTCCATGTCTCAGACCCATATAACAGTACAGACTTAACATTACTTCGAAAAATACGAAGTTTGGTCTTCATAGATATCTTCTTGTTTTTCCATACTGGATAGAGCCTCACAAAGGTACCATTTGCTTTTTGGATTCGTTGAGAAACATCCTGTGCAGCCCCTCCGTCTTTTGCCACCACACTACCCAGGTAAGTAAAGCTATCCACATTTTCAATAATCTCTCCACCAATATTAAACGGGTCTCTTTTTGTGGAGTTAATCCTCAGTGCCTTGGTCTTCTTGGAGTTAATCACAAGTCCTGCTTTTTTTGCACTTTCTATCAGATCTGCTAGTTTTGGTTGCATATCACCATGTGCTTCAGATAAGAAGCACAAATCGTCTGCAAAATCAAGGCCTTCTAGTCTGTTATTCAATCCCCATTGGATACCACGTCTTTTCCCTCCTATTACATTTCGCATCACTGCATCGATCACGATCAGGAACATTGTAGGTGATAATATACAACCTTGCCTCACTCCAGACTGCACATCTATTGGTTCAGATACACGGCCTTCATGTATAACTCTACATGTATAATCACGATAAGTTTCTCGGATAAGACATATTGGTTGTTACTTTTAATTAATAATGTTGCCGAATTTCACATTTCAATGTAATACGATACTTTCTGCTTCTCATACCTATACATCTGATTTTACCTACCTTTTCCTTTGCAGGTAAATAAGAAATAACAAGTTACGGCAACGTTTCATTAAAAAAATGCAACAACTGATGAAGTTTTATAGTGCCTAAAATAACCTATTTTGCTTGTTATAACCTATTGAAGGTTTATGCACCTAAATGAAACCCTATTTTAGGTCATTATTTCTTTTGTATAGATTTTACAGAATTTTTATACCACATAGAGGTGCTTGCTCTGTTTGGTGACAACAAAATTCAATGACTAATGTGTTTGACACATACTGTATGTTGATTTCCCTTGCTCCAAGTCCATGTTGTTTTTCAACGCTCCAAACAACGCAAAATGTCTGGTGCCACTGTTACCTGCATAGTCCAAAGTGTAAACTTCTGATCCGTGTTGTCTTGCTCACTTTCGCTTTAGTTCGGTGTTTTGTGGCATGGCGCCTTGTGATGTAACGTTTCATCATTCAAATTTGCACCACTGACTGTGTTTCTGTTAAAAGATCATTTTCAACACATAAGATAGTCCTCACACACAAAAGGCGGAGTTTGATAGTGGGTAACATGAAAAAGATTGTCATGTTGTGCAGCAAATCATACGTAAGTTTATTTTTCATGTCAACAAATACCTTTTGCTAACAGCACAATAATTTGTGGATAATTTTGAAAATGATATATACAAGTGAAAATTTGTTTAGAAAATTAATATTATAAATATTTGGTTGTTATATAGGTAGGGTAGCCCGGGGCTATATCGATCATTTAACATTGAACAGTGTATAATAAATTGAAAGAAACTTTTCCTCCCGAAACTGTTAATTTATTCTGAAACACCATTCCTTTGGCTACAAAAGTGCACAATTTAAAATTATATGTTTATATTTGTGATAGTTGTAAAAATGGAAAAATTGAAACACTACACATTGCAAGATTTTCCAAAACTACGGGATAATTCTGATCATTAAAGGGGCTAGTCTGATCACTTGCAAAATCACATGTCAAGATACATTTTTCACAAATGAATTGTTTCTTACCAAAAGCCCCGACATATAAGCTGCCTTTTTATTACACCAAGGATGAGAGATTTGATGTTTTTTCTGCAAACATAAATGCAGTCTGTTTAACTACTAACAACCTCTCCGCCAACTGTTTCTCTTGATCTCTCGAAAGGATGGTTGGATGTCCAACTGATTTTGTCTTCTTGAAGGGCCTGACTTCTTCTAGTACTGGAAATCCTATTCTGTAATGACGTATATGGCACGTTGAAGAGGCCTGCCGCAGCACGTAAACTTACATCTCCACGCAGTACGCTTGAAACAGCCCTATTCATATTGCCCTCCGACCAGTAGCGGCTTCTGCCTATTCGCACATTCGCACGTGCACACCCAAATAAATCTGCAATGCAATTAATTTTTATTATACTTATTCACTCGACACTATCTCCTTCAAAACATCAAACGTTCCGAAGCCCAATCGCCCCGTCGGCTTCGCCTTACTAGTGCCTGCCGCCGAGATACGTTCCCTGGGAACACAAGTCGCCCTGTGCTCGTTTGCCGCTGTCTGCAGCACGCAAGAAAAGAGAAGGGACTCGCTCTTCTATTATGGGCTCCACGCACACTGCTAGCGTTGTGTTCGCGATACAACAGTGTTGCAATCCCGTTCCAAATTGAGATCGTGTAGCGGAGTAGAGGCAACCCAATTAATCGTAATTAATTTTTGGAGTGGAGTAGCACAAAATCTGCTGATCGATATAGCCCCGATAAAAGTGATCGTAAAAGCCCCAAAAGCCGATATTCTTTTCATTGGTTGGATACACTGCGCTATACAACTTTGGCGCCACGGACGTGTATGACTAACTACAAATATGCCTACCTCATTGTTACATACTGTATATGTTAGTTACTCACTTACTCATAATAATGTGGCTGGTACAGCTTACGTTCGAAAGCTTATCTGTTTAACTATGCGAAAATGCACATCAGTGTACATACCTTGTTTCAAAAACCAATTTTTGACAGGCATGTCAATTTACAAACAGCAGCAGTGTCGTGCGCGTCCCAAGTGTGTAGGTTCTCCTTCTCCACTGAATCGTGATGGGTCGTTCCGGAACGAATCGTTTCAAAGGAACGAAACCAGCAAGTGAACGAATCGTTTCGCTTCCGGAAGACAGCTGGAATCGAATCCGGTTTTGTTTTCAACTACTGCGACTGCACCGTTGTCAACACATGCGAGAAACTTCTACAAGCGGCTTCTCTTGTCCTTTTGCTCCCTTACTTTCCAGTTATCTGCCTCAGCATTGAAAAGGCACTGCGAGGAGGGGGAAGAGGGGGGTTGGGAGGAGGAGGAAAGTTGTATTTTGCCCCTTCCGAAGCACAGTGGTTTGGTCTAAACAGCAGGGACAATGTGAATTCTGCCCGGCCTCAGAAAAAGTTTCCCTCCCATGTTGCAAAAAATTCCCCTTTCGACCTTCAGATTCCTTGTTTTCCACAACCAAGAAATACAACAATAAAATTGAAAATAAATAATCCTTACTTTCAGGATCTATCCAGAACTTCTAATCTAGGAAGGTGTAAGTGATGTAAAGACAAATTTAGCACCAAATCAGACTGATTTATTGATTTGCTTTATTTCACTTCGCTTTTTGCCACTTTTGGCTAATTTGCGAAAATGGGGATGAGTGACGATTGATGAAATTGATCAATGGACACTCACAAACATCCATGGATTCGAACTCGGGACACCGGGCGTGGTAGCGCGATGTGCTAAGTACTCCGCCACGGAGCTCGGCTACCAAATCAGAAGTTTGTGAATACATTTAAAGGGGGTCTGTTGCGAAATAAATTATAGCCGTGTTATTTAGAGGTGGATAAATAACTGTGTATGTAGTTAATTTTTTTTTTTTATTTTTTATTTATTTTACTTGAATGTTGTTATACATTTTAACTCAATCACGATCAACTGAGTTCGAACTGAAAGAAAATACATTTTAGGGGTTTATACGTCACCAAAGGAAAGGGGGGAGTATTTTTTAATGCATGACCTCTTAAATCCACCGTTTCTTGCACATTTTAGATGTTTCACCCTTTTCCCATCCCTAAAATTTCCCTTTCCTGGGAAAGTTTCCTGCTGGGATCATAGCCGCTAAACTCCTCTCCCTTCTTTATCTGTTATTGAGGTCAGAAGGAACCTACCAAGAAGCCAAATATAATAGAGGGCGTTACTACAGTTTTTAACTCGCTCCAAGCTCACCAATAGGGTGACTGTACATTTGAAGGATTAGTGAGTGAGCATTGGAACGAGTTTCTGGAATAGGAACGAGAATTTGTAATCGGAACGTAGCGTAAGAGATTTCGTTCCAACCAAACAGCCTGGAGAGAGGTTAGAGTGCGGGTCTGTTTGAAATACACTTGCGCTTCGTGAAATAAAATGTTCGCTGAAATCTGAATTTGAATCATAAGAACATCGAATTCTAAAAAGAAAGGGACGTTCTATGTATTTGAAGTTAATAAAAATACATTTACTTTGAGAGAAGTGCGCAGTAATCATATGTCATCCATCACAATTTACCCAGATAGCACAGACAGCTTACTGGAAGCATGAAGCAAGCTTGCCATGGCAAGCTAAGTAGCTTGCAGCAAGCTCGCCACTACAAGCTGTTAGCTGGATGAAAGCTTGCATCCAGCAATCTAGTTACCAGAATTGGAAGTTGCAGCAAGCTTACGAAGTCAAGCATGCATCAAGCCTGCCATAACTAGCTGTATGCTTACAGAATGCTCGAAGTAAGCCACATTCTGACTTGCACCTGTAAGCTAAAATGATTTTTCTCTTCATTGATAGCATAAATATGGCTATAATGCACATCATCAGGCAAAATTAAAAAAAAAAACAATTGGGGGCCATGCAACAGTCAGCCACCAGTGTTTGTTATGTGATTATTTTTTTTTAGAAATTTTCCTACTCCCCCTAAAATAGGCAATAGTCATGCTGGATAGTTCAATTCAATGAAGTAACCGATCTAACCGGAAACCAACTCTGGACAACAGTGTGGTCCTTAGAAGGACCGATTCTTCACCACCCGGACCAGCCGAACATGGGGATGTGGTCCCTTCAACACACACCCCCCCCTGCTAGCAGGAACACAGGAGAACGTCCCACTACAACAGTTTTACCTTTTATTGGGCACACCTCTGGGAAATTAAGTAGAATTCTCGCAAGACACGGAGTGAAGACCATCCATAGACCACCACTCAAGACCAAGGCTCTTCTCCGCTCAGTCAAGGATAACCTGGAGCTACGGATTCCAGGATTATACCGTATTCCTTGCGAGTGTGGGACATCATACATAGGCCAAACAGGACGCACCATTGAACAACGACGCAATGAACATCAGCGCAACATCAGATTATTCCAACCTGAAAAGTCACGACTTGCAGAACACAGCATCACAGAGGGACACAGAGTTTTATTTTCTGACATAGCCAAATGTGCCGGGTACTGGGACCGACGATTGAAAAACCCATAGCCATATTACGGAAAAGCACCAATCTCAACAGTGGCTGCGGTGGCTCAGTCGGTAACGCGTCTGACTACCATGCTAAAGGTCCCTCGTTCGATCACCGGCCGGTTCAAATCCGGGAACTTTTCTAACGTTGGAAGCGGCCCCGGCGCCCACCCAGTGTCGAATAACATGGGTACCTGGGGGAAACCCTGGGGGGTAAAGGCGGTCAGGGGCGTGATGCTGATCACATCACCCCCACTCACGACCGGATCAAGAAAGTGTGGGGAGTTACCCCTACACCCCCTATACGCCTTCATGGCGTGGTGCTAAGCACAGGGGAACACTTTACCTTTTTTTACCTCAACAGGGACGTGGGACTCCAGCTCAGTCACGACTGGAATTCGCTCCTCAGTAAAAACAAAGCTGCAGCCAATAAGAGCAACAAAATCCAGAGAGAGACAAGAAGAAGACAGAACCCAAATTCCGCACCATAATTGTCATATTGGTCTCCATTTCTATATTCCCTGATGATGAGAGCAATGTATACGCTCGAAACGTTGGAAGCTAACTCCAGTCTAACCTTTGCGAACCGATCTCTAACTACGCACTGGTAATGATCAGGCTGGAAAGTTCATATGAACTAACCGATTCCTGATTGCCAGTTTCTCTGGCCGCTTTTTTTTCATTTAGAAGGATACACCTTCTCTTTGGTAGGTGAATTGTTTAAATAATTTTTTTGTTGTTGTTGTACCAGGTGATGGTCTAAGTGTCTTTCGGTATTAGGAGTGGTACATATTTACTTATTCTGAGGGTATTTCATTCACATCTCATTTATTCAGTGACGGTAGTGGAAAATTTTCTTCAGTGAGGAAAGTAATAATTACTATGGATTATTTATATATGCAGCATGTGTTGGATATATCACATGCCGTAGTTCCGGGGGATGATGGATATTATACAGCAGATAGTCAGGATGCTGTGGATCAATCAGGAAGGTATACATTGTTAATATATGCTGTAATGGTGTGCAGTGGTATGTAGGAAGGCAGTCGTGTAGAGCATCTTCGTACATTGTGCTGAGAAGTTGTGGATGGTGCGAGTTCATTCGACCAGTTATATATTTGTGACGGACGGCTTCGATGTGAGTTGTGATTTCGGGAAAGGTTATTCGCTCGTACAGTAGTCGTGTAGGACTTGGTAGGACTACTCTGAAGGCCAAACGAAGAGCATGTCTTTCCAGAACTTGGAGTTTGTGATAGAATGCATCTGGTGCTGATATCCATGCAGTGTAGCCGTAAGTAATTGCTGGTCAAAGGAAAGCCTTGTAGGTATGTAGGACGACCTGAGAGGTGAGTCCCCAGTAAGTTCCAATTAGCCGTTTGAGTAACCTTAGCCGATTTGTAGCTTTCTGGACAATGTTGAGCAAGTGACGTTTCCAGGTTAGCTTGGAGTCAAATATGACTCCCAGGTATTTTGCATTGGTTGTAGGCAGAATAGGAGTTCCCCGTATTTTAATGTTTAATAATGTTGGGTTCTTTTGGATCTTCGAGCGACAGCCTGTTTGTAGAAACACCAATGTTTATGTTTTGAGAGCATTAATTGTGAGACGCCATGTGTCACACCACCTTTGGAAGGAGTATATAGCTGGTTGGAGAGCTTTGTTGATAGCTTGGATGGTTGAACAACATGCGAGAAATGCGGTGTCGTCGGCGAATTGGTAGATAGAAACTTGTGGAGGTTTTGGCATATCGGCAACGTATAATATGTAGGTAATGGTGATAAAGCAGCACCCTGTAGAACGCCAGAGTAAGGGAAAATGGGGTATGACATCGCTCCATTTACAGCGACATAAGCGATCCTATTTGTTAGGAAGTTGTGGACTAATATATATATATATATAATATTATAATATATATATATATAATATAGCAAAGCGGTAGGTGGCATTTATGGAGCTTGTAGATGAGTCCAGTATGCCATACGTTGTCAAATGCTTTCTCCAGGTCGAATATTACTAGACAGGATGGTTTGGAAGTATTGAAGTGATTTGTGATGCTAGTCGTTAGTTTTAACAAATTATCAAGGACACTGTGTTGAGGTCTAAAGCCTGCTTGGTGCGACGGGAGTAAACTGTTTGCTTGTAAGTGCATGTGTATGCGTCGAACAATGATGCTAATTTTGCTAAAGGTTGATGTGAGCTGAATAGGTCGATAGTTTGCGGGATTAGTAATATCTTTGTTTTGCTTTGGAAACATTAGAACCTTCGAAATTTTCCAGTCTGTCGGATAGTGTCCTGTGCGGAGGATAAAATTGTAGATAATGGCCAGAAAGGACAAAAATGCAAGTGGGGCCTGTTTAATCAATACGTATGTGATATTGTCCAAGCCGGGGGCAGTGTTTCTCTTCCTACGCACAGTATTGATAATATCGTATGTTGTAATAGGAACAGTTAGAGCATTATTAGGATCAATATCGTGCGTATTTCTGGGTTGCAGTTGCCTGTTATGGGGATTGGTCATTCTGTCAATTTTGGCTTGGAGGCGGAGATTTGGAGCTAGTTGTGTTGTTGGAGTGAAAGTGTCTTGCAAGACATTCGCGAAGGCATGAGCTTTTTCAGTGTCGGTGTACTACGGATTGCCCAGTGAGCACCTTGAAACGTTTCCTATACTTGCTGGGATGGCCTTCATAGACCAATTCGTTGCACGTTTCAATCCATCGACGTTGTTTATAATATTTTATATAGTTTTGAACTGTACTCAGCCATTGACGGTGTAAGTTAAGGGATTAAGGATTTCTCGTCTGTAGGTAGTCCCTGTATGCTCGTCGTGATGCCGTGATTAGATGAAGATATTGCGGAGGTAGCTTTGGTTTGTAACTATTGAGAGTGGTGGTAGGTATGTGAGTGGTTGCCGCACTGGTAATCTGTGCCGTAAGATGTTCCACCGCCGTATCGAGTTCCTCTGAATTGTTTGGTGGTGGAAGTGGGTCAAGAAATGCTTGCTGTAGTTTTGCACTATATGCTTCCAAATTTGCTTTATTGTAACACCAGATTTTTCGGGGTTGTATTTTACTGCTCATATTGCGGTTACCAAGATTTAAGGTGATTTTCACTGGTCATGATCACTGCCAATGGAATCCAGCACAGATATGTTCAAGTAGGCGCTAAGAGATGTTGATGTTATAACAACGTCAGGGGTAGTGTTACTTATGGGACGTGTGGCTCTGGGCAGTACATGGAATTCCGCTGTGGTATTTTGGTTCAGAAATTGTAAAAAGTTTGTTTTGTCTTGCATGCTGCGACTATGATAATTGATGTCCGCTTCTATGATATAATGTTTACTGAGGTTTTGGATATGTTGAAAGAATTGGTATGGAATAGTCTCCCCTGGTCTTACATAGATGGTAGCGAATGTAACGACCCGGGGTGGAAAGTAGATGGTACTTGCAGTATGTTCTGGTAAGTGGAAGTTTGGTGGGAAGGTAACTGTTCGATATGGTAATTTTCTATATATTCCAATTTCTGTGCCGCCATTTACTCGTAAGCCCGGCGGACCATCGTGGCGTAAAATATTGTATGGTGGTATATGACAGCTTATTTTTGGAGCGAGATAGGTTTCGTTTAGAGCAAAGCAGTGAACAGATTCTTCCACGAGCAGAATGACTTTTCGGTTAGGCAATGATCGGATATTTAGAAATAGAGAATTATGCTATATACAGCCTGCCATAATGATATAAATAACAATTAGGTTCCTAGACTTCTGTTTCCATTGGTACAATTTGAAAATGTACGTGTGGACCAGAATAAGTATCAAACAGGTGGACACGAAATATAGTTTTAGCTGTCAGTACTATCTGTTGTAATATATGTTGGCGCAGGAATGGGTGGATTTTTGTAGAGTTAATGTTTGGAATCAAAGTAGATCTTCAACCGTCACTGGTTGTTTCAAAGTGTTTTATGGTGGAGTTGTGGAGTCCATCGTTCTTAATGGTACAGTCAGGTCAGGACGTGATGCTTCAGGGTTTCGACGGGCAGCACAACGGTAACAATATGAGGGACGAACTTCCTTGCACGTGTTACACTTGGGTGGTGCATTTTGATTTGTGCAATCTTTAGTTGCGAATTTGGATCATTATTGTTCTGGATTCGAACGCATTTTATGACTTCATGACCTTCCAAACTCAGTTCTTCTAATACTTCTTGATCAGCAAGTTCTGGATCTACGCCTCTGATAACAACTGACATGTGTGGTGGTTTGTTTGGGGGTGGTGGTTGTTTGGCGGATTTGGGTGTCAGTTGAGAAAGAGCAGCCTGTGGTCCAAAAAATTCGAACGAAACGTTGTCTCTCAGAGTAGAGAGGAATTGTGGATCTTTTGATTTTATAATGATGCCATTTCTGGTGAATATAATTTGTTCTACTTGTGCTCCGGGGAGGTATTTTTGCAACTGTTGAAGAAGCAGCTTAGGAGTTCTATACTTGGGGTCGTAGTATTGCAGTAGGAAGTTGTAAACAGTGGAATTCGCTTCAGTGCGACCATCGGTTTGTGCAGTATCTCTGGAATTGAACTTTGATATGCGTGCTTGTTCTTGATATTTTTGTTTCTTTTGTTGTTGAAGAGGAGATCGAGAGCGATCTCTGGATGTTTTCGAATCGGCTGAAGTGCTTCTTGAGTTGTCTCGGTTTTGTTTTTGGATTATCCCGTCTCGAGAGTGTGCACCCGCCACTTGTTGGGTGAGCCCCTTATGCATGTTGAGCGAAGGGAGGCAACCTAGTAATCCTTATTTTCAAACACGGAAACAAATAGAAGACAAGAGTTATTTCAGGTGTTGCAAACGAGTATTGCAACCACTGTTTGCTCCAAAATAAGCAAAGTACAAAGTGCTGCAAACGAGAATTGTAGCTCAGTTTGCTTCAAAATAAGCAGAGTACAAAGTGCTGCAAACGAGAACTGTAGCACAGTTTGCTTCAAAATAAGCAGAGTACAAAGTGCTGCAAACGAGAACTGTATCACAGTTTGCTTCAAAATAAGCAGAGTACAAAGTGCTGCAAACGAGAATTGTAGCACAATTTCCTTCTAAATAAGCAGTGTTCACACCAGTGTTTGCAAACAGTTGCTCCAAAGTAAGCAGTAATGGTTGTATGTCCCTTCACAGCAAGGCGTTCTGCCGAAAGCACCTCGAACACACCAAACCACTGCATAGGATTTGGTTTCCTACAGCCGTCCGTTCCAAATGTGCTGAAACCAAACCCACAGCCAATGCGTCAAGTGGGACCAACCAAGAGAGAGAGATGTTCTGGCCGCATTTTTTTTTTTTTTTTTTTGTCCTCGTTTTCCATTTAGAAGGTTACACCTTCCCTTTGGTAAGTGAATTGTTTTCATAAATGTTTTCCCTTGCAAGGTGATGGTCTAAGTGTGTTTTCAGTATTGAAGTGGTACAGATTTACTTTTTCTGGGGGTAGTTCACTTAGATGTTATTTATTCAGTAGGGGGAAAATTACTTGTTAGGAAAGTAATAATTTGCTATGGTGCTGCATGTGTTGGATATATCACGTGCCGTAGTTCCGGAGGATGATGGATTATATACAGCTGATAATCAGGATGCTGTGGATCTATCAGGAAGGTATACATGGTTAAGAGATGCTGTAATGGTGTGCAGTGGTAAGTGGGAAGGCAGTCGTGTAGAGGATCTTCGTACATTGTGCTGAGAAGTTGTGGATGGTGCGAGTTCATTCGACCAGTTATATATTTGTGACGGATGGCTTCGATCTGGGTTGTGATTTCCGGGAAGGTTATTCGCTCGTACAGTAGTCGTGTAGGACTTGGTAGGACTACTCTGAAGGCCAAACGAAGAGCATGTCTTTCCATAACTTGTAGTTTGTGATAGAATGAGTCTGGGGCTGATATCCATGCAGTGTGGCCGTAAATTATTGCTGGTCGAAGGAAAGCCTTGTAGGTATGTAGGACAACCTGGGAGTTGAGTCCCCAGGATGTTCCAATTAGCCGTTTGAGCAAGCTCAGACGATTTGTAGCTTTTTGGACGATGTTGAGCAATTGAGGTTTCCATGTTAGCTTGGAGTCAAATATGACTCCTAGGTATTTTGCAGTGGTGGCAGGCAGAATTGGCGTTCCCCGTATTTTGATGTTTAATAATGTTGGGTTCCTTTGGATCTTCGAGCGACAGCCTGTCTGTAGAAACACCAATGCTTGTGTTTTGAGAGCATTTATTGTGAGACGCCATGTGTCACACCATCTTTGGAAGGAGTTTATAGCTGGTTGGAGAGCTTTGTTTATAGCTTGGATGGTTGAACAACAGGCGAGAAATGCGGTGTCGTCAGCGAATTGGTAGATAGAAACTTGTGGGGTTTTTGGCATATAGGCAACGTATAGTATGTAGAGTAATGGTGATAAAGCAGCACCCTGTAGAACGCCAGATTAAGGGAAAATGGGGTATGACATCGCTCCATTTACAGTGACATAAGCGACCCTATTTGTTAGAAAGCTGTGTACTAATCTGACATAGCAAAGCGGTAGTTGGAATTTATGGAGCTTGTAAATGAGTCCAGTATGCCATACTTTGTCAAATGCTTTCTCCAGGTCGAATAGTACTAGACAGGATGGTTTGGAAGTGTTGAAGTGATTTGTGATGCGAGTCGTTAGTTTTAACAAATTATCAAGGACACTGTGTTGAGGTCTAAAGCCTGCTTGGTGCGACGGAAGTAAACTGTGTGCTTGTAAGTGCATGTGTATGCGTCGAACAATGATGCGTTCGAATATTTTGCTAAATGTTGATGTGAGCTGAATAGGTCGATAGTTTGTGGGGTTGGTACTATCTTTGTGTGGCTTTGGAAACATTAGAACTTTCGAAATCTTCCAGTCTGTCGGGTAGTGTCCTGTGCGGAGGATAAAATTGTATATAATGGGCAGAAAGGACAGAAATGCAAGCGGGGCCTGTTTGATCAATACGTATGTGATATTGTCCAAGCCGGGAGCGGTGTTTTTCTTCCTACGCACAGTATTGATAATATCGTCTGTTGTAATAGGAACAGTTAGAGAATTATTAGGATCAATATCGTGCGTATTTCTGGGTTGCAGTTGCCTGTTATTGGGGTTGGTGACTCTGTCAATTTTGGTCTGGAGGCGGAGATTTGGAGCCAATTGTGGTGTTGGTGTGAAAGTGTCTTGCAAGACATTTGCGAAGGCATAAGCTTTTTCAGTGTCGGTGTTTAGGGCTGCGTCCTTGATTGTTATTGGATAAGGAGTACTACTGGATTGTCCAGTGAGCACCTTGAAACGTTTCCAGTATTGGGTGGGATGGCTTTCATCACTCAATTGGTTGCACGTTTCAATCCATCGACGTTGTTTATAAGCTTTTATATAGTTTTGTACTGTACGCAGCCATTGACGGTGTAATTTAGGGATTCAGGATTTCTGGTCTGGAGGTAGTCCCTGTATGCTCGTCGTGATGCTGTGATTAGGTGAAGATATTGCGGAGGTAGCTTTGGTTTGTAACTATTCAGAGTGGTCGTAGGTATGTTAGTGGTTGCCGCACTGGTAATCTGAGCAGTAAGATGTTCCACTGCCGTATCGAGTTCCTCTGAATTGTTTGGTGGTGGATGCGGGTGAGAAAAAGCATTCTGTAGCTTTTCACTATATGCCTCCCAGTTCGCTTTGTTGTAACACCAGATTTTTCGAGGTTGTATTGTACTGCTCGTATTGCGGTTACCAAGATTTAAGGTAATTTTCACTGGGTCATGGTCACTGCCGATGGAATCCAGCACAGATATGTTCAAGCAGGCACTTAGAGATGTTGATGTTATAACAACGTCAGGGGTAGTGTTACTTATGGGACGTGTGGCTCTGGGCAGTACATGGAATTCTGCTGTAGTGTTTTGGTCCAGAAATTGTAAAAAGTTTGTTTTGTCTTGCATGCTACGACTATGAAAATTGATATCCGCTGCTATGATATAATGTTTGCTAAGGGTTTGGAAATGTTGAAAGAATTGGTATGGAATAGTCTCCCCTGGTCTTACATAGATGGTAGCAAAAGTAACGACCCGGGATGGAAAATAGATGGTACTAGCAGTATGTTCTGGCAAGTGGAAGTTTGGTGGGAAGGTAACTGTTCGATATGGTAATTTTCTATCTACTCCAATTGCTGTGCCGCCGTTTACTCTTAAGCCCGGCGGACCATCGTGGCGTAAGATGTTGTATGGTGGAATATGACAGATCATTTTTGGAGCAAGATAGGTTTCGTTTAGCGCAAAGCAGTGAACAGATTCTTCCAAAAGCAGGTGTTGCAATAAAGCTTTTCGTTTAGAAACGGATCGGATATTTAAAAATAGAAAATTATACATATTCCGTACTGCCATATTCAAAACCTTAAACCGCAGTTTCCAAGTGGGATATGTGGAAATGCACATGAGGACCAGAGTATGTTGCATGGAGTTGCAAGTTGAAAATTGTTTTTGCAGATGCTGTTACTTGGGTTAATATGTGCGTTCTTAAAAATGGGTGCACATTTTGGAGAGTCAGGGTGAAGAAACGTATTAGATCTTCCACTGTTACTGGAAGTCGTAGTGAATTGTCAGGTTCTGTAGCAGTGTCATTGGTGCGCAGGGGAACTGTTAGATCAGGGTGTTCAGGTATTGCATCTGGCTTGGCTTTGCATTTGTAACTGTATGTAGGATGGTTTTCCGTACATGTGACACATTTTGGTGCAGCAGTTTGGTTTTGACATTCTCTGGTTGAATGGGGTCCTGAACAGTATCCGCATTTATCTCGGTTTGGACATGCAGCAGTAGTGTGCTTGTTATACTGTTGGCATTTTTCGCACCGCAATGGAAGAGGTTGTTGAGAACGGGATGGTTCAACTTTGTACCTGCGTCTGTATATGTATGCTCCACTGTGTAGTAGGGTGTCTACAGCATTTTGTGAGTCTGTTAGGACCCGCACCATGTATGTGGGTCCGTTGTTATTGCGAATACGGATACATTTGCGGATTTGTACACCTTCGCATTCCAGTTCCTCAAAAATCTCTTCGTCTGTTAGACTAGGTTCTACGCCCCTGATGACAACTGATAGTAGTGGGGATTTATGTGGTGGTGGTGGTTGTTTTTGAATGGAAGCATTTAGTGTTTGGATGTTTGCTTTGGCTCCATAGATTTCAAAAGAAGCTTTGTTCCTAATTAGTTTTGCAAAGTCTGGATCTGGTGATTTCAATATGATGCCATTACGGGTGAACAGTATTTGTGCAATTTGTGCCCTTGGTGCATACTTAGATGTTTGTTGGAACACATGTTTTGCTGTATTGAATTTGGTGTCGTAATTGGTGAGCAGGAAGTTGTATAAGCTGTTATCCTGTTGTTTGGATTTTAGTTGGGTTGCATGAGCTGTATTTCCTGTATCTCGTTTAATTGGTGATCTAGATCGTTGACGTTGAGGTAGAGGTAATCCTTCATAGGAATTGCGACGTCGGTGTTTTGTGGAATAGCTGGACGTTTGCATTGGATCATTGGTACTTCGTGAATCGAGCATCGTCTCGGAGTTTGGACCGTCCGTCCGTTTAGTACCTCCGGTGAAGGTTTTCACCCCTTCTCGCTGTCGTAGCAGCGTTGCAGGAAGACCATGATGCATATCAGAAGACCACAACCGTGAGTTGTTTATATGATCCAATAGAACAAACGCAAATCCTATGGGAAAAGAGGCACAAACTCAAACCAACTGACAACTCAATCCAAAGAAGCGAATCCAAATTCCAAACTAATTGTACAGCCCAAGACAAAAGAAGAGGAAGGATGAAGGTAGTAAGGGAAAACAGTTTCAAAAAATAGTGCAAGTCGTATGTCTGCTCCACTCAACGTGTTCAACCAAAAAGGTTCCTCGCAATCACCTAACCACCGTATAGGCACAATTGGTACCGTTTGTCCGTTCCAGACTTACGCCTTCCACCTGGAATAATTGGCCCACGATGCGTGACACAAGAGAGACCGACTTACGATTACCTATACCTTGATGTCTGGCCGCACAGATGTTCCTGTTCATATAGTCATGAATCAAGAAGGTTGGTCATGGGAGATGCACTTTTATTCACTGCATTTGATTTTCTTCTAACACTTGTGGCTTAATGTTCACACATCTTTCGAAGGGTGTTAAATACAATTTATCACTATATTTACAATCAAACATATCATTATTTGTGTTACAGAAACTTAAGTTTCCTTTACACATTTTTGGCAGTGCCATCTAGCGGCGGCTACAGGATACATGAACATTCATATTTCACTTTATTACACTGTATTTTGGTTTTATTTAATTTTGTCACTATTGTTTATGTTTAATGAATATATCTATTCATATATTAATGGGTGTCTCTAGTGTTAATATTTCTTAAAGAATGTATCCACTCACGCTAAGTACCACATACTTGAAGCTTGCGTCCAGCTTGTCATATCAAGCTTGCTCTGACAAGCTACAAGGAAGTTATCGTATGCTTGCCGCAAGCTTATGTGCTATCTGAGTAACTTATTAATTATATTCGACGGTTACATTTTTCATTTTACTCCCCTCTTTCCCTCCCATTACACAACCTTTATCAAAAACAGATACAACAAGGTACAAAGAAAATATCGGTTATGAACCATTCTTGTGGTCGACATAAAGAAAGTATATTTTCAAAAACCTAGTATTCATATATTTATGTACGTGGACGAATCAATTACATGCAATCGGCCTCTTTGAGAGATTCCTTTTACCACATGGCATATTTTTTTAGCTTTATTTCCATCACTTTTTGTGTGACTACTATTTGTTATAGCTAATATCAATAATAAATTGGAATACAATGCATGATGATAATTTTCTCCTTTCAAAGTAAAGTATATTTTAACATTGGTGAGTTGAGCAGTGCAGCCGGGAAGTGTAACACATTGCAAACGCTACATTGAATGGGCCTTAGGATGTGGCGAATTTGTTGCCGAATAGTATTGAATTTTGCAATTCTCCACAATTGACGACTTTCCGATGCACTCGCGATTGTTCTGGAGACGCTTGGATCAAGTGCCGCTTGGTGCCAGCACCAGCTAGCTACCTTACCGCTGCTTCTTTTTTTTTTATTTGATTTAGTTTATTTTACTTCGCGTTTTGTGCCTGTTGGCTAATTTGCGAAGATGGGGATGAGTGATGAAATTGATGAATGGACATTCACAAACAACCAAGCCCGACCGGGATTCGAACCCGGGACCCTTGGCGTCGCAGCGCCTTACCGCTGCGTGTGGAAAGCAGGAATCTCAGACACAGACAGTGCGCACCTTGCTCCCGATCGAGGTGAAGTAGAAAGGAAGGCGACGTGTGTTCGACGATTAGTCTCGCTTGCACGAGACAGGACTTGTACGTTGTCCATTGCCTGGAAGAGCAACGAAACATGTCGTAGTTACGTTTCCTTGAACATCGCCAACAAATGTACGTTTGGTTTGAGTTGCGTTTTAAGTCCACTTTATGCACAGTAAGGCTAATCGGGACTGGACCTACAGTTTAAAGTGGGATCCGAACCACTTGTGCCTCCACCGGGTATCGAACCCGGGACCCCTTGCTTACAAGGCAATAACGCTACCACTGCGCCATGGGGGAGGCGCCAACAAATGTACGACGTCCAAGAAGCCGAGAGATTCGTCTTCCAAATGGTTTTGACGCTGCAGCTGCGAGATTTTTGACTGTCGAAAGAAGAGAAGTACAGTCAGAGAAAGAATTACCTGGGCCACGGGACCTAGAATTTCGTAACGTCTTAAAGCCTGTTGTTTATGCAACCCAAATAACAAAATATTCGCTTAAGTTTGTCTGGTGTATCTGAGTTCTCGGGAAGGATTGAGCATTGATAGCATGAGTCACATGACTCATGCCTCAGCCACAACAAACAGCTGGGTGCTACGAGGCCTCCAGAAGAAAATTTCAGGAACTGGTTTCTTAACATGAGCTACTCGTAAGGAAATATTCTTTCCTGTATTATTAGAGTCATTGTCAATAAGGTTCACTGAAATGATGGTTCTCATCACAGACCACATGCCACACGCTAATTGTTTAAGTCCATTTTATGCACTGGACCTACAGATTAAAGTGGGAACCGAACCAAATGTCCCTCTATCTGGTATTCAATTCGGAAGCCTTTGATTACAATGACGAAGACGTTACCACTACGCCATCGGAGTGGCAATGGAACGCCTTGAAAAAGAGACCTAAACCATTTTTGGCGTAAATATTAAAATTAAGACAATATTTTGTGGTCACAGGTTCGAACCGTGGCATAGATTTTTGTGCCATCGTCCATTTCACGAGTTTATAATTCTTCCTCACCGACACGATTAACACGAGTGGTAGAAGAAAAGCGAAGTAAAATAACTGAAACAGAAATAAAAGGAAAAAGCGAAACAAATTTTATCCCTAATATTATGCAGTCACTTCAGTCGTATTCACGGAATGCCGTGGTCTCTAATTTGTCTTTTCCCATTTGTGCTCTCGATTCCCTCTGTCACGATTGGTCTAAACTAATTAATGCGATGTTAATTAAACAATCCAAACAACGAAACAATGCACAATCAACTGCACAAAACAACATTCCAATTGTTTTCGAATCGGAAAACAATTGCGACGCTGTAAAATGAAGCAAGATGCAGTAATAAAGTGGGATTTTGGTACGGTATAGAATTAAATCGATGAAGATGTTCGATTTGATTGGATGTTTGTTATTTAGTGGCACTATTGTTTCACTTTTGGCAAATAGCGACAATGAAGATGAGTAATGAGTGATGATATGATGACCTTGATTAAGGGACACTCACCAAGAACACCCATGGCCAAGCCGAGATTCGAACCAGGTGCTCATGCTGTCGTAGCGCGTTGTGCTAACTACTCAGCCACGGAAGTTGGTTAGGTGTGGACATTATACCATATTTTGTGCGCGCAATTGAGATCAATCAATGGAATGACTAGGAATGTTATATTATTAATATATTCATATCATAATATCACGTCATATTATTTGGCACGAAGTAACATCAGAGACATTCAATCTTGCATTTTTGTCTTTCAACTAATTCTTCGACTTCAGGTTAACCACATCAATAAGATAAATTATGAAACAAATGATAATGATTATGGGATATTGACAGTTATTACGAATTACCTGACACAAGCAACATTAAGCAGACTCTGTGAGCAAGCTCATTCATTGGTCGACATTCGATCTAGTCACCAAAGTTCCCGGGTTTGAGTACCGTCCTTGTCACAGGTGTTTGAGTATTTCGTCATTAATTTCATGTAATGGTCACTCGTCCGCGACTGGGAATAAAAGTGATATTACGTAACAAAAATAATAAAAATATACATGATCGAAGGGTACTTATTTCATTTCTTACGAAATACCCTACGAAACCGGGATATATGAAATATATGTATCTTCACATACGTTTTCGATTTCTAAATTTATCTAGTCGAGACCGAGAACGGGAGAGCAATTTTCAATTCGAGAAACCGAGAGACGGAGACACTGTCAAGTCTTATTTCTTTCTTGACATCTCCCTAATTGAGTTGTTCTTTTTGTTATTGGCTTTGTATTGGCAATTATTGTAATTATTCTTCCCCTGTAGGTAAACCATAACGACGATTTATGATGAAATAAAGCAGATAAAAGGGCAAGAACATGAAAGTCATGCCTGCCCGGGACTTCAACCCGGAACCTTACGTAACGAGATTTGAAATTCTGGAGAAGGCATCCGTGTTTCGCTTGGCTTTCTCTTTCCTCTACTTCTGTTATTTTATCATACATGTATAATTAAAATGGATTTGAGAAAATATGTTGCGAGCCATAACTTTGTTGGTTAGATGCTACAGATGTGAACTTCAACATGGAATAAATTATTATTATTTGTTTCGTATGTGGTTCAACATGAAATTTTCTTACACTGTGACAATTTATTATTTTAGTTTTTGTTTTGTTCACAGATAAGCTAACCGGGACTGGATTTTCAGTTTAACATGGGCTACGAACCACTACGTGCCTCCACCGTGTATCGAACCTGGATCCCTTGATTATAAGGTGACGAGGTTATCATTACGGCATCGAGGAGGCTCCGTGACAAAATGTTATTCACTCGAGCTCTACAATAATTTATTTCAACATTTACATTTTCGTTTTCTTCTTTCTTTTTGTTAACTAATCTTAAACGGCTCTTTTTGCGTCTTGGAATTTCTTCATGTTTCAGGAAAAGAAAAATAATACATGCAGGTTGTATAAAAAAAAACGTGCAAATAGATAGAAAGCTCACTGTCGAGAACAATTTATAAATAACGTAACCATTAGGAAACTATTCGAACGTTAACTGATATAACTGCAGATGAAACAATACTTACAGACGTTAACGAAATATCTATTCTTGTATAAGCTCACAGGCAACAGGTATCTGGTGAGTTCTTCACTCTTGATAACTACAAGCAAAGGTCACTGAACCAAAGGGTGGCAAACAGGCGTCTGCTCTGCGAAACTAGGGTTACAGACGAGGCCACGTGTTCCTGTTATCAATGTCGTACGGAATAAGGAGGAACACAGATTCCGTATCAAACAATTTTTTTAGACGTATGTTTTGGTCCCGTCATTGCATGTAGAACACTTTCTCGTCGTGGCCTTGAAGGCCTACGTAATGGCTTCTCTGCAGGAAGGATAGCTTACCATTGAGGGAAGGAAACGTGTGTGTGTATAGAGGTCCTTCCACTTTCGTATTCTTCTTCATTTCAGAACGTTTGCTGTATCGTCGATTTAATCCAATCTATCCGTTGTAGTTTTTAGGTTCTGTTTCTATTCGGTAATTTCACATTGTCTTCCTGCTTATGTTATTAGCGACGAAGATTCTGGATTCGATAATCTGGACAATAACGGGATCGTTTTGGTTGTTTGATTTTGTGTCTTGAGTCCACTTTATGCACAGTAAGACTAATCAGGAATGCACCTACAGTTTAAAGTGGGATCCGAACCACTATGTGCCTACACATTACTTTGCTACTAGATATTTGCATGCTAAGATGTAGGAAGTGCTACATTTTCAGTATGTGGAATTAAGAGTTATTTTGGATACGAAGGATCGGACAATGGAGTAATGGGAGAGTATCACCTCTCATGTTTGAATTATACCCCCCCCCCACACACACACAGCATATCGGCCGTGGTTTTTATAACGAAATATAACATGGATGAATTGTGTCAAGAAAAACTGGAGCCTATTAACATCCCTACGGAACTTGGAAGAAAATCCACGTACAGATAAGGAAGTTCTGTTCCGACAAAATCTGACGTATAGTAAATGAAAAAGCAAAGTGCTACGTTGTGCTTTGCACCAAGCCATGAAGGCGTGTAGGGGATGTGGAGTTAGGACCTTACACTTTCTTGTTACGGGCGAAGGTGGGGCTAATGTGATCACCACCACGTCCCTGTCCGCCTTTACCTCCCCCCCGAGTTTCCTACAGGTACCCACTTTATACGATGCTGGGTGGGAGCCGGAGCCACTTGAACAGGTGGACAAAATTCCAATTCTCCCCAGTCAGGGATCGAACTCAGATCTCTCGCATGGTAATCACACGCCCTAACGACCAAGCTACCGCGGCACATATAGTATAGTAGCCTTTGTAATGAAGGCAATAATTATTTTAGCGTTTTGTTCAATGCTTTTAGGCGAATCATTTTCAGACATGTAACGTGTAACTCTTTTCGGTTCTGCGACTTGGCTTGAGAACAGCCGATATTCTGACAAACAACATTTCACCTGACAAGTCACGTGACTTTCCTACATTTCCTGTGTCTGTTGGCTATTGCATGAAAGATGAGTTGCTCTTGAGACAGACAGAATCACCCGATCACCTAAATGTGCAATGTGTGTTGCCTACGTTTCCGGCATTATTTACTGCCATTAAATCTTATGGGGAAGAACTTTTTTCCACCACTGTACACGAGGTTGCCGAGATTAAGACGTTGGTACTTCACATCATGAAGAAGCTTAGCAATCATAAAGGTTAGAAGCCTGATGTTGTGTCTGTTTGACCATTTTACCGGATGAGGAGGTACGGCAGAGTGGAAGAATACCCGATGTTTGAAGTTTTTTTTATCCACAAATTCCGATGTGCCAATGTGGCAGGACAATGCTCGATACGACAGGTGTGTTTTGTGCTTCTACCGTTACATTGGTTTTTGACCAAGTGGCTTTCGACAAAAACCTATCATAAAATTGAATCTTATCATCTTCAAAATCTGCGTGCTAAAACTTGAAATAGTGAGAGTACGAAGAGGAACTCGAGTGTTAAAATATTCAACTGCACAGTAAATCAAATATTTAACCGCTGAGATTAATTTTGTTCTTGGAACGTTCTTTTTCATTTTGGCGTAAAAACTATGTTGTTTTATCGGCGATTACGTACTTACGTAGGGGGAAGGATTTTGTAATTTATTACGCATTGAACCTTCTTGTAAATTGCATGATTGTGCAGGAAAATCTTGGATTAATTAAATAATTTTGGCGTTCCACAATGAACGTTGTCTTTCTTTAATGGTGTTGAAAAACTGAATGCATGAAATTGGACAAGGCGAAAAGAAGTCTTGTACTAGGTGTTGCCTATTCTTCAACATCGTCTTTAAACTATTGCTAGAACAATGTAAATGTTAAAATTTGAAGACGCCAGTAAAAGTATTAAAAGTGAGCATCTGTTCTTTGAGTTGGGGCACTGTTTGACGAAATATTGTTAAATGTGTGTGTGTGTATATATATATATATATATATATATATGCTTGTTACTGATTCGCGTGAGCAATACCAAAGAGAAGTAATGATTGTTATTTATTAAAAGTTGATTCTTAGATCACAAAAGATAATGCTTGAATTGTATAGTTGCATTTTTTGTCTTGTTGAAACAACTACGTAATAAAACGAGTTATGTTAAAATTGTAACTATTGACTAGTTTATCAATTCTCTTGAGTTTAAAAATTACAAGCCTGGTCACAACAAAGTAAGTAGTGGGTGTTGGTGTAATAAATCGTAGAGAAGTAGATGGTACACTGAGAAAGAGGATTAGTAGCAGATGCAAAATATATTGTGATGCAGAATATTTCTTACGTCAATGAAGGTTTCGTTTCACCTACAGAGTGACTTGACATAAACCATTTGGTTGAGTTCTCTTAACAAACAGATATGTTTGACGTTATTTCTGTACATTGACACAGCAATTTTGTTCTTGGTCTTCTTTCTATTACATCGAAATAAATATTTTGTTCCGTGAACAAAAACAACGTGATGCTCGTACTGGCAAGTGTGACAAGAGGAAATATGGCGGATCTGTGAACCCGTACTCTTCGAGTATTTTAAAGTCGTGGAGATTTGAAACACTAATATGTACATTTGCTAGTAAGTGTGACAGTATTCATGTTAAATGTTGTTAAATATGTTATGTAGGAAGTGTAAATCATAGAAATATATAAATACAGGCGTAGAAGTTCAATGCAAAATGTTGAGGTGGTTTTGTCTCGTATCTTAATTTGTAATTCATATGCAATATCTGATCATGCTAAATATAAAATAGCTACAATACATTACAAGTGGTGCAAGCGTGTTTTATGTTAACACAGGCACGATAGCTCAGTCAATATAGCATCTTGACTACCATATGGTCGACCTGGGTTCGATCCTCGGGTTAGGTGAACCGGGCCAGGCATTTTCCCAACAGTTAATATAATTTGTATAACAATTTACCTTTTGATTGTAAGCTACTGGCGTATCAGTGCAACGTGTACCGTGTTGGTATTGCACCTTGTTACATTATGAGTCCGTTATCTGACTGTACTCCCTCTAGAATTACTTTGTGTTTTCTTTAAACGACAGATTTCGACCATTTATGCAATGTAAAATTTGTTCCAACATGCGGAAAACACAAATAGCTGAGATATTTAATCCCAAAATATGGTAAGCGTAAATAACAACTTTCCATGACGAAGTTGCTTCACCACTTTTTATGAGTAAAAACCGGTTGTGTGCACACTCAAATAGCTAAAGAACATATGTAAAGTTGCTATCAGCGCCAAACCTAACCCTCCAAACCTAACAATGTAATATTATAACTGCTGTTGTGATATGTCGTGTTAGGTGATTTACTTGCACGGAACTTTCAGGCTGGTCTGCTTCATGTTAAAAAAACAGGTGTACTTTTCTTCACAATAACACCTTTCTGAAGACTAAAATCAATTGAACATGTAAAAAATATTTCATTTTCTTCAGAGGGTCAAGAGGATTAAACAGATTATTATGTTAAAAAAGGTCAAACAGCGTGAAATGAAGTTTTGAAATTTTTATTGCATTTTTAATCTTTAACTCATTAACATTCCACAAAATAAGTATTTTAGTCCTGTGCGCATGAAAATGGTCCATCGTGATAGTATGCCATTATGTTCCCTGTGCCTACTCGGATATTTCCAAGTTTTTACTTGTTGCCAGGTGAGAAGTGAATAGTGAGGTGATTAGAAGTTAGATGTTCTCGCTCCTTGATATTTCCTTTGGTGTTCCCCAAAAAAGATTTATTTCTTAAATGTAATGATGATTATGTTAGGCACTTGGATACAGGTTCAGTTTTTGTTCATAAATAATGTAGTTACTTATGGTTTGCATGAACAATCAATTAGAGTGCTTGTTTGCTCTGGTTGTTAATTTCAGTGTGACTTTTACAAATATATGTATATATAATCTGTGAAAAATCCCTATGCTTAGTATGTTAAGCAGTTAAATTGTGAATGTAGCTAGTTTCGTTTGACAATTTGTTGTGTCCCTCCCACACACATACTACATAAAGGTGATGTCAGAAGTTTTAAAGTTATGGAGTTATGGTAGTTAGAATGTATTCCGAAATGGTATGTTTCTTGCACAATGGAGCTGCATAATTTGTGCTTGAAATGTGTGAATCACATCATAAAAAAATCATACATTTATACATGAATTAAAAGTAATTTGGGGAGAGGAGGAAGGCTAAACTTAACTACTTAACCTACTCATGTGTAACTTTCTAGATTAGCCTGTTTAAAAACTTTAATTCATTCTAGTATATATTTAGTTTTATTTAAATTGCTGAGAAATACTCAAGAATTAATATTGGCAGGAATCAATAGAATTATGAACTTAGGCAAAAATAAAATATTTTAAATTTATTTGTTGGTTATGTGGTTGATTTGGTGTTTTAAGTCCACTTTATGCACAGTAAGGCTAATCAGTACTGGACCTACAGTTTAAAGTGGAATCCGAACCACTATGTAACTCCACCATGTATCGAACCCGGACCCCTTCATATTACAAGACGACGACGCTACCACTGCGCCATCGGGGAGGCAATTTTTTTATTTGTATCATTATTGAAGTTCAGAAATGTATTGGAGTGGAATCTGTAGTTATGTTATTTTTATGTTTTTATTATGTTATTATATGTTATTTCTATATATTTAATAGTTTCATAATGTTATCACATTGGCCAAATATATATCATGTCTACCTGGAAGTATTGATATTGATATTTATTGATATTGGTACGAGCCCTTCGGCTGTGCGTATCTTACAATATTGTTACATAAACACCCCGACCTTAAACATGCATCCCATTTATCATACATTCAGAAACATTTATAAACAGAAACATTTGGAAAATAATAACATACTATGTACATATATAAATAGCAATGTGGTCCTCTTCTTACATTTGAGATTGTTCATTTGCACAACACTGCACTACACGCTCCACCTATGCCTGAGCCACTGCTGTTCCGTACTCTTCACTTTCACTGACTCCTTGCAACATTTTCCTGCGCTCCCTCCAAACTGAATGTAAATAGGAGCCCAGGGCTTTGATATTTACATAAGTTATACCACTTCTGTCCTCCCTACATATAGCCTGGATGGTCTGCTCAATACTGTCCCTTGCACTGTCCCCCCATTTGCGTTGTCTGAGGGGTGCCGACCAAACACACTCGTGTAGGATGTGAGCCACTGTCCACCAACCTTTCCCTTATGATTTGCAACATCCCAGTTTCGCACCTCCCGCCCCTCACCTCTTCCCACAGTTCCCCCAGACCCATTCTGTACAAGTCGTCCTTAATCCCACTTGCCCAGTGGCGTGCGAACCCTTCCTCAATCTGAACTCGCAGACACTGTTGTTTCAGTGAGTCTCCGGCCCCTTGTTCCAGCTTCATCCAGTACTTGAAGCATCTCAGCCTCGCTTCGACATCCTCCCTATGTTTTCCCATATCCCTCAGGACGCCACACGTGCTTGCACTCGTGCTGGTTCCCAGTATTTGTTTTAAAAACCGCGCTTGTATCTGATTTGCTACTCGGCCCCCTACCCTCCCCCATAGTTCCGCGCCGTAAAATAGGGTTGCTTTCACCGTTGCTTCATAAATTTGGTCCAGCAATCTCACACTGACTGTAGGGACTTTCCGTTGCAGTCGCTCTACCTTGCCCAGCCCATAACAAGCTTTTCCCTTTTTGCCTTCGATGTGCTTTGTCCACTCCCCTCCCATACTCAGCGTGATGCCTAGATAGGTGAAACGTTTGACCCTTGAAGCTCGGAATCCCCATAGGTCCACCGCTCCTTTGCTGCGAAAACATAACCTTTCTTGGACGCCATTATTTTAGTTTTTCTTGTATTTACCTTCAACTTCCATGTTGTGCAATATTGTTTAAGTCTGTTCAATCCTCGCTGTAACCCCAGTACTTCGTTTGATATTAAAACGAGATCATCCGCATATAGAAGCATTGGTATCGGTGTCCCGACTATCTCCGGTGTTTCAGCTCCTTCTTCTCCCACGAAGCTAGCAACGTCATTAATAAAAAGAATGAAAAGTAAAGATGAAAGTATGCATCCCTGCTTGACGCCTACCGTGCTCTCGTGCTGCCCAGACACCACACCCTGCCCACATTTGACACAAAATTTGACCCCTCTGTACATATTTATTAGCGTATTAATCATTCTAGCCGAAACCCCCATGTCCCATAACTTCCCCCATAGCATTTGCCTATTGATAGAGTCAAACGCCTTTTCAAAGTCAACAAAACAGCAATATAATTTTCCCCTTTTCTCGTTTAATTTGCTTTGAATCAGTGTGTTCAGGACAAAAACATTATCTACAGTGCTATAATTGGACCTGAAACCAGCCTGCAGGGGGGTCAGTTTATCAAAAATATCGGCCCATTTTCTCAATCTGTTGTATAGAATACTACAATATACTTTCCCTAACACGGCCAGGAGAGAAATACCTCTGTAATTATTAGTGTCATTTACATCCCCTTTCCCCTTGTATAGAGGACAAATAACGCTCGTTTTCCATATTTGGGAAGGTTCCACTATTGAATATGTTGTTGAGCAGAGACCTTCCCGTTTCTGCCAATCGCTCGTTACAATTCAGCACCTTCACGAGATTTGGCCCGATTCCATCAATACCCGCCGCCTTGCAGGTCCTCATTGGAATAGCCCCTGACCCCCCTCCCCTTCCAGCGGCTTGAGAAAATGATCCTCCCAGCTCCGTGCAGAGATACTGCCTATTGTGTACCGACTCCCTTGCAGGTTGCGAATAATCCTGGATGGCCCTGGATGGCCTCCTGAAGAGCCCTCACTTTTCTCTCCCCCCACTTCTTAGGTAGGTAAAGTTTTGTGCGCAGATTGTACTGTGCCATGAAGGCACATTCTCAATCTCTGTCATTTTGGAGGTGATGTGATCAGCACCATGCTCCACCAACTTTACCCCCCCCCCCAAAGTTGCCCTGAGGTATCCATTTATATTAGGCTGAGTGATCACCTATTTAAAATAACCCTTGGTTTCATTTGATGTAGTATGGCATAATAATAAATGTTCTGTTATTCATTGACATGTTCCATTTTCAATAAAACTATGACTATTGACATTGCATTTTAAGAGATTGTGCACAGTTCTTCATAATCACATTCCATGCTTGCATCCAGGTATCAGAAGTTTACTTTAATTATACACATATTTCAAATAGAAGCATGCAGATTGTATTATTGAATTCATTCATTGACCTAACCTGCATGCTTCCATTTCAAATATGAGGGGACATCAAAAAGTTTTGCCTGTTGAGGTATAATTTGTTTAATAATGCAGAGATTGAAACAATGAACATTTCTTTTTTTATTTTCAAATTTTACTTTGATAAAATGTTGGGAATCAATTGCCTAAGTACCTATTGGAACCATATTTTCAGATTCAAAACATACTGTTCAGATCATATTGCAACCAGCTCCTTTGAGAGTATGGAATTTGTGCCGGCCCCCGTGGCGGAGTGGTTAGCACATCGCGCTATGACGCCAGGGGTCTCGGGTTCGAATCCTGGCCTGGGCAAGGATGTTTGTGAGTGTCCATTCATCAATATCATCACTCATCTTCATCTTCGCAAATAAGCCAAAAGTGACACAAGAAGCAAAGTAAAATAAAGTAATTTATTGATTCATTCATGTACGGAATGTGAAGAAACATTGGAATCCGCCAATTCATGAAAGCCAGGAAGAGATTATATGTCATTCAAAGGTATTTTTGATTTGTGTTCACAATTCTTTTCACGTGAGAAACATGGTCCTAATTGTGGTATTAAGTGTAAAGAACTAACAAGCATTGGTGTAGAAAGCCAAGTAGGAACTTCATAAATTAACTACATGCCATCTGCTTGGCTAACCCAATACCCAAGTTTGATGTAATGCTTGTGAATGTACAAATCTCCCATGTAACTTTTGCAAGCCTAGTGGGACGCAAAATTTGGTGTTGATTTAGCATTGTGATGTCAATTGGAGAGTTACGTTCAATGAAATAGGGCTCTGGTTTGAAAAGCCTGCTAACAGAGGGAGTGAGATTCCATGAAATGGGATGTTGTGTCTCAGTGTTGGAAGCTGAGAATGTGTACTTAGTGTGAGAAATATTTTTTTGCTTTAATGGTATCTGCCATCATTACCAATCATCATAAGGCACAAGATAAATAAGCACATATTTTTCCTATTCGATTTAACAACCGTAGACATACACACACAGAGAGAGAGAGAGAGAGAGAGAGAGAGAGAGAGAGAGAGTAACTTTAATTTCACTCTCGTGGATGGTACTGCACAAATTGTGTTTACTTGTAGAAAATGTAAAATATTGCATTTTAAGTATTATTCAACCTTGCTTCTTATAACTTTGTAATTGCAAGATGATGTCCTATCAAACTGTCCGACGTGCCTTGTGGAAGCATGGATATCATGGCAGAATATCACGAAAGAGGCCGTATGTAAATATGGTTAATCGCAGGAATAGACTTTCATTCGCGAAAGAGCGCATCCACAAGGACCAGGAATTTTGGGATAGCGTCATATGGTCAGACGAGTCCAAAATTAATATCCAAAATTAATATATACGGGTCAGATGGGATAAATAGGGTCTGGAGAAAACCAAATAAAGACAATGATCACATTAACACAGTTCCAACAGTTAAACACGGTGGTGGGTCATTAATGATTTGGGGCTGTATGTCGTCCAAAGGTGTTGGTACCATCCAGTTTATTGATGGTATCATTGATGCATATGTCTATTTGGACATATTGTAGAACAATGTCAAGCAGATTGCCCAAAAAATGGACATACCGCCTATCTACAGATTCCAACAAGACAATGACAGTAAGTATAAGGCGCGAGTTAACATGAATTGGCTAATATGGAATGTGCAAAAACTAATACAAACACCAGCTCAAAGTCCAGAATTAAATCCCATTGAGCAAATTATGGACAACTTTGAAGACGCGAGTCCATAAAGCAGGCGTCAAGTCCAAACAAGAGTTGAGAACTGTTGTGGAAGCCGAGTGGAATACAATAAGCTCTGAAACGTGTCGGAAACTGGTTAATTCTATGAAGAGCAGGTGTCAAGCAGTAATTAAAGCCGAATGATACGCATCAAAGAACTGTCAGTCAATTTGCTCTGAATATACTTTTTTTCTTTTATATTACTCGTATTAAGTGTACGAATAGAAAAGTTGTACAAAAAATGGCATGTTTCTCTTTCAGTTTCATTTAATTTTATTGTCATTGGTTATACAGAATTAATAAGATTTTATGTTCCTAATGATATTAGTTATTGAATTGTAAAAAACAATTTCAAAACAGTGTATTTCCTTTCAGATATTAAAGCATATTCTTTGAAAATTCGTGTGTACGAATAAGAATGTTACATACTGTATATACCTATTAATAAAATTTCTTGATGCTGTTGATGATTTTGTTTTTAACGATTGTACCTAATCACAATTTTTCAGGAATTTTGAACCATTTTAAGTTTCTTAGAACCTACTTCAGGATTTTTCGGGCTTAATTTAAGATTTTTAGAATCTATTTTAGGAATTTTAGAGCCTATTTTAGGAACCTAAAGGCACACACTTTTATTAACAACTCACGCAGATACACAAGGAAGCGTGCCCAAGAATTTTGTAAAGAAGGGGGCTACGATATTTTTTGCAGTTAGTCTGTGTTTCTTTTAGGTTTACAACCTTCTTTAACTTTTTAGAAAAATTAAACTCCTTTCTGCACTTCACTGCACACAGCTTAACAATAAAGTGTGGACACAATGAACATAAATTCCTACGTTGGTATGCGTTGGTATGAGATCAGGATAAAAAAGGTCGACAATTTTTTTAAAATTTTCTGTTTCAATACTGTTCTTTCCGAGGCATTTTCCTAATATGACGGCTTTGATATTTTTAACGTTTAAAACTCATAGAATGTGAATTTTGTTGGTTCTTGACATGCTACTTAAGTGAAGGCATACCATTATTCTAGAAACATAATACATAACCACTGTAGTATAAAATAGAGGATTATTTTGTTCCATACATAGTTTCTTATATTGTGTTATAATTCATATTTTGTCTTACGAGTATTTAAATGATCACATTGTGTAAAAATGATTGGTTTCAAGTTTTTCTGTGCTATTTCTAAAAAAAAAAATAACGATTATAATTTTCTCCAATTTGCAAATATGTATGATATATTGTTTAATTATTAATATTATTGACATGATATCACGATGTGTTGATTAATTAACTTCATAATTCAATTTAAAATTAATACTATAAGTTAAAATTTGACTCTCTGTTTTAAAATATGGAACAATGAGTATTTCTGTGTCAAAGTACATGCATTTCTATAGGAGCATAGGGACTAGGGCCATGGATCCCATCCGCAATATTATTTTTTAATTTGCCCCCCACGCCGCTTCCCTTAAATATTTCACAGGCAACAACCATGTGATTTTGTGTTGACAAAATGAATTTTATTTTCAAGAAACAGCAATTTTGAGAAGTTACTCGTATATAATACTTTATAATTAGTAACGTAATGTATATTTCTCTACAGAAAATTTATATTGATAAATATATGTGGAAATTTGAGAGTGATTTTTGGCATAAATTCTTTTTACTTTGTAATAAGTAGAGGGGTTCAAATTGTATTACTAATAGATTTATTTCAGGACGAAATAATCTGACAAATTTAGGAACTCGACGGTGCCTCTCTTAAAAGGGAATGTTAAGTGTAAACGAAAATAACTATAACGTATTAAATAATTAAAAACTGGAAATTTATTCTAATTCTGAGGCTTTCTTTCTTTCAACATCAACTCTTATTACAGAAGTATTGATGGTGAAACTTTGTTGAATTGTAGTTTCATGTTCGTACTATGAGACATGATCATTATTTTCGATTATGGCAATTAGGGTGCCAGGTGGAATGTACACGATTTCCGAATTTTTCCGAAATTTTCATTCTTTTCGAAAATATTTCTTTACGAGCTTGTTTTAAAAAAAGGGGGAATGTGAGTGACATGTTGTCTAAACGTCGCCTTTTGTCATGATTACTTAAAAGTTTGAAGCTACTTGCGTCCATACGTTCGATGCCCGAGCAAGATTTCAATAACAATGCAGAACTGTCCTTGATAAAATAAACTTCTACAAAAAGCATTTTTAAAAGGCACTAAAATGAACTGTATTTTTCGTTAATGAGCATGTCATAAAATCATATGTATAACATATAGTTATTAATGAACAAAAAATTGAGGACTAAAAAATAGTTATTAATTTTGTTAATATGGCGTGTTAAATACCGCCACTTGGTGCTGGTCCAGCGGTTGACAAGAGGCCAGGCACAGTAGCAACGGCACGTTGTTGAAGCGGAATTGAGGGTAGTTGGGTTGCAAAATTATGATTTTTGATTTTTCATATAAATGTATGATCAATACTCAAGAACATGTTATCTGCGTCTGTTGACAAAATTTCGACCTGCTAGTGTTGCCAGCTATGTTGATATGCCGCTAAAATTACACTTTTCCAATTAATCCATATAATCGCCAACCCATCAATGCTGCACATAGCCAACCAATATGTGTCGCAAATGACAGATTAACTTTGCGTCAGTCATCGAATGTCTGATTATAACCTTGCGATAATTTCTTACATATGTTTCTCACCCAAAAGTGGCATCCTGGGAAATAAATTAAGCCTGACTTCCACCATTAATTAAATTATAAAATTTCCTGTATGGAGTAAACTGATAATGTTATTCACTGAAATATACCTTGGAACGCAGATGCAACGATGTTTGGAGTACAGGATTATTTCATGTAACTGCCTTCAGTTGTTATGAGTGCTTCAAAATGGGATCGGAAATATTGACAGAACGAATCAACTGGTTCTTACTGATCTTTGACATCACTCCGATAATGGCGGCTTTCAGGGAATCAATCTTATTGTGGGAATATCGATTTGTCTCCCTTTCAACAACGCCCCACACGTAATAGTCTATGGGATTCGGGACTGGCGGATTAGATGACCACAAGTTTGGTATGATGTGGTCGTGCAGATTGGCTGCCATCCAGTCTTGGGTCGTCACGGCTTTGTGCGCAGGTGCAGAGTCCTGCTGAAACACGTACGGCCTTCCATTGTGTATGCCGTCTATCGAGGGCTTCACAATTGTTTGCAGCACCTCTAAGTAGCCAGCAGCATTTTCCCGAATACGATGTGGAAAGAAGTGGGGTGGCATGACGTGTCATCCCCTACTCACTACTTTTAAAACCATATCAGTTGCGCCCGACCCTGTGGCCGAGTGGTTAGCACATCGCGCTGCGACGCCAAGGGTCCCGGGTTCGATTCCCGGTCGGGCTTGGTTGTTTGTGAATGTCCATTCATCAATTTCATCATTTCATCACTCATCCCCATCTTCGCAAATTAGCCAAGAGGCACAAAACGCGAAGTAAAATAAACTAAATCAAATCAAATCAAAACCATATCAGTTGCGGGAAACTTGGTGTGCATAACACGGGAGACATCAGAGGGATCCGCACATAACCATCTATCTGTCATTTCTCTTGTTCACCTTTTGATCCTGATCGAAAATTTTTCATCTAAAAAAAGACCAGTCAAGGTTTTCTGGATATTTCGCCTTGTCGGTAATCGCTTTGCCCGCAGCAGCTGTTGTTCTTGCGTGTGCGCTTATATGAACTGTCCTTTTGCCATCATATACGATTTATATCAAACGTCCTCATACACCACAGTGCGGATTGTGCCCTCAGACACCTGTCTATCTTTGGCAGTGGCCCTCATGGACGTTCCGGGGTTCGCACCGATGATATCCTGCACCTGCTGTACGAACTGTGATGTCCGCATACTGTCCGAATGCTGTGAATGCTCTTGCTCTTGGCTACAGGCTACACATCCTCGATCGCCGGAGGCTTCACACTGATTCCCAACTTTGTGCACAAATGACCTGACGACTTTCACAAACCGTGCAATCGCAACATCGCTGTGCATTGCGTGTATCGAAACAATCACTGCGTGCCTTTTCATGTCTTGCGCTAGCTGATAGTCTGCCATTGTTGCTCAGAAAAGATAAAATTACAACAGTTACTTCGCACAATAATGCAGGCACACAATCACATGTCCTCAAATACCTTACGCTCCCTGTATATCTTACGTTTTGCATGTTATAAGCGATCACATTTGGGTTGCGTGATTTTTGAAATACTCTTAGTAAGGTGAAACAAATAAGATCACAGAATATAAAACTGGTATTTATGCATTAGTTATTTTGAAAATGCTTTTAACCTTTTCCAAACCAATATTTTTTGTAATTGTCATTAAGAACACTTAATATGTCGGAAGGTTCGACTATATTACTACATAATGTGTCCAGTTATTTAACAAACTAACTGTAGGTAAGAAAATAAGACATTGGTGAATTCAAGTAACCTCCGACAAAGATAACTCAGAAAATGGTGGCATAAATCCGATACATTTCTTAATTGTTTAACACAGAAAATCTGTGATTATTACTAACAGTTTAGGCATCTATAAAGATAAAGCGTAAAATACAAATTTATGGAGTGATTTAATTTTATGGATAATATTAGAGTATTACGCGTAAATTAATCAAGTTCTATTCACTTTCAGATAGAATTTTGCCTTCGCCAGATGATTATTAAGCTGCAGGATCCCTCCCTAACTCCACAAGAAGTATGTTCTTAATATCTTGATTTTAATATTAGTATTACTACGTCTAGTGTAATTGCCAAGACAATCATGACCTGATTAATTATAGAATATATAATATAATAAATAAGTATGCATGTTACCAAGTATTAGAACCTATGGCCTCACGCCGTGTTGTACTGGCAGCTAGACACCAGGAAATGAATTTTTTCGTATTAGACTATTAATTTACATAAATTATTGCAATATATTTGTACACACATTACACTGCAGAAAATATTTCGTCAATATCAAACAATTATATAGTTTTGCATGACATCTTAGTGACTTCCACGTCTGACTTATTTACTTTCTAGAATTGGAAGGAAAAATTGTTCAATTCGTAATATTCTTCGTTAATGAAATCTCATAAATGAAAATGATATCCTAAAAGTAATATTATGAGAAATGAAAAATACTACCTGTTTTTACTTTGTTTTTCAGTCATTTTCCTTTTTGGGAAGAGTTCTTCTGATCAATAGCAGTAGAAAGTTTTCAGTCATGTAAATAATTAATGATGATGTATTATTAGTAATTATTCCTGTGTATTACATTTTGAAGTCATTCATTTGTTTTAATGAAGCAACAATACTATTCCAATTTCCATCGTCTAAGAGATTCAACAAATTAGTCAGATTCTAGGCGATTTTGAACTACAATACAATCAATGATAAATATTAATGTGTCGGCTTTGTAATTGTAATTAATTTTTGTGTCGTTTGTCCATTATTTTAGATTTCGTTCATTACGGTGGTTGTTACGGTCTGTGAGAACACGTTGAGAAAATGCAGAGAACTACTCTCAAAGGTTGAATTCTAATAGGTAAATAAACATAATCTTACTGGGAAAAATGTCATTGAACCAGGGCCTGAATTTTAACTTTTGAAGTCGAAAAGTTATTGACTAATTAATTCAATTCTATTGCAGCTAGTGGTTTTAGGTTTGGTTTATTTGTTTTCTAAAGAACATATGTTGACAGCCCTTTGCCATATTTCTCATTGGTGAAACTCTATTCGATTTATTTTCAATAGCACTGGGGAACACACTTTTTGGCATATGAAACTTTTATTGTGTCTGTAATGTAAAAGTTTACGCTGAATTCAAATATGCACTCAAACTTTTTCTATCGCCCACAGTTTTTTGTACAATGACAATTTTAAAGTATTGCTTTTTCGGAGTTGTGGGTATTTTTTCTGTGATAAGTGAGGAATGTGATGCAATATTTTAAATGATTTCGAACAGAAGGTGGATACAAACCATTTAATATTTACTAGCGCACAATGACGCACGCAGGAGTTTTTTCGGGGGAGAGCAGAATCTCATTTGGGGTGGAAGAACCTCTTATTTGATGAGACTTCAATGGAAATGGAATGGTGTAGATTCAACCATGAGATCATCCATCGGACTGTTATTTATGTATTACAAAGTTATAAGGAATAAGTGCGAGTAGTAAATACAAATATAAAGTAAAGTATCGAAATTTGCCATCTGCTATGAAGCCAGTACCTGTACCACATCCACCTACACATCTAACTGTAGATGAATGGGAACATGAGGTAGCTATCAAAGTTCAAAATGAGAAGCCAAGATCATTCTTATTGTGTTAGGGAAAGCTTTTCAAAAACTTTGTTAAGACGATGGACCAAAATGGTGCTGGGTTTCATTATTTGAAGGAAAGATTTTATCGTGTTAGGACGCTAATATCAAGGTAGGAATTTTTGTGTGCTCCCAAATTAGAGCTTTGATAACGGATAAGAAATTAAAAGGTCTGTTAAGCGAAGTTGAAAGATCAACGTGGAGTTCAGTTAAAAGTGTTGTGTACAAAGGTTTTAGTAAATCGTAAATCTCCGAACTACCGTGAGATTGTGGGTAAACTGTTACAGTCATACAAAGATAGAAATACATGGGGTGTAATATGGACCTCAAAACACATTTCTTGGACTCTAACCTGGATTTCTTCTCTGACAATCTTGGTTGCTGGTGTCCCCAGAAAAGGAGCAGCCGTGAAGGGAACGTTAACCGAGTCAGAGAGAAATTCGTAAGGAATCTGAAAAAACTCAGTTCGAAGAGCATCCGGCAAGCTCCAAATGCCACATATGACAGTATGGAAGATAGTGCGTAAGAAACATTGCATGGAGCCGCATAAATTTGAGCTATTGCACAAGATAAAACCATGTGACAAGCAAAAGAGTTTCCATATTTTTGTTCAAGTGCAACAGTGGATGGAAGAATATCAAGACTTTGGGAATTGCTTAATGTTTAGTTACAACGCGACATCTCATGCAGATGACAAAGTCAAATGATGTAACTGCCGCATTTGGTGTAGCCATAACTTTAATTAAACCATTGAATATGAGCGTGATTCACCTAAGTTGAATGTTTTCTGCACATTGTCACCCACAAAACTTTGTAAACCATCCTTCTTCATTGAAAAAATGTGCTGGATATTCATACCTGGGACGGTTGTTACCGCAAATGTAGGAAGATTCCGATAATTTCATTTTCTAGTAGGATGGGCTCCACCCTATTTCCATAAAGTCGTTCGTAATTACCTGGACAACGAGTTGTCTTAACGCTTGATGGAGCGTGCTGGAAATTGTGATAACTGTTTAAAAAGTGGCCCCCAAGGTCACCGGATCTGACTCCGTCTCCATAGGGTTACATCAAAGATCAGGGCCACCGTTAGGGTTTTGCGACGCGTGCCACCGCACAGGGCTTCGCGAGTAAGGGGCCTCGCTCTTGGAGATATTTAACATTATTGACCCTTTTATTCACATACATTTATCGTGAAAATTTGATCACATGTGAATATATGAAAGAAAAGATAAGAAGCTTACATTAGCGATACAGCATCATTTGCATTCAGCATACTCACTAGAGAAAGAAACCGAAATCAGAGATTAGGACAACGAGCTTGCTGTGAAAAGAAAATTTCAGCACTAACATGCACAGTTGAGTTTCTTGTTTTTGGTCCCAAACTTCTACCGATTCCCTGTCATAAACTCTTTCTATAAAGTGCAGGTATAGTTGTGATTCCTTACGTTGAAACAGAAAGCCCATACCCCAAATTTACGATGTAGGAAAATAGGGAACAAATGCCAAGAAGAAGATAGACCGTGGCTAGGAAACTTGTCCCGAGCGGCATATTGCCCTAGTAGATGTGGACACCGCTAAGGATAGCAGGTGTTTAATATTAATAATGTATTTGCATGTATATTGAATTTATTTGCATGTATTTAGAATAAATTTGCATATCATTAGAAAAATTTACATTTATATATTTGCATATTTATAACTATCATGAATTTTTAATTATTTCTTCTATGAAAAATATGTATATAGAAGGCAATTAGTGTTATTAAACGCTATGCATATGATTTTATGTTCATTACTGTAAAGTATGTAATGTATAAAACGATAAAAATTAATGTTTATAATATCGAAAATACTATTTCGTAAGGGTACGAAAGAAGACGGTCCCGGTAGCCGAATCCACGAAATGTAACGATAATAATTATAGTGTACTAAGGAATAATAATAAATGGTTATAGTGTACAAAGGACTAATAATAAAAGGTTATAGTGTATTAAGGAATAATGTTATATGGTATGAAAGAAGTTGATCCGAGACGCTAGACAGAAGACGGTGAACAGGGTAGACAGAGCAATTTGGGGGATCTGTGGTCAAGGTCAAATGATGTCAGAACGCAAGAACAAAGAAAGAACCCGAGAACCCGATTGTCCAATTAGAAAACGCGTCGGTAGATTTTAAGAACCGTTTTTTTCAAGGGTAACTAGAACGCAAGATCAGGGGAAAGGTATGCAACACTGTAGCACAGGACAAGGGAGGAATTGAACCAGACAACAAAGGATGTATGAGACTGCGCTGTCAAGTTCAAATCTCTGAAGCTATGCGTCGCTTGTAGAACCGGTTTTAGCGAAGTAATATTCCGCTCAGGGTTTCCCCAAGGCACGGGATGCTTTATCTCGGGTTTTAGGGTAGAATGCTTGATTGTTAGAATATTTTTCTGTCAAAGTAACCCAAGGTTACCCAGAACACAAGAAAAAAGGATTTTTGGAATACCCAATTAGATTGGACCGAGAATTTTACCGTGAACAAGGAGAACGAAGCGTAAGGGTGTTATCCGAACTAGGAAAGAAGGAATGCTATCTGGGACTGGGCCTAAAGTTGATACTATTTGGTTTTATCACGGGGTATCGAACCTCGGACCCTTTGATTTTTGGTTTAGCTAGTAAATTTATGTTACTGCATGTTTTCTTAACATAATATAGAGTTTTTTTTTGCCAAACTTTCACTACGTGTCAAAGTTTTTATATATTTTTACTCAAATAACACAATTTATATGATTCTAGCAAGAGGTTTTTAACATTTTGGACGCACAAAGTGTGTCCTGTCAAGTCTTTCCTTTTTATTTTCCAAGTTTAGGTTTCTTTCCAATCAAATAACATATTCAGGCAAGATTTTAATCACATTTTGATCACACAAAGTGTGTCTTATCCAGTTTTATCTATTTATTTTTCTACTTTTTCCTTATTTCAACCAATCAGAAAACGCGTCGGTTTTATTTCAACCAATGAGAGAAAGCTTTGGTTTTATTTCAACCAATCAGAGAAAGCGTTGGTTTATCTTTTGAGCGTAAAATCGAGAAGAAGCTCTTTTGATAAGTATTTGTGAAGCATTGTGTCAGAAAAGATATCAAGTTGTGATTATTGTTTGAGAGTTGAAGACAAAGAACTCAAGGGAAGCTATAATTAAGATAAGTGAGATGTTACATATATGTAGTGTGTTATAAATAATACAAATATTGAAACGAAGAAAAAGTCAATGCAAACCAAAAAGACTATGCGTAATGCGAACAAGTACTACAACAATTTTTCAGGTACTTCTGTTTTTGTATGTGTGACTGGAAGGGACCATTAATGAAAGATGGCGTCTTCAAGCTCCACAAACAAGGCTAACGACACTGCGGTGAGTATCTTGCAAGAGATTTTACCACTGGAATGTATATTTCTCCACTAGTTTTTTTATTAATAATATATAGGTCCAGAAAACAATGAAACGAAGAAAAATTAAATACAAAAATGAATATGCGTAATGTGAACAAGACTACAACCATGTTTCTATTTTTCAGGTGCTCTTATTTGTGTACCCGTGAATGGAATGATCTGTTACTGGAAATAACGCCAACGAAGTAATCGACAATGACATGAGTCAAATAATTGTATCATGCCCATGTTTTTCCAATTATATCTATAAGGATTTTGTGTTGGAGACTTTGAAGAGGTATTATATGCTGTGGATGTTATTCCAATGAAGGCAACCAACTAGCCTACGATTGTGTTGTTAACCATTTCTACGAGTCTGAGTGCGTATGCTGTAAGGATGAAGATTTACTCTCTGAACGTTATTTTACTTACCAAGGAGAACGCTGTTTGAATAAATGCCAACGATGTGTTAAGTTGATGTGCGAGATAATCCAGTATTATTTGCTCAAAGTGTGTCTTGCAACTCTCATGAAAAGGCTCAAAACAGTCTCCCAGCTCAGTTCTCATCTCTACTTGGACAACAGAAACCTGCAACAAATTCTCAGAAATCCTACCTTTCCTACCCTAGCTTGAATAGCAAAAAGTGCAATCTTCATACTAAAATATTGAAAAGAAGCATATCTATGTACGTAACAGTGTTTATATGTAAGAGAGAATATGAGTTTTCTTTTTAAAATACTGTTTTTACCTAAATTTGAGAATTACATACTAGTACATTTTGTCAAATTATACTATACATTTGTACTATAGTCAAGAAAAATGATACTAAAACTTGGTTAGTAGTTGGTCAGTTCACAGTAAATCTGAGAGCTTTAGCATTATTTGTCTGTAACTAGATATAGTGTAACTTGTTAAGCTAGTCAAACACAAAATCTTCAACATATTGTACTATGTAACCTAAATTTTGAAAGCTAACTGAACTCTAGCGTTTCGAATTACATATAGTATAGGCCTCAATAGTGGTAAAATACATCCAGTCTGTAAAATTTTGGAAATGGTGTCCCCTTATCTGTCGATCCAGACCAAAAGTGTTCTCAAATGATTCAATAAATTTCTTAACATAACTAACTTTTCAAGAAAAGAATATATTGTGTCCAGATAACTTAGTTGGTATAGCGTTAGGCTTATAACCTATCGGTCGAGGGTTCGAGTCTCTGTCTGGGTTGTTACCATTTTTTAATTTTGTCATCGGATCTTGTACAGAGTAAATATAAAATATGTTTACAGTCTAAGAGATAGATTATAATTTTTATTCAAATTTAATTAGTTATAAGCAATGTAAGTTAATTTTGGGAGTTGGCCAAATTGGTTCCTCATATAAGGAGCAGTGACCAAATTGGTCCTAGTGCATATGACCCTACTTGGGTCCATCCGCCGAGCCATCTGCTTCGAGTCTCCGATGCCTTTGTGGAGTCCGTTCAGGTTCTACCGGCCACAAGTGCGTTCCTTCGCCGATCCAGCGAAGGTGAGAATTATGGAGAGCGACTCTCTATATATAACCTCAGATCACTGTTGGTCACTCTCTTGACCTAGTTATTTTCATGCAACCACCTATAGTTTAGAATTACGTTTACTGAATTTTGCCTTCTTTCTGTTTGATCTGTTAAACTTAGTAATCAATAAAAAATCTGCTTTTGTGTAAGTTTAAAATATAATAATAATATTGTTAGATTCTCAGAAATATAGACAATCCATGTTCTTGCTACATTTAGCACCTGATATAGTGTAAATAAAAATCTAGTTAGTGTTGGTCCAACATAATGTTGGAGATGTAAAAGCCAAATTGAATTTTAGTTATGATCCAGAACCATGTATTGGGGAAGATTTCTGTTGCTTTTGTAGTACTTTGTACATATTTTTTAAAAAAATATATTTATACCAAACAAAAACACTGTAAGCATTGCAGTCTACTATAGATACAGATCAAATGAACAACATAAAACCAGAAATCAGATTCATCATCGATGACAACATGGATATCATTATTCGAGGTACTTGCACAGACACTGAATTGATTTTGAAACATAAAAAAAATTACATTATCTTAGATAGAATAGAGTACCCGGAATGCGTCTACAGATGAGATGAGATCTTCGATACTTACAAGAAAAGATTGCCCACACGAGAAGACAGATTCAGATCTATAAACATTATAGGAGAACTTTACTTCACCTTCGAGGGCAGTGGAGAAAACATAAAAGTGGAAATCGCCAACATCTCTGGTGGAGTCACCGTAAACTTTGAACAGTGGCGAAAATTTCTCTCTTACCACAAGTCCCTCATGGAAGAATTTCAGCTGCTGCTAAATCGTAATCCCAATGTGACTCTTGCTCTTTGATAGAGTACTTTTCATATATGTAAATCTGATATATTCTATATTTGTATATTAAATAAAAATAAACTTAAAAAAACTTAACTTGAATACAAGTATATTTATTTGAATCCAAAATATATATGTAATCTAATGAAAATGATTTAAAATTGTTAAATGTTATTGCTAAACAGTCACAAGTCAGTAGTATCTGACCGCGCCAGTGGCAGTTTTTTTCGTGGGTGGTCCTTTATTTGCGTATAATTAAGAACTAATTTGCACAGTTGTTAATTAATTCGCATGTACTTAGAACTAATTTGCATGTATTTAGAATACTTTACATTTATGTATTTGCATGTTTATAACTTTTATGAATATATAATTATTTATTTTATGAAAAATATGTATATAGAAGGTAATTAGAGGTACTAAACGCTATGCATATGGTTTTATATTCATTACTGCAAAGTATGTAATGTATAAATCGATAATATTAATGTTTATAATATTGAAAATAAGAGTTTATGGTTTATGAACAGCTATGAACGGAGGTAATGGGTGTAGGTACAGGTCCAATTACGATTGGGGACGGTCCCGGTACTTGAACCCGCGATATGTAATATTATTAATTAGTACTATGTAATAATTGCATTATATTATGAAACACGATGGTGCAACACGCCAGACAGAATACTGTCTTAGAATCTCGACTCGGCGGTGATGCGAGACAGAGAGAATGAATTAATATTCCGCGCAGGTAGAGAAGAAAGGAATTTGGGGGAAGAGCGGTCAAGGTCAAATGACGTCACAACGTCACGACAAAGGAAGAACCCAATTGACCAATCAGAGAACGCGTCGGTAGATTTTCAGAACCGGTTTTTTTTTTTCATTGTTAACCAGTACGCAAGAACAGGGGAAAGCTATGCAATACTGTAGGGCAGGGGAGGTATTCAACCAGACAACAAAGGATGTCTGAGAATGTGCAGCAAGGGTCAAATCTCTGAAGCTATGCGGTTTCCGCCGCCAATTAATATTCCGCTCAGGTTTGCCTCCAAGGCACAGGACGCTTTAGCGCAGGTTTTTTTTATCTGTACTATGAAGAAGGGAGAGCTATTAGGGACGGGGCCTACAGTTTTCACCATTTTCTTTTATCACGGGGTAACGAACCTAGGACCCTTTGATTATTGATTTAGGTAGTAAATGTATGTTACTGTGTGCTATTTAACTTAATTTTGAGTTTATTTTTTACCAAACTTTGACTTTATGTCAAACATTTTCACAGCTTATCCTTATTTTTACAAAAATAACACTATTTGTACTATTCAGGCAACATTTTTTATTAAATTTTGGACTCGCAAAGATATTTTTACAACTTTTTAACTTATTATTTTACAACTTTAAGTTAATTCTTTACCTAAATAACACTATTTGTACTATTCAAGCAACATTTTTTATTAAATTTTGGACTCACAAAGACATTTTTTTCTACGTTTAACTTATTATTTTACAACTTTATATTAATTTTTTACCAAAATAACACTATTTGTACTAATCAGGCAACATTTTTTATTAAATTTTGGACTCACAAAGACATCTTTTCAACTTTTAACTTATTATTTTACAACTTTATGTTAATTTTTACCAAAATAACACTATTTGTACTATTCAGGCAACATTTTTTATTAAATTTTGTATTTACAAAGAGATTTTTTCAACTTTTAATTTATTATTTACAAGTTTATGCCTATTTTTTACTCAAATAACACAATTCTATCTGTTCAGGAAAGACTTTTAGTTACATTTTCGACACACAAAGTGTGTGTTCTCAACTTCTATCTGTTTATTTCACAAGTTTAGGCTTATTATTACCAAAATAACACAATTCAATCTGTTCAGGAAAGACTTTTAGTTATATTTTCGACACACAGAGTGCGTGATCTCAATTTCTATCTGTTTATTTCACAAGTTTAGGCTTATTATTACCAAAATAACACAATTCAATCTGTTCAGGAAAGACTTTTAGTTATATTTTCGACACACAGAGTGTGTGATCTCAATTTCTATCTGTTTATTTCACAAGTTTAGGCTTATTATTACCAAAATAATACAATTCAATCTGTTTAGGAAAGACTTTTAGTCGCATTTTCGACACACAGAGTGTGTGATCTCAACTTCTATCTGTTTATTTCACAAGTTTAGGCTTATTATTACCAAAATAATACAATTCAATCTGTTCAGGAAAGACTTTTAGTCGCATTTTCGACACACAAAGTGTGTGTTCTCAACTTCTATCTGTTTATTTCACAAGTTTAGGCTTATTATTACTCAAATAACACAATTCTATCTGTTCAGGAAAGATTTTTAGTTACATTTTCGACACACAAAGTGTGTGTTCTCAACTTTTATTTGTTTATTTTACACGTTTAGCCTAATATTTACTCAAATGACACGATTTGAACGTGTTTTTTTATTACATTTTGGACTCTCAAAGACACACACACACACACACTCACACACACACACACACACACAGAGAGAGAGAGAGAGAGAGAGAGAGAGAGAGAGAGAGAGAGAGAGAGAGATTTTCCAAGTTTACAGGATTATTCTCTAGTTTACTCAAATAACACAATTTAGATGTGTTTTGAATTATATTTTGGATGCAAAAGTATGTTTCGTCAAGTTTTACCCTTTTATTTTACAAGTTTAGGCTTAATATTACTCAAATAACACAATTTAATCCAGTCAGAAAGGATTTGTTATTATATTTTGGATGCACAAAGAGAGGTTTTCAACTTTTTTATTGATTTTTTGCAGGGTATGTATTAATTTTTATTTATTTTGTTTTGTATCATATATACATTTACAAATTTTTAACTTAGAGTTTAGTATTTATTTAATTTTTTCAAAAACACTAAAAAAAGTACTTTTAGCTAGAATGTAAGCCACAGAATATATTATTATTATTATTATTATTATTAGGGTTTACTGATTTCCACTATGCTATTTTTGGTTCTGTATTTCTATATGTATTTATTTAGGGCAGGTTACGCCTGCCACGTAGGAAAGTTTGTTTATTTTAGAGTTTGCTGAGTATTTTGTTACTTTTATACTAGGTAATGTTTCCTAAATATATCAGGTAGGGCTCCATCCATATACTTTTGTTTTTGCTATTTTGGAGATGTGATCAGCATCACTCTCTCATCTGCTTTTTATTTTATGTACCCAATATTATTTTGAGGCTTAGTGAATTCTAGAGCCTATTTATGCAGGAGAGAGGAGAGAGGACTTGAAAATGTTGATCTCAGACAACCCACAACTATTTGTCAGAGTATTTTAAAGGATATTTTATACTTATTATGTGCCACTAGAATATCAAAGCTTGCTTAATTTTTATGTCTGTAACGCATTTATTGTATTTCTAGCTAAGGCTTACTGGATAAAGTACACGAAATGTTTAACATTTCAACTATTTGCTTTTATACGAGGGCAATTTTTTAGTGTAACGAAAATTATGATGTGTCTATGAGGTCTGAAACCCCTTTACCGAGGGTCCATATTTGGACGCTTACTAATATTGTTTTTCCCCTTACATATAACAATTTAACAATATAATTATAATACGAAGTTAACAGACGGCTTAGGGGCCTAGGTCCACTTTCCAAACTTTTTTACTATTCTAGAAGAATTATTTAGCTTTATAGCCTTTTTCAAGGTATTTTTGAAGTTTTACTGGCTTCTTTGGGTGTATCAACACTTGGGTTATTTCCATTTGGTTTATTATACGAGGTTTATTTTTTACTCTAAGATCAATATATGTCTCCGAGGACTAAAATACATTTATTGAAGCTAAAAGCTTAGGCTGTAACTAGGGACTTAGCATGTATATCGACAATTTATAGGACAACACGAACCTTACAAAGGATTATAGGTGACGTACGACCACACGCCAGAGCTTTGTTAATCTGCAAGAAGCAGTTGCAACTAATGCTATGAGGATATAATGTTAATTTTTCATTGTTTCACAAGGAGGCTATTTTTTACACAACCAATATTTGCTTTTTCAAGTAACTACATGTACCAGAAGCACACATGCCAACACTAACTATATAACTTATGAAATTTGAACTCTGCACAAGATCCGATGACAAAATCTAAAATTGTAACAACTCTGCCAGGGACTTGAACCCTGGACAGATAGGTTAAAAGCCTAGCGCTATACAAACTAAGCTACCTGCATTTTTAAAAAGTTAGTTATGTTAAGAAATATATTGAAACACCTGAGAACACTCTTGGTCTGGTTCGACAGAGAAGGAGACAACATTTCCAAATTTTTACAGACTGGGTGTATTTTTCCACTATAGAGGCCTTCACTATATGTAATTCGAAACGCTAAAGTTCAGCTAGCTTCCAAAATTGAGGTAAAAATTGTGTTTGGCGAGATTAACAAGTTACAATTATATCCAGTTACGGACAAATAAAGCTAAAATTCTAAGATTTGCTGTACTAGCCAAGTTTTAGTAACATTTTCTTCACTTTAGTACAAATATCAAAGAAATAGGTATATTTTATTTATAATTTGACAAAATGTACTAGTATTTAATTCACAAAGTTAGGTAAAAATCAGTATTTTTTAAAATATTGTTACTGCCTTCAAATTTTATGTTATTTAGCCACTAACAACTGATTTACACTGTTTGGCATCCTTTAAATAGGAAAAGAAGGAATTATTTGTTTATTATTTTTACTTTATATTTATATTTATTTAAGAAAACAATTCTACAGTTTAACTTAATTTTAACAAATTGTTACTAATTTATATATCAAAGTTATGTTATTTAGAGTGTATCAAGGCGTATAAAGTTAATATTTGTACTTATCAGTTCAACTAACAATTATATTTTACACACAAAAGATGATGTTTACAGTTAAATTACTTGAATCAGAGAATAATATTTTACAGTAATTGATTCATTCAGCACTAGTCAGTACTTTTATGCTTCAGAAAGTTTTCTTAATTTTCTATTACGCATGCTATTTTGGGCTATTTTTAAAATGTATTTCTAAGGCAAACTGGTTTAATTTTCTGCTTATAATGCAAAGTTGACATAGTTTTCGCACAATGCATTGTACATTTGTTATATTCTCTACTTACAATCCAAATATTATGCTTATTTAATGTATAACTAACTAACTCTCTAGCCTTCTTAAACCCGAATGTTCATGGCTGCAACAACTCATGCCTTTCATCTGTCCCTGTCCTGAGCAAGATCTATATACTTCTTTCCTTCCCTACCAATTTCCTTTAGGTCCATCTCTATATTATCCCTCCATCTTTGTTTTGGTCTTCCTATTGGTATTTTACCATCAGGTTTCCCAACAAGAATCCTGTATACTCTTCTTTCCTCTCCCATTCGTACCACAGGATCTACACACCTAAGTCTTTTTGATTTAATCATTCTAATAATATCTGGACATGAATACAAATTATGTATTCTTCTCCACTCATCTGTCTCCTCATCTGTTTTAGGTCCAAATATTTTCCTAAGGATTTTATTTTCAAATACTCTCAATTTATGTTCCTTTTTCAATGTAAGGGACCAAGTTTATTTACTGTATTTAACTTTTATTTTTTGTAATTAACAAAAATTAAAAGCTTATACTGTAGTTATTATATCTTTTTCTATCAGCTTATTTTGAAATTAATATTATTAGGTATAGTCTTTGATTTATAACTATATTGCTTTTTTTATCAATTTATCTAAGAGTACACGCAGACAAACACATGTGTTCACACTTTTATGTACATAGATATGCCTTTTTTCAATATTTTAGTATGAAGATTGCACTTTAGCTATTTAAGCAAGGGTAGGAAAGGTAGGATTTCTGAGAATTTGTTGCAGGATTTTGTTGTCCAAGTATAGATGAGAACTGAGCTGGGAGACTGTTTTGAACCTTTTCATGAGAGTTTGCATGTGAACTGTATGCAAATTGAACATTATTGACTGTGCATGCTTCTAAGTTTTGCTGTTATTTTACATCAAGTCTGTGAGACTGTAGTCAGTTTTCCCATTTCAAGTAGTTTTTATTGATTGTATTTGTATATGTTGTGGGGACTTAGCAGTTTTATGTTATGAGGCAGTTTGTTGTAGAATATTTTTACATGATTGTTTTGAGATATTGACCGTCTGCTGTTTTACTTGTAATTATTTTCCTTCTTGTGTTGTGTATTTGACTATATTTTGTCCAAGTTCGTATTATTTAGAATAATTGTTATTGACTTGTAGATGTAGGGAGTAATAATCCTTTGCAAGATGCCCTATACTTTAGTCTGAATATTATTCTTAGTGTTCACTTTTGAAGCCTTAGTATTCTGGTAGTATTATTAATGTAGAGGTAAATTAGGCTGAAACGTAGGCATTTTTTCTGATAAATTATACTCACTTAGTTGTTTCAGCAGGTAGAAGTTGCATGATGGTTTACTGCTGATGATGTTCATTTGTTCTTCTTATGTACTACGTATGATGTAGCTTACTTGAGTAACTGGAATTTTCTACTGAAAAAAGGATTGCTTGTCTATTTTATTCCTATGTTGTTGAGTTTGTCCATAAGCAAGCCATGTTTTTTTACTCTATCCTATGCCTTGGAAGAATCTAGTTATATTGTGTTTGCAGTTTTATGTTTCTCTAAGGTTTCAGCTATGTAGTTTTTAAACTGTGCTATGGGTGTGACTATTGATTTCTCTTTCTGGATGCCATGTTGGTTTCTGTGTATTCCTCTTGCTGCTTGATTTTGACTTAGGTTGTTTGCTTGTTTTCTTAGATCTTTATTTGTTCAGTATTTTTTATTTTTTTAATATTCTTTTACATAAAAAATTCAAAGTACATTGTTAAAGTCAAAGTGTGTTAAAATTCAATTTTTCAAAGTTAAAGTTTTAAAAATACAATTTTCTAAAATTAAAAGTTATAATAGTACATTTTTGTTAGTAGAAGTTTTTATACTAGGGTAAATTGTTTTGTTGTTAAAGTAAAATATGTTAGTTAATGTAAAATTAATGTAATTAAAATTCAATTTTTCAAAGTTAAAGTTTTAAAAATACAATTTTCTAAAATTAAATGTTTTAATAGTGCATTTTTGTTAGTAGAAGTTTTTATACTAGAGTAAATTCTTTTGTTGTTAAAGTAAAATATATTAGTTAATGTAAAATTAAAGTAATTAAAATTAAAAAAATAAAAAATACTGAACAAATAAAGATCTAAGAAAACAAGCAAACAACCTAAGTCAAATTCAAGCAGCAAGAGGAATACACAGAAACCAACATGGCATCCAGAAAGAGAAATCAATAGTCACACCCATAGCACAGTTTAAAAACTACATAGCTGAAACCTTAGAGAAACATAAAACTGCAAACACAATATAACTAGATTCTTCCAAGGCATAGGATAGAGTAAAAAAACATGGCTTGCTTATGGACAAACTCAACAACATAGGAATAAAATAGACAAGCAATCCTTTTTTCAGTAGAAAATTCCAGTTACTCAAGTAAGCTACATCATACGTAGTACATAAGAAGAACAAATGAACATCATCAGCAGTAAACCATCATGCAACTTCTACCTGCTGAAACAACTAAGTGAGTATAATTTATCAGAAAAAATGCCTACGTTTCAGCCTAATTTACCTCTACATTAATAATACTACCAGAATACTAAGGCTTCAAAAGTGAACACTAAGAATAATATTCAGACTAAAGTATAGGGCATCTTGCAAAGGATTATTACTCCCTACATCTACAAGTCAATAACAATTATTCTAAATAATACGAACTTGGACAAAATATAGTCAAATACACAACACAAGAAGGAAAATAATTACAAGTAAAACAGCAGACGGTCAATATCTCAAAACAATCATGTAAAAATATTCTACAACAAACTGCCTCATAACATAAAACTGCTAAGTCCCCACAACATATACAAATACAATCAATAAAAACTACTTGAAATGGGAAAACTGACTACAGTCTCACAGACTTGATGTAAAATAACAGCAAAACTTAGAAGCATGCACAGTCAATAATGTTCAATTTGCATACAGTTCTACACATGCAAACTCTCATGAAAAGGTTCAAAACAGTCTCCCAGCTCAGTTCTCATCTATACTTGGACAACAAAATCCTGCAACAAATTCTCAGAAATCCTACCTTTCCTACCCTTGCTTAAATAGCTAAAGTGCAATCTTCATACTAAAATATTGAAAAAAGGCATATCTATGTACATAAAAGTGTGAACACATGTGTTTGTCTGCGTGTACTCTTAGATAAATTGATAAAAAAAGCAATATAGTTATAAATCAAAGACTATACCTAATAATATTAATTTCAAAATAAGCTGATAGAAAAAGATATAATAACTACAGTATAAGCTTTTAATTTTTGTTAATTACAAAAAATAAAAGTTAAATACAGTAAATAAACTTGGTCCCTTACATTGAAAAAGGAACATAAATTGAGAGTATTTGAAAATAAAATCCTTAGGAAAATATTTGGACCTAAAACAGATGAGGAGACAGATGAGTGGAGAAGAATACATAATTTGTATTCATGTCCAGATATTATTAGAATGATTAAATCAAAAAGACTTAGGTGTGTAGATCCTGTGGTACGAATGGGAGAGGAAAGAAGAGTATACAGGATTCTTGTTGGGAAACCTGATGGTAAAATACCAATAGGAAGACCAAAACAAAGATGGAGGGATAATATAGAGATGGACCTAAAGGAAATTGGTAGGGAAGGAAAGAAGTATATAGATCTTGCTCAGGACAGGGACAGATGAAAGGCATGAGTTGTTGCAGCCATGAACATTCGGGTTTAAGAAGGCTAGAGAGTTAGTTAGTTAAGTTAGTTAGTTATACATTAAATAAGCATAATATTTGAATTGTAAGTAGAGAATATAACAAATGTACAATGCATTGTGCGAAAACTATGTCAACTTTGCATTATAAGCAGAAAATTAAACCAGTTTGCCTTAGAAATACATTTTAAAAATAGCCCAAAATAGCATGCGTAATAGAAAATTAAGAAAACTTTCTGAAGCATAAAAGTACTGACTAGTGCTGAATGAATCAATTACTGTAAAATATTATTCTCTGATTCAAGTAATTTAACTGTAAACATCATCTTTTGTGTGTAAAATATAATTGTTAGTTGAACTGATAAGTACAAATATTAACTTTATACGCCTTGATACACTCTAAATAACATAACTTTGATACATAAATTAGTAACAATTTGTTAAAATTAAGTTAAACTGTAGAATTGTTTTCTTAAATAAATATAAATATAAAGTAAAAATAATAAACAAATAATTCCTTCTTTTCCTATTTAAAGGATGCCAAACAGTGTAAATCAGTTGTTAGTGGCTAAATAACATAAAATTTGAAGGCAGTAACAATATTTTTTAAAAATACTGCTTTTTACCTAACTTTGTAAATTAAATACTAGTACATTTTGTCAAATTATAAATAAAATATACCTATTTCTTTGGTATTTGTACTAAAGTGAAGAAAATGTTACTAAAACTTGGCTAGTACAGTAAATCTAAGAGTTTTAGCTTTATTTGTCCGTAACTGGATATAATTGTAACTTGTTAATCTCGCCAAACACAATCTTTACCTCAATTTTGGAAGCTAGCTGAACTTTAGCGTTTCGAATTACATATAGTGAAGACCTCTATAGTGGAAAAATACACCCAGTCTGTAAAAATTTAGAAATGTTGTCTCCTTGTCTGTCGAACCAGACCAAAAGTGTTCTCAAGTGTTTCAATATATTTCTTAACATAACTAACTTTTCAAAAAAAGAATACCTTGTGCCCAGATAGCTTAGTTGGTATAGCGTTAGGCTTTTAACCTATCTGTCCAGGGTTCGAGTCCCTGTCTGGGCGATAACAATTTTTAAATTTTGTCATCGGATCTTTTGCAGAATGGATATAAAATATGTTTACAGTCTAACAGATTATTATTTATCTAAAATTTTGCAAATAAGCTTTTAAGTTTCTCAAATATCAGCATCTTTAGCTAACAGTACAGCATAACCAGTATTATTATGATAGAAATGTTCTGGTGGAAGAACCTACACCTACTGTAATATCTCTGTGGTATTAACTTACATGCAGCCCATAACTTTTGGGATTGTTTCTCCTCCGTTACATTTCCTGGCCATTTACCCTTAGCGTCGCGATTAGCCTCAGAAGCAAAAAAAAAAAAAAAAAAGCGAAATCTTATATTTGTTCTTTTTATATCTCTGAAATCACCTATACTATAGAACTACATTTAATGAATTTTGCAGTCTTCCTGTTTGATCTGTTAAATAATAAATATACTTGCATAGAAAAATCTGTTTTTCAGATACTTTAATCTGGTAATCTGCTTTTGCGTACTTCCTCAGAAATATACACAATCATAGTTCTTTATAAATTTAGCACCTGATATAGAATAAATCGAAGTCTAGTTAGAGTTGGCCTGTAAATGCTTCTGGTACATGTAGTTACTTGAAAAAGCAAATATTGGGTGTATAACAGATAGCACTTTTGTGAAACAGTAAAAAATCAACCTCATTTCCTCGTAGCATTAGCTGTAAATGCTTCTTGCAGGTTAACAAAGCTCTGGCGTGTGGGCCTACATCACCTATAATCCTTTGTAAGGTTCGTGTTGTCCTATAAATTGTCGATATACATACTAAGTCTCTAGTTACAGCCTAAGCTTTTAGTTTCAATCAGAGAATTTCAGTGTTCAGATAGTGATTGTAGCCTCGTATAATAAACCAAATGGAAATAACCCAAGTGTTGATGCACCCAAAAAACCAGAAATACTTCAAAAATACCTTGAAAAAGGCTATAAGGCTAAATTATTCTTCTAGCATAGAAAAAAAGTTTAGCAAGTGGACCTATGGTTCATATAGTCAGTCGTCTGTGAACTTCGTCTTGTCCTGTGAATTGTCAATATATTTATAAATGGTTATATTTAAAAAGAAAATAAACAATGTTGGTAAGCGTCCAGTTGTGGACCCCTCGGTAAAGGGGTTTCAGACCTCATAGACACACAATAATTTTTGTTACACTAAAAATTTGGCAAATAGTCGAAATGTTAAACATTTCGTGTACTTTATCCAGTAAATCTTAGCTAGAAATACAATAACAGCGTTACAGACATAAAAATTAAGCAAGCTTTGATATTCTAGTGGCACATAATAAATATAAAATATCCTTTAAAATACTCTGACAAAAAAGTTGTGGGTTATCTGAGATCAGAATTTTCAAGCCCTCTCTCCTGCATAAATAGGCTCTAGAATTCACTAAGCCTCAAAATAATATTGGGTACATAAAATAAAAAGCAGATGGAGAGTGATGCTGATCGCATCATCTCCAAAATAGCAAAAACAAAAGTATATGAATGGAGCCCTACCTGATATATTTAGAAAACTTTTACCTAGTACAACAGTAACAAAATACTCAGCAAACTCTAAAATAAACAAACTTTCCTACGTAGCAGGCGTAACCTGACCTAAATAAATACATATAGAAATACAGATCCAAAAATAGCATAGTAAAAATCAGTAAACCCTAATAATAATAATAATAATAATAATAATAATAATAATATATATTCTGTGGCTTACATTTTAGCTAAAAGTACTTTTTCTTTAGTGTTTTCGAAAAAATTTAAATAAATAATAAACTCTAAGTTAAAAATTTGTAAATGTATATATAATACAAAACAAAATAAATAAAAATTAATACATACCCTGCAAAAAATCAGCAAAAAAGTTGAAAACATCTCTTTGTGCATCCAAAATATAATAACCAATCCTTCCTGACTGGATTAAATTGTGTTATTTGAGTAATATTAGGCTAAACTTGTGAAATAAACAGATAGAATTTGAGAACACACACTTTGTGTATCGAAAATATAACTAAAAGTCTTTCCTTAATAGTATAGATAGTGTTATTTAGGTTAAAAATTAACATAAAGTTGTAAAAAATGTCTTTGTGAGTCCAAAATTTAATAAAAAATGTTGCCTGAATAGTACAAATAGTGTTATTTTGGTAAAAAATTAACATAAAGTTGTAAAATAATAAGTTAAAAATTGAAAAATGTTTTTTGTGAGTGCAAAATTTAATAAAAAATGTTGCTTGAATAGTACAAATAGTGTTATTTTGGTAAAAAATTAACATAAAGTTGTAAAATAATAAGTTAAAAATTGAAAAATGTTTTTTGTGAGTGCAAAATTTAATAAAAAATGTTGCTTGAATAGTACAAATAGTGTTATTTTGGTAAAAAAATTAATATAAAGTTGTAAAATAATAAGTTAAAAGTTGAAAAATGTCTTTGTGAGTGCAAAATTTAATAAAAAATGTTGCCTGAATAGTACAAATAGTGTTATTTTGGTAAAAAAATTAACATAAAATTGTAAAATAATAAGTTAAAAGTTGAAAAAATGTCTTTGCGAGTCCAAAATTTAATAAAAAATGTTGCCTGAATAGTACAAATAGTGTTATTTTGGTAAAAAAATTAACATAAAATTGTAAAATAATAAGTTAAAAGTTGAAAAAATATCTTTGCGAGTCCAAGATTTAATAAAAAATGTTGCCTGAATAGTATAAATAGTGTTATTTTGGTAAAAAATTAACATAAAATTGTAAAATAATAAGTTAAAAGTTGAAAAAATGTCTTTGCGAGTCCAACATTTAATAAAAAAGTGTTGCCTGAATAGTACAAATAATGTTATTTTGGTAAAAATAAGAATAAGCTGTGAAAATGTTTGACATAAAGTCAAAGTTTGGTAAAAAATAAACTCAAAATTAAGTTAAATAGCACACAGTAACATACATTTACTACCTAAATCAATAATCAAAGGGTCCTAGGTTCGTTACCCCGTGATAAAAGCAAATGGTGAAAACTGTAGGCCCCGTCCCTAATAGCTCTCCCTTCTTCATAGTACAGATAAAAAAAACCCTGCGCTAAAGCGTCCTGTGCCTTGGAGGCAAACCTGAGCGGAATATTAATTGGCGGCGGAAACCGGTTCTACAAGCGACGCATAGCTTCAGAGAATTGACCCTTGCTGCGCATTCTAAGACATTCTTTGTTGTCTGATTGAATCCCTCCCCTGCCCTACAGTATTGCATAGCTTTCCCCTGTTCTTGCGTACTGATTAACCTTGAAAAACCGGTTCTGAAAACCTACCGACGCGTTCTCTGATTGGTCAATCAGGATCTTCCTTTGTCCTGACGTTCTGACGTCATTTGACCTTGAGCGCGCTTCCCCAAAATTCCTTTCTCCTCTACCTGCGCGGAATATTAATTCATTCTCTGTCTGGCATCAGAGCGGAGTCGAAATTCTGAGACAGTATTCTGTCTAGCGTGTTGCACCATCGTGTTTCATAACATGATGAAATTATAGCATAGTACTAATTAATAATATTACATATCGCAGGTTCGAGTACCGGGACCGTCCCCAATCGTAATTGGACCTGTACCTACACCCATTACCACCGTTCATAGCGGTTCATAAACCATAGAAAACTTATTTTCAATATTATAAACATTAATTATTATCGATTGATACATTACATACTTTGCAGTAATGAATATAAAACCATATGCATAACATTTAGTACCTCTAATTACCTTCTATATACATATTTTTCATAAAATAAATAATTATATATTCATAAAAAGTTATAAACATGCAAATACATAAATGTAAAGTATTCTAAGTACTTGCAAATGAATTCTAAGTACGTGCGAATTAATTAAAACCCGTGCAAATTAGTTATAAGTACGTGCAAATAAAAGACCACCCACGAAGAAAACAGACGTTGGCGCGGACAACATCTACTTGCATCGATACGTGTCTCTTGGAAACCAACATTCAAAAATAAACACCTTCCGAATTAAAGCGACACGACAAATTGCAGATGTCACTTGTCGCTTTAAAGTCGCTCAGACTGGGCTGTTTTATCAATACCGTGCATTGTCTTGCCCCGGCCTGTTATTTCCGCAAGCGTGACTGGTGAATGGTTTGCTTTAGATCGAGTGCTTCTGTGCGAAATCCCGATATCGCTTGTCGCTTCAGTCTGAAAACTCCTTTGTTGTTTGAAGTAAATTCGTGCAAGTAAAAGTGGCATGCCATATCATAGGTTTTCCCTAAATCCCTCAGGCAGAAAGGCAAAGTTGAAAGCACACATATTTACTAGCATTTGTATGTGTCATTATTTCTGTAGATTTGTTGGCAAAGATTCACTTAAGCATACTTTGTAATATAATAATATCACTAGTTTTATAGAATTCGCTTTCCCTCACTTTTCCATTTACAAAATAATTGAATATATCTAAACTTTCGTATGTTTTGAGTTCGTCGTGCGTGTACATGAGATACTTGTATGTAGTATGCTATACAACTGGCGGCCACAAAGACACGTCATATTTTAATAATCCGCTCTTAGTTGATCATCCGACGTATTCCAGACGTCCACTCCTTCATAGTAGAACTGTAACAAATACCTTTCTTGACTATCGTCGCACAACTGATGAAAACAAGCGCTCATTTCTTACTTCATATGCCGGTGAATCTGCACTGGCAGCAACGGGGACTGGCCTAAACCGGAAGTTCCGGGGGGACCGGGCAAGACCTCACCAATGTTTATGTTTACATTTTTAACACGGTCCATACAGCTCAAATGTACATGAGGTATCAACTGTTATTTACAAAACGACCTCAAGGTTGGCAACACTGATATAGTGAGCTTCAAAATGCCATTTTTGTTATCTTAAGAATGGCGCCTTCTTTTCACCAGTGAAGAGGAGTGGTTTATTGCCCTCTGTCAGCCTTAAGCCGCGTCCCCACTATGCCAGGCGGCAAGGCCACACGCAAAGGCCGAGCAAGTGGGTACATGTCGTCGGTCTTTGTCGACAGGCTTGTTGCCAGGCCGAGTCCAACCCGACTAGTAGCGGTTTTCTTCAAAGGAAATCGTGTTGACGCTCGAAGTAGGGGACGCAAAGACTGGCACCGAGCGTGTCTGGGGAAGGATTAGGTCCTGTTTCTTCAACTTTTGATCATGGAGTGGAGTGTAGGAGTGGACGGACTCGCAAGTTACAGCATTATAGAAATGTAGAACAACATAGAAGTTACTTTAAACCTTTAAAACTCACATCACTGTTTTTTACAAATGTTTAAAACGTTTAAAGCACAGTGTTGTAACTTTTTTTTAGACTTGTTTAAAACACATTTTGATATTTCATACTCTAGTTATTTGTGAACAGAAGTCTGTTCAGTGGCTGAAAATGTAATTTCAATTAACAAAAACATATCGTAATGATAACCAGTGGGGCATAAAACACCGGCTATGTTTTATATAATATTTTTTTTTAGAAGTGTTTATAACATTCATAAAGTTGAATAGTATATGGATGAAACAGATTTGTTCCGCAGTTGACACACTCCACATGACTGTTAATGTCAGTATTGTGTTGCATTCACGATGAAATGTATTTCGGAAAACAGAGTAGCCGCACGTGGATAGTGTGGATTAGTTGAACTTTCCGAACAGCTTGCATGCTAGATTTGAGAGTAGCGTAAATAGGTATTTTAAAAAGTTAATGAAGTGTTTCCTGTATAATTAGAAACACAGTTCTTCATATAATGATTAACAGTTTCCTTATTAATCATCATTCTTAGAAAATAATCCTTTCTAGCATTAAAAAAGCAAAATAATATTTTCTTTCATTTGATTAAAACATGTTTTTGTTCTTCTTTAAAACATATTTAAAACAAAAAAATACTGTTTTATTTGTTTATTTTTAATAAACACAAATTTTCCCTCCCGTCTAGTCATGCATTGTCACGGAGTATTTCACGAGAGCTGCCAACAAGCCGTCGAATCAAACTAATGCACGTCTCCACACAGCAGTACTGTGGAGACGTCTATTGAGTTCGGCAAAGCAGAACGACTTTTGGACGCCACCTTTCCAGCTGGCATAGTGGGGATGCACCTTAAGACAGAAATTTCTCGGCAAATGAGAATTCAATATCTCTGTGCATTCCTACCACACTAACAAGTTTACTAACGGAGGAGAAAATTCGACAATGGCCCTAGTTCTGAGGCAGTTGGGTGAAAAGGTGGCTCCTAAGTGCCTGTATGTGGACCCGAAAGACTTATTCTCCTTAAGGTATACAGGCACTAACTTAAAGTTGAAAATATATGTGTTAAAATGCAGAAAACGTGTGCAACCCTACATACAAAAAATCAAAACAAATTAAGGTTTTCAGTTGACTCTTCCTTGTACTTAAACGATTAGGATTTTACATGTATTAAAACTTCATACATTAAAATATAACACATTTCAGTTACTGCTATCATACATGAGCACGTGATAACCTTTTGATAAAGTGGTAAAAAAAAATATTCTACATAATATTCACGACAATAGGAAACTAATACTAGATACCAGAAGAACTTTAGAATATAAGTCGACTCAAAATAGTTGGGTATGCAGATGACATCAATATCATGGGAAGATCAACAAGATCAATTAAAGAAGTATTGATTGATTTAGTTGATTTTACTTCGCGTTTTGTGCCTCTTGGCTAATTTGCGAAGATGGGGATAAGTGATGAAATGATGAAATTGATGAATGGACATTCACAAACAACCAAGCCCGAGCGGGATTCGAACCCGGGAGCGCGATGTGCTAACCACTCGGCCATAGGGTCCGGCTAAAGAAGTAGTGGAAATACTAGACGAGAAAGGGAAGGAAATTGGATTACAAATTAACACAAATAAAACAAAAATATTAGTCCAAACAAAGCAAAGGGAAATCGTATAAAAATTGGAGAACATGAATTGGAAGTGGTATTAAGTTTTCCTTATCTAGGAGTATTCATCACAGACAAAAATGATGAGATGATATAAGTAGGAAATAGATTACAAAGAACCAATAAAGCATACTTCTCATTACTATCATTGATTAAATATCATGGAGGAAACCATAGAGCCAAAGTTACTTTGCATAAAACACTATTTTGCAGCATAATGATATACGGGAGTGAAACGTGGACATTTAATCAAAGCGCAGTTGAAATGTTGGACTTGTTTGAACGGAAAATATTTGGTTCAATAAAAGTGCAAGATATTTGGAGAATAAGAACCAATCAGGAATTACTTGAAATTTACAAAGATGTACCCATGTCAGTTTATATAATAGCTAAAAGGTTACAGTGGGCAGAACACTTAATTAGAATGGATGACAACCGAATCCCCAAGAAGGTGATGCAAGGAAGTTTTGGAGTTAAAAGATCAGCGGGGAGACCCAGAAACAGACGGGAAGAAGCGGTTGGAGCAGCAACTGCTGAGAACTAGGAATTGGATTTGAGCAGCCTTGGGATAGAAGAGAAAGTTTGGGGAGGCCATGTACCGAATGCGGACCGGAGCACCATAGAAGAAGAAGAAGAAGATATTCACGACAAAGCTATTCAATAGCTCCAAGGCGTACTGCTTTGGCATTCTGGCTATAAGTGACCCTGAAGTAGATAAAGATCATTTCTGTAGTAACTTCCGGGTTATACGCGGATCCTAATTCAACACTAACACTTGTCCTTCAGACGCGGCCAGTAATGTACTGTACACACAGAAAACTAAATGCATCAATTCTATTTGATGCACCAGAAATGCATCTATCGAAGCACTAATGTGTGTTTTCTTGGCCTTTGCTAAGAAGAATCATGTTTATACGTAGTTTAATGCATGTTGGTATATCATTTGTAAAGGTAACCCCAAAGTGCATCATGTGATACTTTAATGCATCAATTGTTGCATTTTTATTTACTTCCTGCATCTTTCTCGACGATGCACTTAAAGATTTGGTCTGAGCTACTGACTTTATGCATTTTTGTTTCAGGTGATGCATTTTCTTTTCTGTGTACCAGTGGCTCTATCTTGGAGAGACAGCGGCCCGTAAATTCCTTTTTTCTTATGAGTTGATGCTCCGATCTCAACAATTTTACTCATACATACCTTTCTAATGTTTTTAACTTTATAAATTAATTAATTAATATGTAGTCATGAAATTAAATATTAATAAATAAATTATGGCATAATTATAAAGAATAACAGTGTATGTCTAGACTTGCTGACATAAAATTGGATCTAATGAAATTTAGTGGTTTTATACCCACATCATTAAATTAATTTGGGAAGCGCTGATTTTCAAGGCATATTGCATTTTTAACAATTCATCAAAATATTTCCAATACAAAATATGTGTTACTGAAAATTACTGCAAACTAAAATGACAAATTTCAGAAGAATTTGCAGCCCAGTATAATTAATTCATCTGCAGTCTCGTTCCAAACGCCGATATCTCAGAAACTGGTAGAACTATTAAGTTGAAATTTGATGTTCTGAAAGGTGTATTAATTGGTCAATTATTTAATTTAATCTTACGCGACATATATACCCTCTCCCCAGTGCGAGAGACAAAACTGGGCATCACGTGACCTGTGTGTTTTATATCGTATATCTGAAACGTGAATACTTGTTTTTTTGTTATTTAGCGTCGCTTTTCTAATCGCAACGACGAGGATGAGTGATGGTATGAAATTGATGAAGGGACACTCATTTCCCCGGCCGGGATTCGATCTGCCACGGAGGTCGGCGAAACGTGAATATACGAAACTGCACAGACATAGAAACTCACTGAGATGGCAAACAATTTGATTTGGTTTATTTTACTTCGCTTTTATGCCACTTTGGATAATCGCGACGATGAGGATGAGACATGATAAGATGAAATTTATGAAGGGACATTCCACGCCTCACAAAGAACATCCATGCCAGGATTCGAACTCGAGACCCCTGGCGTTGTAGCGCGCTGAAGTAGCAACGTATGTCGGCTAGATGGGAAATGACTCGTCATTTTTATCGAAGAGAGAGTAGAATCGAAAGTCATGGTGCTACCATTCTCAGTTTCAAGGTTAAGGAAACTGATTAGGGCTGTGCTTATTTATATACAAGTTAACTTGCCAGGGCATCCACTTCGATTAGGATCCATCCCGAAAGGAAAGCCCGAACGAGCTGACAGATACGTTTTCGAAACGTCCCACGGCTGCGTTTCCATGGAAACGAGAGATTACCTGAGCGGAATAAATTAAGCCAGAAGGAGTGAGAGAGAGGGGAAGAGTCTCATTCGCGTTTGTTTACTTTAAGGAACGCAATAAACACTTTATGTAGTTAAATTTTGACGGCAGCAGCACTTCCGTGTCCCCTGGGGGAAAAGAGTCGGGATGAATCGGATGAGATTGGATTCCTGATTTCTTCCATTCTTCCTGTGGGTTTATTTGGGTAGGATCTGTCAGAATTTTGACTAGGGCAGTGGCCCTCCGTGCGGGCGCGTAGTGATATGTTGTTGGTAACCAAAGCAAGAAGAATAATTTGTTGGTTGATTGATTGGTTTCATTTTACTTCGAGTTTCTGCAAATTTTTGCTAATTGAAGATGAATTGTGATAAGATGAAATAGATTATAACGGCCTCGTCAGTAATCGCTGGAATTTTAACAGTATGACGCATTTGTGTTGAACTTGTGATTGACGACCACCTCTAAGTGGAACTCTTGGGGGATAGTACGAAAGATGATAGTTTGTTTTGAAAATGGATATAGACGTTACGAAATGTAATTTTAATGGCAATTATTTCTGTTGCGTTTCAAAATATTACAGTTGAAGATATTGTTTATCGCTTCTACAAGTGAGTTGATTTTTCTGAAAGTTGGATTGTAATATAATCCATGTTTGAAGCTTGTTATTTGGAAACTGCGTTGCTGTAAGTAGCCATATCTGCATATTTATGAACCCAACCAAACTGGTAAAGGTTTTGACACAAGCACAATGGTAATGTAAACCGAGATGATGTTTCTGTTCGTTCCCAAAATCTCTGAGATGTCCCATTGCGAAGAATAACAAACTTATTGCAACTTTACAAAGGCCGATGGGTGCCTGTCAAGATGAAGGGACAATCACAAACACATATAGACAGGACATAACACAAATCCCATAGAGGATTATACTGGGCATGGATCCAGACGCCAGAGCCTCGCTAGTCTGAAAAATGCAGTCCAGGATGCACTGCATGGAAGATTATTTGACATTTGGGTACCTTCCGGAATGGTAAATTCTTGCTGTAAACGGGCACTCAGCACACATGAGGACAAAACACAGGACAACACACAGAATTATACTGGTCATAGAGCCAGTCGCCAGAGCGTCGTTAGTCTGCAAAAAGCAGTCCAGGGTGTACTACGTGGAAGTGAGGTTGACAGTTGGGTGTACTGTGTGGAAAGTCACCCTTACACCCCGAGAGAAGGATAAGTGTGTGGTAGAGAAAAAATATATAAATAAAAGCAGAAGGCAGACAGGGGAGAAAAGAGAGTGAGATAAAAATTCAATTTCCCTTTCTTAGATCTAATTGTAGACCTCATGGGATTTTTCTCTTCCCGAAGTTTACTTTTCGTAGGCCTGAAATCTTGAAATGTAGACGGAGATGCAGGTTGTTGTTTCTTTGTCTGGTTCTTTGCCTGTTATAAGTTTGAAGGACCCAGTCTCTCTACAAACACGAATCTTCGTAGAGTTTTTGCGAAATGTTAACTACTTTTCTTCTGCAGTCCCTCTGGTTTGTACTTATTGGGACTGGATGTGAGTAGAGCCTCGCGCCCTGCAATTTGTTTCGGTCTGTCCGATCTTCACGTTGGCAAGGGCTTATTTCTGGCACTTTTCTAACCTTGACGATTTTGCTGTCTCCATTCCAGACGTTTGACAATCCGTTCATCTCGATTCTTCGGAATTCCATACTTCTTACAACATCCATTTTCCCCTCCTTGTATTCAACCAAAGTAGATTTCATGTTTTGAGAGTTTCATTCATCGTACACCTTTTTCGCCTTGTCTCTTATCCTTTCTTCTTCCATTGCACTTGAAGCTAGAAAAAGAAGAGAAAACACAAATCTCACCAGTTCGATTTGGGCAGACGAGACGTGGTGCGATCTAGTGCGAATGTGGTTAAAAGTAATCTAACGGAATTGGCAAATGTGACAAATAACTAAAGTCAAAAAAGTATAACTTACTTGTATGCTATATCCTTATGAAAAGCTGCACAAAATAGCATGGACAGGTGCTATATTATATATATATATATATATATATATATATGTGTGTGTGTGTGTGTGTGTGTTACATTATGATACACCCTGTATACAACGCCTATCACTTCACCATCAGCTACAACTGACATGCGGTATTCTTGAGCCTGTCCGAGGTTCAAATACAGTCGCTTGATTGCACCAATGTTTAGAATATTGGCTTTCAGACCAGTAGTGGTGCGATTTGGAAACTGGTGCGATTTAAGAAACTTATCTCTAATTAGGGCTTATCTCTAATTTTGAACCGATACACATACCGAATCCGACCGATATCAATGCTTGAAAATGGTAACAATTAAAAGTTGTTCAAAATATTGATTAATATTAGTGTGTGAGCACTTCACTCCAATCAAAAGCATCAACTTACCAGAGTTTTGCTTTAAAATACTCAAAATTTACATCAAAACATACGAGCTGTTAAACAATAACAAAATAGTAAAAAAAAAAGGTAAAGTGCTCCCCTGTGCTTACCACCACGCCATGAAAGCGTATAGGGGGTGTGGGGGTAACGCCCCACACTTTCTTGATCCGGTCGTGAGTGGGGGTGATGTGATCAGCATCACGCCCCTGACCGCCTTTACCCCCCAGGGTTTCCCCCAGATACCCAATGTTATTCGACGCTGGGTGGGCGCCGGGGCCGCTTCCAACGTTAGAAATGTTCCCGGATTTGAACCGGCCAGGGATCGAGCCCGGGACCTTTAGCATGGTGGTCAGACGCGATACCGACTGAGCCACCGCGGCCAAATCAAAAAATAGTTTCTTCACATAATAAAGTAATTGTAAAAAAGTAAAGTACTCCCCTGTGGTTTGCACCATGCCATGAAGGCGTATGAGGCCCCACACTTACTTGATCACGG
>NC_139230.1:88055188-88347345 GCF_977018435.1 Lepisma saccharinum
TTACAGCTAATGCTACGAGGAAATGAGGTTGATTTTTTACTGTTTCACAAGAATGCTATTTTTTATACACCCAATATTTGCTTTTCAAGTAACTACATGTACCAGAAGCACTTACAGGCCAACTCTAACTAGACTTCGACTTATTCTATATCAGGTGCTAAATTTATAAAGAACTATGATTGTGTATATTTCTGAGGAAGTACGCAAAAGCAGATTACCCGATTAAAGTATCTGAAAAACATATTTTTCTATGCAAGTATATTTTTATTGACTGGATTATTAACAGATCAAACAGGAAGACTGCAAAATTCATTAAATGTAGTTCTATAGTATAGGTGGTTTCAGAGATATAAAAAGAACAAATATAAGATTTCGCTTTTTTTTTTTTTTTTTTGCTTCTGAGGCTAATCGCGACGCTAAGGGTAAATGGCCAGGAAATGTAACGGAGGAGAAACAATCCCAAAAGTTATGGGCTGCATGTAAGTTAATACCACAGAGATATTACAGTAGGTGTAGGTTCTACCACCAGAACTTTTCTATCATAATAATACTGGTTATGCTGTACTGTTAGCTAAAGATGCTGATATTTGAGAAACTTAAAAGCCTTACTCACGACTTACTGTTGCTAAAGATCCGATGACAAAATCTAAAAATTGTTATCGCCCAGACAGGGACTCGAACCCTGGACAGATAGGTTAAAAGCCTAATGCTATACAAACTAAGCTACCTGCATTTTTAAAAAGTTAGTTATGTTAAGAAATATATTGAAACACCTGAGAACACTCTTGGTCTGGTTCGACAGAGAAGGAGACAACATTTCCAAATTTTTACAGACTGGGTGTATTTTTCCACTATAGAGGCCTTCACTATATGTAATTCGAAACGCTAAAGTTCAGCTAGCTTCCAAAATTGAGGTAAAAATTGTGTTTGGCGAGATTAACAAGTTACAATTATATCCAGTTACGGACAAATAAAGCTAAAAGTCTAAGATTTGCTGTACTAGCCAAGTTTTAGTAACATTTTCTTCACTTTAGTACAAATATCAAAGAAATAGGTATGTTTTATTTATAATTTGACAAAATGTACTAGTATTTAATTCACAAAGTTAGGTAAAAACAGTATTTTTTAAAAATATTGTTACTGCCTTCAAATTTTATGTTATTTAGCCACTAACAACTGGTTTACACTGTTTGGCATTCTTTAAATAGGAAAATAAGGAATTATTTGTTTAGTATTTTTACTACTTTATATTTATTTAAGAAAACAATTCTACACTTTAACTTAATTTTTAACAAATTGTTACTAATTTATATATCAAAGTTATGTTATTTAGAGTGTTTGAAGGCGTATAAAGTTAATATTTGTACTTATCAGTTCAACTAACAATTATATTTTACACACAAAAGATAATGTTTACAGTTAAATCACTTGAATCAGAGAATAATATTTTACAGTAATTGATTCATTCAGCACTAGTCAGTACTTTTATGCATCAGAAAGTTTTCTTAATTTTCTATTATGCATGCTATTTTGTGCTATTTTTAAAATGTATTTCTAAGGCAAACTGGTTTAATTTTCTGCTTATAATGGAAAGTTGACATAGTTTTCGCACAATGCTTTGTACATTTGTTATATTCACTACTTACAATTCAAATATTATGCTTATTTAATGTATAACTAACTAACTCTCTAGCCTTCTTAAACCCGAAGGTTCATGGCTGCAGCAACACATGCCTCTCATCTGTTCCTGTCCTAAGCAAGATCTATATACTCCTTTCCATCCCTACCAATTTCCTTTAGGTCCATCTCTACATTATCCCTACATTTTGTTTTGGTCTTCCTATTGGTCTTTTACCATCAGGTTTCCCAACAAGAATCCTGTATATTTTTTTTCCTCTCCCATTTGTACCACATGATCTACACATCTAAGTCTTCTTGATTTAATTATTCTAATAATATCTGGACAAGAATACAAATTATGTACTTCTAAATTATGTAATCTCCACTCATCTGCCTCCTCACCTGTTTTAGGCCCAAATATTTTCCTAAGGATCTTATTTTCAAATACTCTCAATTTATGTTCCTTTTTCAATGTAAGGAACCAAGTTTATTTACTGTATTTAACTTTTATTTTTTGTAATTAACAAAAATTAAAAGCTTATACTGTAGTTATTATATATTTTTCTATCAGCTTATTTTGAAATTAATATTATTAGGTATAGTCTTTGATTTATAACTATATTGCTTTTTTTATCAATTTATCTAAGAGTACACACAGACAAACACATGTGTACACACTTTTATGTACATAGATATGCCTTTTTCAATATTTTAGTATGAAGATTGCACTTTAGCTATTCAAGCAAGGGTAGGAAAGGTAGGATTTCTGAGAATTTGTTGCAGGATTTTGTTGTCCAAGTATAGATGAGAACTGAGCTGAGAGACTGTTTTGAACCTTTTCATGAGAGTTTGCATGTGAACTGTATTCAAATTGACCACTATTGACTGTGCATGCTTCTAAGTTTTGCTGTTATTTTACATCAAGTCTGTGAGACTGCAGACAGTTTTCCCTTTTCAAGTAGTTTTTATTGATTGTATTTGTATATGTTTTGGGGACTTAGCAGTTTTATGTTATGAGGCAGTTTGTTGTAGAATATTTTTACATGATTGTTTTGAGATATTGAGTGTCTGCTGTTTTACTTGTAATTATTTTCCTTCTTGTGTTTTGTATTTGACTATATTTTGTCCAAGTTCGTAGTATTTAGAATAATTGTTATTGACTTGTAGATGTAGGGAGTAATAATCCCTTGCAAGATGCCCTATACTTGTCTGAACATTATTCTTAATGTTCACTTTTGAAGCCTTAGTATTCTGGTAGTATTATTAATGTAGAGGTAAATTAGGCTGAAATGTAGGCATTTTTCTGATAAATTAGACTCACTTAGTTGTTTCAGCAGGTAGAAGTTGCATGATGGTTTACTGCTGATGATGTTAATTTGCTCTTCTTATGTACTACGTATGATGTAGCTTACTTGAGTAATTGGAAATATACTACTGAAAAAAGGATTGCTTGTCTATCTTATTCCTATGTTGTTGAGTTTGTCCATAAGCAAGCCATGTTTTTACTCTATCCTATGCCTTGGAAGAATCTAGATATATTGTGTTTGCAGTTTTATGTTTCTCTAAGGTTTCAGCTATGTAGTTTTTTAAATTGTGCTATGGGTGTGACTATTAATTTCTCTTTCTGGATGCCATGTTGGTTCCTGTGTATTCCTCTTGCTGCTTGAATTTGACTTAGGATGTTTGCTTTTTTCTTAGATCTTTATTTGTTCAGTATTTTTTATTTTTTTGAATTTTAATTATTTTAATTTTACATTAACTAATATATTTTACTTTAACAACAAAATAATTTACTCTAGTAAAAAAAAAACTTCTACTAACAAAAATGTACTATTATATCTTTTAATTTTAGAAAATTGTATTTTTAAAACTTTAACTTTGAAAAATTGATGTTTAATTACTTTAATTTTACATTAACTAACAAATTTTACATTAACAACAAAATAATTTGCCCTAGTATAAAAACTTCTACTAACAAAAATATACTATTATAACTTTTGATTTTAGAAAATTGTATTTTTAAAATTTTAACTTTGAAAAATTGAATTTTAACACACTTTGACTTTAACAATGTACTTTGATTTTTTTATGTAAAAAAATATTAAAAAAATAAAAAATACTGAACAAATAAAGATCTAAGAAAAAAGCAAACATCCTAAGTCAAATTCAAGCAGCAAGAGGAATACACAGGAACCAACATGGCATCCAGAAAGAGAAATTAATAGTCACACCCATAGCACAATTTAAAAAACTACATAGCTGAAACCTTAGAGAAACATAAAACTGCAAACACAATATATCTAGATTCTTCCAAGGCATAGGATAGAGTAAAAACATGGCTTGCTTATGGACAAACTCAACAACATAGGAATAAGATAGACAAGCAATCCTTTTTTCAGTAGTATATTTCCAATTACTCAAGTAAGCTACATCATACGTAGTACATAAGAAGAGCAAATTAACATCATCAGCAGTAAACCATCATGCAACTTCTACCTGCTGAAACAACTAAGTGAGTCTAATTTATCAGAAAAATGCCTACATTTCAGCCTAATTTACCTCTACATTAATAATACTACCAGAATACTAAGGCTTCAAAAGTGAACATTAAGAATAATGTTCAGACAAGTATAGGGCATCTTGCAAGGGATTATTACTCCCTACATCTACAAGTCAATAACAATTATTCTAAATACTACGAACTTGGACAAAATATAGTCAAATACAAAACACAAGAAGGAAAATAATTACAAGTAAAACAGCAGACACTCAATATCTCAAAACAATCATGTAAAAATATTCTACAACAAACTGCCTCATAACATAAAACTGCTAAGTCCCCAAAACATATACAAATACAATCAATAAAAACTACTTGAAAAGGGAAAACTGTCTGCAGTCTCACAGACTTGATGTAAAATAACAGCAAAACTTAGAAGCATGCACAGTCAATAGTGGTCAATTTGAATACAGTTCACATGCAAACTCTCATGAAAAGGTTCAAAACAGTCTCTCAGCTCAGTTCTCATCTATACTTGGACAACAAAATCCTGCAACAAATTCTCAGAAATCCTACCTTTCCTACCCTTGCTTGAATAGCTAAAGTGCAATCTTCATACTAAAATATTGAAAAAGGCATATCTATGTACATAAAAGTGTGTACACATGTGTTTGTCTGTGTGTACTCTTAGATAAATTGATAAAAAAAGCAATATAGTTATAAATCAAAGACTATACCTAATAATATTAATTTCAAAATAAGCTGATAGAAAAATATATAATAACTACAGTATAAGCTTTTAATTTTTGTTAATTACAAAAAATAAAAGTTAAATACAGTAAATAAACTTGGTTCCTTACATTGAAAAAGGAACATAAATTGAGAGTATTTGAAAATAAGATCCTTAGGAAAATATTTGGGCCTAAAACAGGTGAGGAGGCAGATGAGTGGAGATTACATAATTTAGAAGTACATAATTTGTATTCTTGTCCAGATATTATTAGAATAATTAAATCAAGAAGACTTAGATGTGTAGATCATGTGGTACAAATGGGAGAGGAAAAAAAATATACAGGATTCTTGTTGGGAAACCTGATGGTAAAAGACCAATAGGAAGACCAAAACAAAATGTAGGGATAATGTAGAGATGGACCTAAAGGAAATTGGTAGGGATGGAAAGGAGTATATAGATCTTGCTTAGGACAGGAACAGATGAGAGGCATGTGTTGCTGCAGCCATGAACCTTCGGGTTTAAGAAGGCTAGAGAGTTAGTTAGTTATACATTAAATAAGCATAATATTTGAATTGTAAGTAGTGAATATAACAAATGTACAAAGCATTGTGCGAAAACTATGTCAACTTTCCATTATAAGCAGAAAATTAAACCAGTTTGCCTTAGAAATACATTTTAAAAATAGCACAAAATAGCATGCATAATAGAAAATTAAGAAAACTTTCTGATGCATAAAAGTACTGACTAGTGCTGAATGAATCAATTACTGTAAAATATTATTCTCTGATTCAAGTGATTTAACTGTAAACATTATCTTTTGTGTGTAAAATATAATTGTTAGTTGAACTGATAAGTACAAATATTAACTTTATACGCCTTCAAACACTCTAAATAACATAACTTTGATATATAAATTAGTAACAATTTGTTAAAAATTAAGTTAAAGTGTAGAATTGTTTTCTTAAATAAATATAAAGTAGTAAAAATACTAAACAAATAATTCCTTATTTTCCTATTTAAAGAATGCCAAACAGTGTAAACCAGTTGTTAGTGGCTAAATAACATAAAATTTGAAGGCAGTAACAATATTTTTAAAAAATACTGTTTTTACCTAACTTTGTGAATTAAATACTAGTACATTTTGTCAAATTATAAATAAAACATACCTATTTCTTTGATATTTGTACTAAAGTGAAGAAAATGTTACTAAAACTTGGCTAGTACAGCAAATCTTAGACTTTTAGCTTTATTTGTCCGTAACTGGATATAATTGTAACTTGTTAATCTCGCCAAACACAATTTTTACCTCAATTTTGGAAGCTAGCTGAACTTTAGCGTTTCGAATTACATATAGTGAAGGCCTCTATAGTGGAAAAATACACCCAGTCTGTAAAAATTTGGAAATGTTGTCTCCTTCTCTGTCGAACCAGACCAAGAGTGTTCTCAGGTGTTTCAATATATTTCTTAACATAACTAACTTTTTAAAAATGCAGGTAGCTTAGTTTGTATAGCATTAGGCTTTTAACCTATCTGTCCAGGGTTCGAGTCCCTGTCTGGGCGATAACAATTTTTAGATTTTGTCATCGGATCTTTAGCAACAGTAAGTCGTGAGTAAGCTTTTAAGTTTCTCAAATATCAGCATCTTTAGCTAACAGTACAGCATAACCAGTATTATTATGATAGAAAAGTTCTGGTGGTAGAACCTACACCTACTGTAATATCTCTGTGGTATTAACTTACATGCAGCCCATAACTTTTGGGATTGTTTCTCCTCCGTTACATTTCCTGGCCATTTACCCTTAGCGTCGCGATTAGCCTCAGAAGCAAAAAAAAAAAAAAAAAGCGAAATCTTATATTTGTTCTTTTTATATCTCTGAAACCACCTATACTATAGAACTACATTTAATGAATTTTGCAGTCTTCCTGTTTGATCTGTTAAATAATCCAGTCAATAAAAATATACTTGCATAGAAAAATATGTTTTTCAGATACTTTAATCGGGTAATCTGCTTTTGCGTACTTCCTCAGAAATATACACAATCATAGTTCTTTATAAATTTAGCACCTGATATAGAATAAGTCGAAGTCTAGTTAGAGTTGGCCTGTAAGTGCTTCTGGTACATGTAGTTACTTGAAAAGCAAATATTGGGTGTATAAAAAATAGCATTCTTGTGAAACAGTAAAAAATCAACCTCATTTCCTCGTAGCATTAGCTGTAAATGCTTCTTGCAGGTTAACAAAACTCTGGCGTGTGGGCCTACATCACCTACAATCCTTTGTAAGGTTCGTGTTGTCCTATAAATTGTCGATATACATACTAAATCCCTAGTTACAGCCTAAGCTTTTAGTTTCAATCAGAGGATTTCAGTGTTCAGATAGTGATTTAGCCTAGTGTAATAAACCAAATGGAAATAACCCAAGTGTTGATGCACCCAAAAAAACCAGTTATACTTCAAAATACCTTGAAAAAAGCTATAAGGCTAAATTATTCTTCTAGCATAGAAAAAACGTTTAGCAAATGGACCTATGGTTCATATAGTCAGTCGTGTGTGAACTTCGTCTTGCCCTGTGAATTGTCAATATATTGATAAATGGTTATATTTAAAAAAGAAAAAAAAACAATGTTGGTAAGCGTCCAGTTGTGGACCCCTCGGTAAAAGAATTTCAGTCTTTATAGACACACAATAATTTTCGTTACACTAAAATTTGGCCTCGTATTAAGGTAAATAGTCAAAATGATAAACATTTCGTGTACTTTATCCAGTAAGCCTTAGCTAGAAATACAATAACAGCGTTACAGACATAAAAATTAAGCAAGCTTTGATATTCTAGTAGCACATAATAAATATAAAATATCCTTTAAAATACTCTGACAAATAGTTGTGGGTTATCTGAAATGAAAATTTTCAAGCCCTCTCTCCTGCATAAATAGGCTCTAGAATTCACTAAGCCTCAAAATAATATTGGGTACATAAAATAAAAAGCAGATGGAGAGTGGTGCTGATCGCATCATCTCCAAACAGCAAAAACAAAAGTATATGGATGGAGCCCTACCTGATATATTTTGGAAACTTTACCTAGTATAAAAATAACAAAATACTCAGCAAACTCTAAAATAAACAAACTTTCCTACGTAGCAGGCGTAACCGGACCTAAATAAATACATATAGAAATACAGAACCAAAAATAGCATAGTGGAAATCAGTAAACCCTAATAATAATAATAATAATAATAATATATTCTGTGGCTTACATTTTAGCTGAAAGTACTTTTTTTTAGTGTTTTTGAAAAAAATTAAATAAATACTAAACTCTAAGTTAAAAATTTGTAAATGTATACAAAACAAAATAAATAAAAATTAATACGTACCCTGCAAAAAATCAGTAAAAAAGTTGAAAACATCTCTTTGTGCATCCAAAATACAATAACAAATCCTTCCTGACTAGATTAAATTGTGTTATTTGAGTAATATTAAGCCTAAACTTGTAAAATAAACGGGTAAAACTTGACGAAACACACTTCATGTGTACAAAATATAATTCAAAACACATTTAAATTGTGTTATTTGAGTAAACTTGGAGAATAATCCTGTAAACTTGGAAATCTCTCTCTCTCTCTCTCTCTCTCTCTCTCTCTCTCTCTCTCTCTCTCTCTCTCTCTGTGTGTGTGTGTGTGTGTGTGTGAGAGTGCGTGTGTGTCCAAAATGTAATAAAAACACGTTCAAATCGTGTTATTTGAGTAAATATTAGGCTAAACTTGTAAAATAAACAAATAAAAGTTGAGAATACACACTCTGTGTGTCGAAAATGTAACTAAAAGTCTTTCTTGAACAGATTGAATTGTGTTATTTTGGTAATAATAAGCCTAAACTTGTGAAATAAACAGATAGAAATTGAGATCACACAATCTGTGTGTCGAAAATATAACTAAAAGTCTTTCCTGAACAGATTGAATTGTGTTATTTTGGTAAAAATAAGCCTAAACTTGTGAAATAAACAGATAGAAGTTGAGATCACACACTCTGTGTGTCGAAAATGTAACTAAAAGTATTTCCTGAATAGTATAAATAGTGTTATTTTGGTAAAAATAAGCCTAAACTTGTAAAATAAACAGATAGAAGTTGAGAACACACACTTTGTGTGTCGAAAATGTAACTAAAAGTCTTTCCTGAACAGATTGAATTGTATTATTTTGGTAATAATAAGCCTAAACTTGTGAAATAAACAGATAGAAGTTGAGAACACACACTTTGTGTGTCGAAAATGTAACTAAAAGTCTTTCCTGAACAGATTGAATTGTGTTATTTGAGTAAAAAAATAGGCATAAAGTTGTAAAATAATAAATTAAAAGTTGAAAAAATCTCTTTGCGAGTCCAAAATTTAATAAAAAATGTTGCCTGAATAGTACAAATAGTGTTATTTTGGTAAAAAATTAACATAAAGTTGTAAAATAATAAGTTAAAAAGTTGTAAAAATGTTTTTTGTGAGTCCAAAATTTAATAAAAAATGTTGCTTGAATAGTACAAATAGTGTTATTTTGGTAAAAAATTAACTTAAAGTTGTAAAATAATAAGTTAAAAGTTGAAAAAAATGTCTTTGTGAGTGCAAAATTTAATAAAAAATGTTGCCTGAATAGTACAAATAGTGTTATTTTGGTAAAAAAATTAACATAAAGTTGTAAAATAATAAGTTAAAAAGTTGTAAAAATGTTTTTTGTGAGTGCAAAATTTAATAAAAAATGTTGCCTGAATAGTATAAATAGTGTTATTTTGGTAAAAATACATAAAAACTTGTAAAAGATTTGACATAAAGTCAAAGTTTGGTAAAAAATAAACTCAAAATTAAGTTAAATAGCACACAGTAACATACATTTACTACCTAAATCAATAATCAAAGGGTCCTAGGTTCGTTACCCCGTGATAAAAGCAAATGGTGAAAACTGTAGGCCCCGTCCCTAATAGATCTCCCTTCTTCATAGTACAGATAAAAAAAACCTGCGGTAAAGCGTCCTGTGCCTTGGAGGCAAATCTGAGCGGAATATTAATTGGCGGCGGAAACCGGTTCTACAAGCGACGCATAGCTTGCTGCGCATTCTCAGACATTCTTTGTTGTCTGGTTGAATCCCTCCCCTGCCCTACAGTATTGCATAGCTTTCCCCTGTTATTGCGTACTGGTTAACCTTGAAAAAACCGGTTCTGAAAATCTACCGACGCGTTCTCTGATTGGTCAATCAGATTCCTTCTTTGTTCTGACGTTGTGACGTCATTTGACCTTGAGCGCTCTTCCCCAAAATTCCTTTCTCGTCTACCTGCGTGGAATATTAATTCATTCTCTCTGTCTGGCATCACAGCCGAGTCGAAATTCTGAGACAGTATTCTGTCTAGCGTGTTGCACCATCGTGTTTCATAACATGATGAAATTACTGCATAGTACTAATTAATAATATTACATATCGCGGGTTCGAGTACCGGGACCGTCCCCAATCGTAATTGGACTTGTACCTACACCCATTACCACCGTTCATAGCGGTTCATAAACCATAGAAAACTTATTTTCAATACTATAAACATTAATATTATCGATTGATACATTACATACTTTGCAGTAATGAATATAAAAACATATGCATACCGTTTAGTACCTCTAATTACCTTCTATATACATATTTTTCATAAAATAAATAAATATATATTCATAAAAAGTTCTAAACATGCAAATACATAAATGTAAAGTATTCTAAGTACATGCTAATGAATTCTAAGTACATGCGAATTAATTAAAACCCGTGCAAATTAGTTATAAGTACATGCGAATAAATTGCGAATATTAAACGCCCGAGGGCACAAACAGTCCTTGGCGCGTTCAACATCTACTACGGGGAACTATACGCGTGACATTGAACTTCGACCAGGCACCAGACCCATACGGATAATTCCAGATAGTGACGCATTCGACAGAAGCATGACGTCACGGACACGGTAAGGGAGTCCGCCGTATATAAGCGCGTGCTGTGCACCGAGGAACCGCAGTGCATCGTCACCATGGCCAGGGGCAAACCTATTGACAACACCGTGAGGAGAAGAGTGGTGGAGTTGCAACGGGATGGACTCAGTGAACGGGAAATAGGGCGCCAACTGAACTTACCCAATTCAACCGTCCACTGCATCATCAAACACCACCAAAATACGGGTACTACAGAGCCAGGTAAGGCCCCCGGTCGAAAACACCTGCTGAGCGTGCGTGACCTACGGATATTTAGGCGCTATATCCAGACCAACAATCATGTTTCTGTGGCCGAATTACGACTGTGGACTCGAGAACGCTTTCACATTGAAGTGTCAACCAGAACCATTCGCCGTTACCTACAGCGATGTGGTTACCGAGTGAACAAGGCGAAACGTAAACCCTTCCTTTCCATGTTGAACAAAGGCAATCGACTACGGTGGGCACGAATGTACCGGGGATGGACATTTCTGCATTGGAACAGGGTTTTGTGGACGGACGAATCCATTTTCAATGTTGTGTACGGGAAAATACGGAAAACAGTCATTTGTCGGAAGGAGGAACAGAATGAAGCAAAATGTTAAGCACGTCGGGTACAGAAACCTGCTTCAGTGATGGTATGGGGATGCATGACGGCATCTGGGGTTGGCCCACTACACGTCTGTGAGGGCATTGTGAATGCACACGCCTATACACGCATACTGGAGCGGCATCTTCCCACAGTGCGAAGGCACCTGTTCCACAGGCGGCGTCTCATCTTTCAACACGACAATGCCAGGCCTCATACAGCGCGGCTGACAAGAGAATAGTTGACTCGCCATCACGTGCAAACTCTGCCATGGCCACCATCGAGTCCCGACCTCTCGCCCATTGAGAATGTGTGGCGTGCTCTTAAGCGACGTGTGCAACAGAGGGGACCCACGATAGTGGCTGCTCTTATCGCCTGCCTGCAGGAGGAATGGCACCGCATCGATGTGGAATACCTTGAACGTCTCGTCCGCAGCATGCCCCGATGCATTGCCACAGTTATTCGCCGACGGGGCGGCGTCACACCATGGTAAACAGGATCCCCTCTAACAGTGGTCGAACTTCAATGTCACGTGTAGATGGACGAAAATGTTTTATTTTGTGTGGACACCATACATTGCTGCGCTGCAGCGGAAATTTATGTTTTCCTTTGTTCCATGTAGCCTGCTGAATAAAATATGTTCAGCATATGCATGTGTTCTCCTTCTTTCACAACGCACTCCTATATTTGTGACTGGTCGAACTTCATTGTCACTAAGGTTGTACAAAAAAACGGGTATTTATCTTCTTCTAAACTACAAAACTCGACTTATTTTTTTAAAGAATTTAAAATATAATGACAATTCACATGATTACAAAAGAAACCAGTATTGTTGTGAAACATACCTTTCTACGAACGTTGACTCCTGTTCTTCTGCTCAGAAAATTTTGTTATTACTTTTTCGTTGAAGCCCTCTATGTTTGAAATGTATTCTATCTCTATTGTAAGCAAGTGCCAAGGCATTTGGTCTGTCTTGTCAAATTGCATTTCTTAAGCAGGTTTTAATACGCTTCAATGTGCTGAAACATCGTTCAGATTCAGCTGTTGCCACTGGAGTTATTAAAACTATGTATGTCATTTTTACTGTTTCTGAAAAGGTACCCTCTAAATAATTTTAAATAAAAAATGAATGCAATCTACTGGTAGAGTTTATGTTTTTCAACTCTTCACTACAATAAAGAACACGAAGTTCTCTCTTTAGTTTTCCCTCTTCAATGAAGGGATAATAAATCTGGGAAGATGCCTCTGTTTAAAGATTGTTCTCTTTCATTATGTCCTCGTAGAGCAAGTTCATGTTGACCACAGAATTTTAAGCAATCGATAATTCTATTTAATATATGTCTATTTTTCCGGACAAATTCATTGTGTCTTGTAATTGACAGCCTATGTCCTTCATCAATTTGTGTTCGAACATCAACCCTGCCAAACTCACTCAAACATAGCGAATGAAAGCCACCAAAACACTACAGAACAACACGCGAGATCGAACGCGACGCGAAGGAACTAGCCCCGAATCAGCACTCAAATCCATTGCACTCTTCCCTCTCTCTGCTAGCATGTGACCTTCACTGTAGCGTAGGTGGGTGTAGGCCATGCCTTCCTTTGCGACGTGCCCCGGAAAACGATAATTGACATCAATGCCGTTAGGAGCGCTGTCGTATCCATTGCAACAGACGATGAATTTACGTGGGTAAAAATCGCCTTTTAAAAGACTGTGTGATAGTTATGCGCTATGGTGATTGATAATTACGTGAATACGTCCGTTTTTCTTTAGGGGCTAAGCCCCGGAAGCCCCAAGGGACGAGACGCCACTGCACGGTGTTATGTACTTACAAGGATCAGAAAGCCCTTAAATTCTGGCCAAAACCCAGGGTGAAAAAAGGCTTTACCCTGCATCATGTTTTAATTTACCATGATAGTAATAGCACGCGTATATTTCCATGGGAACCGCCAGAAATTATTCTAAATACATAAAATAATAAACTGAATACTTATATTCTCAGAGTAGACATGACATTAAATTACTCTGGTATCAGTGGTGCATCGTCGCCTTTATTTAGTGTGCACTTCGCCCTTCGTGGCACTCTACCAGGTAGACGCTTCTGGTGGTTCGGATCCCACTTTAAACTGTAGGTCTAGTCCCGATTAGCCTTTCTGTGCATACAAATGACTTAAAAGCAAACCCAAACAAAACTAACTCTTCATTTCTATTTGTTTTTTTCTTACTGTCTACCGTGACCTTTCGTGGTAGGCAAGCGATGGGTTAATTTTTCGTTTCGGTTAATTATAACAGTTTCAAATACAGGGTGTTCAAAAATGAAGATCGGGGTTTCAATGAAGTGTATCTTCTACTACATATAGATTACAGAAATGAAACATACCTTAAAAGGAAAGGTACCTCAAACAGTTTTTGTTTCTACTTCGCAGGTGATGTTTCGTAACTCCGCCGCAGCAAGGCGCTAGTAGTAAAGATGGAGATGACTCCTGAGCGTAAAGTCTTCTGTGTCTTGGAATTCGCAAGGTGTAACTCAGCAATTGGACTGCAACGTGCTTTTCTACGGGAATATGGATGTGATCCCCCATCGGATAACAACATCCGAAGATGGTACAACCAATTTAAGAATACGGGATGCCTGTGGAAAGGGAAAAGCTCCGGAAGACCACGTCTGCCAGATGAGTATGTGGAACAGGTCAGAGCAAGTTTCGGTCGGAGTCCCAGGAAATCAGTAAGGCGGGCGAGTTAAGAATTGTCAATGCCGTCCCCGACTGTTTGGAGGGTGTTACGAAAGAGGCTGCACATGAGGCTGTACTGTCTACATCTGTTACAGGTCCTAAAGCCTGAAGATAATGTGACCCGTTCCAACTTCTGCGAAAATGTGCTGGACATGGAAGATGATTTTCTTACACGTGTGATCTTTAGTGATGAAGCCTCATTTCATCTTAGTGGACGAGTGAATACGCATAATGTGCGTATTTGGGAGTCTGAAAATCCACACCAAACAGTGCAGCACATGATGGATTCGCCAAAAGTCTTTTGTGGTCTATCCAAAGAACAAGTGTATGGACCTTTCTTCTTTGTGGAAAACACTATCACTGGTGCTGCTTATTTGGACATGCTCCAGCAATGGTTCTACCCTCAACTGGATCGTGAGCATAAAAGGAACATCATCTGGCAACAAGACGGCTCGCCCCCTCATTTTCATCGTAAAGTACGCAATTGGTTGAATGCTGTTTTCCCCAACGATGGGTCGGTCGTCATTGTGAGGATGACGTGGCTCTTCTGCAATGGCCCCCAAGATCTCCCGACCTCACCCCCTGCGATTTATTTTTGTGGGTGCATGTACGTGCCACCGCTACCTGCCGACCTCCCTGAATTGCGACGCAGGATTGATGCAGCTGTGGAGTCTATTACACCAGACATGCAAGCTTCAGTGTGGGAAGAAATTGCCTACAGACTAGATATGTACCATGTCACAAGGGGATCCCACATTGAACACTTGTAACTTGTGACCAAAAACTGTTTGAGTTTCCCTTCCTTTTAAGGTATGTTTCATTTCTGTATTGTATATGTAATAGAATATACACTTAATTAAAACCCCGATATTCATTTTGGAACACCCTGTATAATATAGGCCTACACACATTCTCCTTTAGAATAATGTGCATAATGGTGACGTATCGGGCTAGAGTGTGTGAAGTGCATACACACCGTAAATCAAATCTTCGCTGCACGGTTTTTAAATGAGAACAACAGCCTTTCGATATAACTTTTAAATTCCAACCATTAAGAAAATTATGATTTACCTGATATTTGAGGGCAACTGTAAATTAAATTACGTTCTTCTTTAACCCTGAAAATAAGAAACATCCTATTAGCATACAGTATCGATCTTAAATAAACGGATGGGTTTCGGTTTCTTACTTGACTAGAATTATGAATCATGACTTGCCTTCAGTTGGATGCAAGCGCAGATGTGATTCTGCGAACGTTCATGTCTTTGCACTGCATTATAAAATTTGCTCAAGTCACTCACCGTAGCTTCATCAGTGGCGTGCCCAGGATTTTCGAAAGGTAGGAGTTATGTATACTTTTTCTTGGTAGTCAGCCTTCATTTTGTCATATTTCCTACCTTTGACGTTCTTTTTTAGGAATACTGGGCGAAAGGGGGGTTATAACCCACATCAACCTCCCTTCTTGGGCACGGCACTGAGTTCCATGGTCCTAAATTTGTAATGAATAAAACGCATTGCCAACAAAATAATTTATTAAAATCATTGCTGCCACTTAACCACATAATATTGTTGCACTGAAATGTTTTTAAACTGCTTGATGAAAACTTTGCCATCTTTCTTAGTTGGTTTGGTTATGCACAATTCAGGACACGGTCGCTTATGGTTAACGAGCTCCAACCTTTCACCTTATGTTCTCGAACTAAATGGTTTTGAAAGAAGGCCCCTAATAATCAAGTCCTTACCTGCAACACTGCAAATCGATGGCTCGTCTGGTATGTCAACCATGGCAGAAATTTGCAATGTAGAATCATACTTTTACACCAGGTACAAAAACACTACACAAAGAACAGAAAAACACAGCACAATATCACAGTAAAAAACAACACGCATCCGCAGCACCCACGCTTCCTCCGTTTCACCATACCTGCAGTGTTACATACCCTCCATATTTCCGAGTAACTGACCACATGACGGATATATTCAAGTACCGGCTGTGATTTTATTTCTTATAAATACAATACGACCGGTGATCACTGGCAAACTTCATAATGTAATTTGTTAATTACTATTGAGTTTCAAACATGAAAATCGTACAGCGTTAGGTGGTGCTACGGACGCACAGAAAATTCTGGAAGTTAGCAACACTTGTGGCCAGTGTGGACGAATTATTTCCAACACCTTTGCCAGAGACAAATGTGGTCTTGGTGTTGCTTGCACTCGGCCTTTTTTCTTCGTGAACGGGGATGGACAGTGTCCATGCAAGAACTGCATAAGTCACTCGAAAAGCGGGGAGAAAGGCGAGCAGTCCTCTTCTTCTAACGCGGTCAGTCGTGCCGCATCGCCCAGCGTCGTCAAGGGTGCAACCGCTTTATGTTCCAAGCCAAAAAAACATGAAATAGGGGAAATGAAAATTCTGTAATGTAAATATCTTATAGTAAATAAATTCCATTCTAAGGTGCATAAAAGAATTGAAAAACACGGACTTAAGATGTCAAAAGTGTTTTAAAAAACAACGCAAGCGGCGCTTGTCCCATCTTTCTTTATCGCACGCTTCTGCTCTCTGCCTCTCTTTCTCCTTTTATTCTACTTTATTATTTTACCCCACCTTTGGTCTCTTTCTTTTACTTTTTCTCTCTATCTACCATCTTCTCGTGTTAATTCTTTCTTTCTACTTCTACTTTCTCTGTCTTTAAGTTTCTCTCTCTCCCCTCGTTTCTCTTCTCATTCTTTTTTCTCTTCTCTGTGCTCTGATAGACATGCACATAATCATTTATTTCAAGTTTCTTAAGGAGAGTTTAATTTGCTTATTTGAACAGTGTTAGCCTAATTGTCGTAAACATATGCCCTTTTTGACAGAATCAATTAGGTAATGATGTTGAAATATTAAATTTATAGGCTCTGAGATTTTGTTATGACTAGCACATACTATTATATCATTGAGACGATATCTATCTATATTATTTAAATAATGAAGGTAAACAATAATTGTTTGCGTCGAATAACATGGGTACCTGGGGGAAACCCTGGGGGGTAAAGGCGGTCAGGGGCGTGATGCTGATCACATCACCCCCACTCACGACCGGATCAAGAAAGTGTGGGGCGTTACCCCCACACCCCCTATACGCCTTCATGGCGTGGTGCTATGCACAGGAGAACACTTTACCTTTTTAAACAATAATTGTTTGGAAACTAATAACTGATTCCAAAAAATTTTTGGCTATTGATTTCAGAAAAAGTATCAGAAAAATCCCATGAAGTATGTTTTTGCCACAAAATATTTTTTTGTCAATCGCTCTCGCCTTTCAAACCAGCAATGTAAACAACTATTCCACAAATCTGCTCGCTAGGTGGCAGCACTGCGGTTTCTTACATTAGTTTTAAGAAATTGGTAAGAAGAAGGAAACATCGTATCACGCCAGCGACAGTCAGTGGAGTTGTAAAACTCCGCTGATGCTGCACTAGGCCGGACGAATATGAAATACAGTAAATCAGCACTATCCACAAAAATCACGGGTCAACGGATTTACCGATCGAATGTTCAAATTCAAAATAAATAGCTTGAGAGAAAATTTCTCGCCCAATTTGTTATTCAAAATCTATCGCGAGAACAGTTCTTGCCTTCCTCAGTTATGGGCTGAGTACGATCGTTACGTAAAGTGTTACCGTGTGGAGCGGGCGCTAGCGAAGTTTTATTTCAGGCCCGTGTCGTCACTCGTCATATCTGGATCTACAGATTCTACGACATCTTCAAGATTACAGGAAACCAGAGGTAAAACAAACATTCCTTTATCCCCATTCTTACATTCTTTTAACCCTGCCAGACCAGTCAACCGTCAAATTAGTTTCATTATTATGTCAAACCAACTGCCACATATTTTCCAAATTTGTTTCGAAGGTCTTGAAATAGGTTTGTGTGTCTTGTTCATTTTATGTCAATTTTCTGGTCTTGAAATCGTAAATCTTTTCTCGGTTTAATTTTTACGTTGTTTGTTGAAATGTGTAAATAGCATTGCCTGCTATTTGCATCCGTATGAAGATACATTCTGACAATTATATTTTGCATCGTATTACTATCAATGCGGTCTGTATAACTAGATAACTAGCAACAACATGAGCGAACGACGATTTGTTGAAAGAGATGACAATATTCAATTTTTCTTTATAATGCAAATTCTGATTTCGTGTTCCAGTTTATGGACCATCATGCCTTAGTGTTCTCGGTGGGGAAGGGGGGAATCTTGAGCAACTAATTCGGATATTGAATTGGCAAATTTACACCAGAGAGAAAATCTGTTTGATTGATTGATTGATTCATTTATTTGGTCAATTTATGCACAATATAATTAATCGGGACTGGATCTATAGTTTAAAGTGGGATCCGAACAACCATGTGCCTCCACCGGGTATAGAACCCGAGACCCCTTCATTACAAGGCGACGACACTACCACTGCGCCATAGGGGAGCACCCCCCCAAAAAAGTGTAATGTAGGACAACCACCAGTCACACAAAGTTCCAAAGTATTTGCGATGGCACTTTTTGCGAAACTTGGTTCGTACTCCTTTACAGGTATCAGTGGGGGCGATTAGGGGCGGGGCCTAGAGGGTGCAGTTTTTCCCCCCCCCCATTTTTTGCCAATTTTGTACCACGCTAACCTCATGTAACAAGGGAAATGAAGATGTCCTTGCACCCCCACTTTTGCACCTTGGCCCTCTAATTTTGGAACCGAATCATCACCGCTAGGTGTGAGTGATACAAATGTTTTCTACCAAGGAATAAATGTCTGCAATTTCAAATTGATAAAAGTGATGAACATTTTAAATCCTCCTTAACCAGTTTAGAATCTAAAAGTTGGCAACGGTGACTGTGTGACTCATGTATCTGGAGAGGGTGCAAAACCGGAATGAGAGCTTCGTCTTGCAAGGCCTTCCAGTTACCCGTGGGTTTTCGATGCTTGACGGGTCAAAACCCAGGTCTATAGTTTTACTCGCCCGCTCGCGCATTTTTTTTCCAGACAACTTGTGAATGCGGTTTCATTTATTGCTCTCTGATTGGCTGTTGGAAAGTTACGGTGCTGTGATTGTGAGAATATCTTGTTTGAGCTGTACGTTAGGATAGGTTAGGTTAGATTAGATTAGAATGCAGCAAATTTGCGCTAAAGATTAGTAAATAAGACATTGTCACAATCACAGCACCGTAACTTTCCAACAGCCAATCAGAGAGCAAGAAATGAAACCGCATTCACAAGTTGACTGGAAAAGAAAAAATCGCCGCCCGCTCGCCAGCCAGGTGGGCCTAGTAAGCAATTCTGGCCGATGTGCAGCTCTCTGCTGACGTAGCCTGAGGTTTGATCCCCTAAATCTGTTTAGAGAGATTAGACGATATAATGCAATTAGGAATAATGAAATTATAACACAACATTATGGTATACTGTGCATTTGACACAACGAGCTATTCCTATCAGAATCTAATACATGATTTGTGTGCAACATCAAACACACCGCAATCATCCTCCCTCAACTAAACTGTTTGAAAGTCTGGTCTTTTAAATGTATCCCTTAATAGTAGATGAAACGAACGGTAGAAAATGGCCTAACCCGGAAATAATTGCAACACAAATGTTTTTTGTGCCAGATTGTGCGGAATGGTATAGTGAATAATACATTAAAAATCCACCTTCCAAATGTTTGGGAAAATCCGCCATCTTGGAAAATGGCGGGAAAAAGTCACCTTAAAAATAAAAAAAATATATAATATCAAAAATGGTGCATTGTACACAAAAATTGAAGATAGCCAAAGTGAAAGAGCAGAAAAGTTTCTAAGTTATGGGTTTTGCTTGATAGAGGTACTATAAATATTAATTGAATTTTAAAGATTCAAATATTTTCTTTAATTTTTAGAATTTTTGTAAAAGAATATTACCGAAACAAATAACAGCAAATATGCAAGAAAGATTGGAATTTACGTCCTAAAGTCACAGGTCCAAATTCATATCTTATTCATATGTCTTATCTGGAGATTGGTTTTTGTTTCGTGCCTTTAGTGTCATGGCTTGCGGAGATATTTAGTTTAATGCAGAGTCATGTGTTTCCCTAAATTTACGTGTTTCATTTCTTATGATATTGATGAGAACGTAATATATTTCATTCTGCACTGTTTCGTTCACTCGCCGTTGTTACATGTTGCTTTTGTTGTTTATAAATGTGTCCACATAGTAGCGGCCTTTAGATGTCTTAACTGAGCAAAGGGGGAGGAGGGTCAAGGACAGTTTAGTTTCTACTTACTGCAATTACAGAGAATCGTATTGAAAATGGAATTCGGGCCGACGATTTTGGGTCAAATCCACTGGTAGAAAAGTCTCAGTATTAAGAGACCATGGTGCGGGGACAAAAAGTGTGTTTATGGGTGGGGGACTGCTCCCCATGTCCCCAGCCCTAATCGCCGCCATAGTCAATGCATTGAACTAATATGATACGGTAAAATACGGTTCTAACAGGTCACTTTGCCTTAGAGTCCATTACTGAATTTTTCGTAGATACCTGGTGCTAACATGTTAAATTGCATCATTTCCCCTACATACAGACGTGCATTTGTAGCACAGGTGTTGCCCATCATGCAGCAAAAGGAGTATATGTGCCTAACTGATTGAAGATGTAAACTCCACTTCAAAATACGCTCGGCTTTAATGAAATTCCGAACAATATCGAGCTTCCTAATGTATTGCAGCCACAGAGCAGAAGTATCCTGTCATCTTTCAGAGTTGATTCAAAATAGATAAGATTTTTCAGCACCTTTGAGCATGTACTTTCATTAGCGTTTACTTCTGAATTGAGCAGGTCAATGATTTTTGAACGTATCTTTGAAATATGTTTATTTGCAATTCACTTCGCTTCTTTAACAGGGGCGGCGCCAGAAAATTTTGACCGGGTGGGCAGGATCCATGTATTGATAAATTAGGGTGGGCAGCATAGGCGCCGACTTTGTGGGCCAAATCATTTTCTGCCCCCCAAAGTCACGTAGAAGCAGAGGCGACTCGTGTTTTTTTTAAGTGTAGGAAGAAGTTATGGTAAACCGGAGGAGGGTTTGAAAACTGCGTTTAATTACAGGCACAGTGTTCCTTGTACTATCCATTGCATTTAAAATATTAGCTGTAGCCCCATGCACAAGGTAGAGCAAGGGGCCCCTGCCCCCCTTGAACTATAAAATATTTAAATATGAACCTATAAAATGCCACGAGAATAAAATTAACGATGTTTCAGATTTTGTATGCATTTTGATTTTGTCCCCCTTTCTGTTGTCGTGTGATTTGAGGATAATAAAAAGTACTGCTTAAACTCTGAAATTATGCTAAATGCTTCTAAATTGTGCTGGAATTTATTATTATTATTTTTTCGGATAACTGTAACTATTCACCTACATTTCGACTTTTGTACTTGCGTTACTTAACAGATATGAAATATTGTAAATGTTTCCACAAAATTGTTTACAATGGCTCAACGAACAAAATGAGTTCTTCATAGAACTTAAAAAGGTTGGAGAAAATTGTTCGTTTACCCCTAACTTGATACTGATATCCTGCCCTAAAATTTGCTCACGAACTAAATCGGGCATGCAGGATAAAGGAAAGATAGAGTATGGATTTTGTCATGGTTATAAAAAACTGTCGCTGTGTCAGCACACTCTCTTTCGTTTGAAATATGTCTGCTGGTGAAGTAGAAATAAAATTTTGGACATAATATTATTTTCATTTCCTGAAAACATAATCCTTCGAATTCCATTTCCTTCTCTTAGGGACTGGCGTTTGCACATTATGCTAGATTTCTACACTCGGTGGCAAAAAAGAATAACCCTTTAGTGATAAAATCTAATATTTTCTTTCAAGCAGTATGTTTTATTTTTTTGTAATTATTTTGACAATTGTACATACTGTACGTAATTTTAACATTTTCTGATATTTTATTTACTCCAACAATGAAGGTAATAATGAAGAAATCAACAAACAAAGCGGTTAGTTGATTAAATTGTTAAGCTGTATGGCCTTTATTGCCTTCCGCTATTGTTTAGTTACCTCTTCGTTTGGCCTGAGGTATAGTACATATGTTACATTTGTTTAGGGATTGGTTTCATAACCTCTCTGAAAGGTTTCTCGATCAGAAGTCTTCGTGCTTGCTCACACTCTGCACACCTTCTTCTCATTGTTCGTTCCAATACCCTTTTCCCGATTTTACAGCTAATCGACGGTTAGACAGTCTACGAGAAAACTTGTCAGCTTTTGCTAGACGTTTCAATTTTTTTATCATCCCTGGGTGTTGTAACTCGTTTCCTTTCACTGCCTTTTCTACGGTCTGTACTTCCATTCTCTGTATTCTGCCGAACAATATTTGTTACAGTTTTTAAATGAATATAAAGTCTTCGTACAATTTTTTTCTTGGACACATTATTCTCTAACATTTGAAATATCCTTCATTGCTTTCTTGGACTAAGATCTGTAACACCCTGCTTTCTACCCATTTCGATTTACTGTACTTTGTGTGAGCAAGAAGGAAGACTACTGATCAAGAAACCTACCATTATCTCAAAAGTAGGGTGCTAGCTAGGTGTCAACGAAGATCAAACTGTGCTACGTTTAGTACCATTTAGCTGGGGTTGGCATCGCTGATTGAGGGAGAACCTGCTGGTTTCTCGGCCCTCGCCGATCTTCGCAACTTTCCACCGATGACCGCCGATGTTCCTCAGCGAGCGTTAGCAAAGCCTGTGACCATCGTCTTTGGGCTGCGACTGGATCGAGCGAGAGCAGGCAACTCTTGACAGTAGCTAACCTAGACAATTGTACGTACATTACGCTCATATTTTTATAACACGCATTAAACTCCTAAATAAGTATAGAATGAACTGTAGACGTTCCTCAGTTCCTCCATGGAGGAATCGCCCCTCACACATTTTTATGTATATTTACATATATAAAGTATTGTTTATGCCTATCTTGCCCCCCCTAAAATTACCTTGCCACTCAAAATTTATCTTAACTTGGCGCCTCTGGTGGGCAGATACAAAGTATAGATGAGTTTCAGAAACATGCATTCTCTATCTCCCTATACCCTCCCTCCTTCTCCCCTGATTTCCTTTCTATTTCTTCCCCATTTCTTTTTGCTGGTGTACAATTTCTTGTTTATCCCGTACTTACCTATGGCCTCTGCTTGTGATCCCCCTTCTCTCTATCATTCTCACAAACACATGCGTGTGCCCATAATGCTTTCATAAATTCTTCTAATCAAATTTCTCATCTGAATTCTCTCTAATTACTCCAAGGGCTCGATGCAGTCGCCTATTGAAATACACTTAGCAGGTTTTGGTCATATCAGTTGAATCCCTTTCATCATCAGTTTCTCACATTTTCTTGTGCGTATTATTCCTCAAAATATAATATTACCCCTGATCTCTTGATAGTTAATAGCATGTGCTGTATGCAATTTTAAACGGTATAGTTCCAGCTATCAGATGTAATCAATATGTGATGACTGATATTAGATACGGGTCAATCCATAACAAGTGATACAACATTGGTTGCTATATTTTCTGTGGTGTGAGCCTCATATGCTGACAGTTCAGAACCACTGTTATTTTATTTTTGCTAGGGCTGAGCCAATACCGATACCGATATATCGGTATCAGTAAGTATCAGTTGATATTTTTGCACCAATTCTAGCCGATACCATTGTTTTTGAGTCGCTAGAGGCGCTGCCAAATCTAATTGTATATTTCCGTTTCAAACTTTCGTTCACCTTTTCCAACTTACCTTTCGTTTTGAAAAAACAATGAAAAATGGTTGTGCATTTGATAAATGAACTTGTACTCAAGTTTCCGGGAACAGCAAGTGCGTGACACAAAGATCTGTACACAGATAAGACTCGCGGTCAAGTATCTTGCAAATCAAACGTATCGTGAAATTATCCCCATGCTTCTGTTATGTTCTCTTTGAAGTCTACCAGGCTTTGTTCGTACAGATGCGGTCTCGTGTAACAATAGCCCCAATGAGGTCCCGAAAGCCAACGATGCACCTGTTGGTAATCCTTCCACTTTCTTTGGTGTTTGCGGACATCCCTCTCTTTAGTGACCTCTCACAGTTGTAGCGATTTTCTGCAATTCACATTGCAAAATCTTACAACGTCCCACTCGTTGTGTTGGAAATTGCTCCGCTCCGAATGGCGATAAAGAACTACTTATCAGTTAATTCCCTAATCCTCCGCCAGATGGCATCACTGACTATTTGTGAAATATTTCGTTGTTATCACGCCATCTGCAGCTCGTAAGTTACAGGAAGTGAAGGCAGTTGTGTGGGTATGTGTGTGAGCACAGAACAGTTGCGTCGTGTGCTTTGTATCGGCAATACACGTAATTCTCGCGCTCCACTGCAAAAATGTATCTCGTAATACGTAGTTTGGACTTTGTCGTCTTCGGAAACTCCTGATGAATTGCCGAGATTTGTGGAACATTAATCAAGAGTCTTCAATTGCTAAAATAGACGTAGCTACGTTTCAAATATGGTACCGGTTGCAGAATTGAAGCATAGGAAGGAACACGGCATTTGACAGTTTGTACGCTGCCGGTGATATGGAAAAAGGGAGAGTGAGGTACTTCGGCTTCTCACCACGAGGCACGTACAGTCGGAGAAAGAATTACCTGGGCCACGGTACCTAGAATTTCGTAACGTCTTAAAGCCTGTTGTTTATGCAACCCAAATAACAAATTATTCGCTTAAGTTTGTCTGGTGGATCTGAGTTCTCGGGAAGGATTGAGCATTGATAGCATGAGTCACATGACTCATGTCCCAGCAACAACAAACAACAGCTGGGTGCTACGTGGCCTCAAGAAGAACATTTCAGCAACTGGTTTCTTAACAAGATCTACTCCTAAGAAAATATTTTTCGAGTGATACTAGTCATTGTCAAGAAGGTTCACTGAAATGATGGTTCTCATCACAGGCCACATGCCACACGCTAATGGTTTAAGTCCACTTTATGCACTGGACCTACAGATTAAAGTGGGATCCGAACCAAATGTTCCTCTATCTGGTACTGAATTCGGAAGCCTTTGATTACATGTCGAAGACGTTACCACTACGCCATCGGAGAGGCAATGGAACGCCTTGAGAAAGAGACGAGTGAAACCATATTTGACGTAAATTTTAAAAATAAGACAATATTTTGTGGCTACAGTTTCGAACCGTGGGAGTCCCATCGTCCATTTCACGAGTTTATAATTCTTCCTCACCGACACGATTAACGTCAGTGGGAGAAGAAAAGCGAAGTAAAATAACTGAAACAGAAATAAAAGGAAAAAGCGAAACAAATTTTATCCATAATATTCTGCATATCACTTCAGTCGTGTTCAAGGAATCCTACCTTTAAAGAGAGCCGTGGTCTCTAACTTGTCTTTTCCCCTTCCTTTGTGCTCTCGATTCCCTCTGTCACGATTGGTCTAAAACTAATTAATGCGACGTTAATTAAACAATCCAAACAACGAAACAATGCACAATCAACTGCACAAAACAACATTCCATTTGTTTTCGAACCGGAAAACAATTGAGATGCTGTAAAATGAAGCAAGAAGCAGTAATAAACTGGGAATTTGGTACGGTATAGAATTAAATCGGTGAAGATGTTCCATTTGATTAGATTTTGTTATTTAGTGTCGCTATTCTTTCACTTTTGGCAAATAGCGACGATGAAGATGAGTAATGAGTGATGATATGATGACATTGATTAACGGACACTCACCAACAACACCCATGGCGAAGCCGAGATTCGAACCAGGGGCCCATGCTGTCGTAGCGCGCTGTGCTAACCACTCCGCCACGGAGGTTGGTTAGGAGTGGACATTATACCATATTTTGTGTGCGCAATTGGGATCAATCAATCGAATGACTAGGCATATTATATTATTAATATATTCATATCATAATATCACGTCATATTATTCGGCACGAATTAACATCATAGACATTCAATCTTGCATTATTGCCTTTCAACTATTTCTTCGACTTCGGGTTAATAACATCAATAAGATAAATTATGAAACAAATGATAATGAATGTGGGATATTGACAGTTATTTCGAATTACCTGACACAAGCAACATTAAGCAGACTCGGTGGGCAAGCTCATTTAGTGGTCAACCTTCGATCTCGTCACCAAAGTTCCCGGATTTGAGTACCGTCCTTGTCACAGGTGTTTGAGTATTTCGTCATTAATTTCATGTAATGGTCAGTCGTCCACGGCTGAGAAGAAAAGTGATGTTACGTAACAAAACTAATAAAAATAAACATGATCGAAGAGTACTTATTTCATATCTCACGAAATCTCCTATAAAACCGGGATATATTTGAAATATATGTATACTTTTTCGATTTCTATATGTAACTAGCCGAGACCGAGAACGGGAGAGCAATTTTCAATTCGAGAAACCGAGAGACGGAGACATTGTAAAGTCTTGTTTCTTTCTTGACATCTCCCTAATTGAGTTGTTGTTCTGTTCGTTATTGGCTTTGTATTGGCAATTATTGTCATTATTCCTCCCCTGGAGGTAAACCATAACGACGATTTATGATTAAATACATTAAAGCAGATAAAAGGGCAAGAACAAGAGAGTCATGCGTGCCCGGGACTTCAACCCAGAACCTTAAGTAACGAGATTTGAAATTCTGGAGAAGGCATCTGTGTTTTGCTTGGCTTTCTCTTTCCTCAACTTCTGTTATTTTATCATGCACGTATAATTAAAATGGATCTGAGAAAATACGTTGCGATCCATAATTGTGTTGGTTAGATGCTATAAATGTGAACTCCAACATGGAATAAATTATTCCTTTTGTATGTTGTTGAACATGAAATTTTCTTACACTGTGACAATTTCTTTTTTTTACTTTTTCTGCACAGATAAGCTAATCTGGACTGGACCTTCAGTTTAAAATGACATACGAACTACTACGTGCATCCACCGTGTATCGAACCTGAGATCCCTTGATTATAAGGTGACGACGTTATCATTACGCCATCGAGGAGGCCCCGTGAGAAAATATTATTTACTCGATCTATACAATAATTTATATAAACATTTACATTTTCGTTTCTTCTTTCTTTTTTGTTAACTACTCTTCTACGACTCTTTTTTTGTCTTGGAATTTTTTCTTGTTTCAGGAAAAAAAATAATACATGCAGGCTGTATACCCCCACCCCCCATACAAATAGATAGAAAGCTCACTCTCGAGAACTAATTTATAAATAACGTAACCATTAGGAAACAATTCGAACGTTAACTGATATAACTGCAGATGAAACAATACTTCCAAACGCTAACGAAATATCTATTCTTGCATAAGCTTACAGACAACAGGTATCTGGTGAGTCATTCACTCTTGCTAACTACGAGCGAAGGTCACGGAACCAAAGGGTGGCAAACAAGCGTCTGCTCTACGAAACTAGGGGTAGCAGACGAGGCGTGTTCCTGTTATCAATGACGTACGAAATAAGGAGGAACACAGCTTTCATATCAAACTAGACCCTTGTTTTGGTCCCGTCATTGCATATAAACACTTTTTCGTCATGGCCTTGAATCCCTACCTAAAGGCTTCTCTGCAAGAAAGAAATCTTACCATTGAGGGGAGGAAAAGTGTGTGTGTGTATCGAGGTCCTTCAACTTTCGTATTCTTCATTTCAGAACGCGTGCTGTATCGTCGATTTAATCCAATCTAGCCGTTGTAGGTTCTGTTTCTGTTGGGTAATTTCACATTGTCTTCCTGCTTATGTTATTCGCGACGGAGCTTCTGGTTTCAATAATCTGGACGATAACGGGATTGTGTTGGTTGGTTGATTTGGTGTCTTAAGTCCACTTTATGCACAGTAAGACTAATCGGGAATGCACCTACAGTTTAAAGTGGTATCCGAACCACTATGTGCCTACACATTACTTTGTTGCTAGATATTTGCATGCTAAGATCTAGGAAATGCTACATTTTCAGTGTGTGGAATTGAGAGTTATTTCGGATACGAAGAATTGGAGAATGGAGTAGTGAGAAAAGTATCACCTCACATGTTCGAATTATAGCCCCCCCCCCCCACACACACAGGACATCGGCCGTGGTTTTTATAACGAAATATAACATGAATGAATTGTGTCAAGAAAAACTGGAGCCTATTCACATCCCTACGGAACTTGGAAGAAGTCCACATAGAAATTAGAAAGTTCTGTTCCGACAAAATCGAGACGTTTAGTAAATGAAAGAGCAAAGTGCTACCTTGTGCTTTGCACCAAGCCATGAAGGCGTGTAGGGGGTGCGGAGTTAGGGTCCCACACTTTCTTGTTACGGCCGAAGGTGGGGATAATGTGATCAGCACCACACCCCTGGCCGCCTTTACCCTTTCCCCCCACAAGTTTCCTAGAGGTACCCACTTTATACGACGCTGGGTGGGCGCCGGAGCCACTTGAACAGGTGGACAAAATTCCAATTCTCCCCAGTCGGAGATCGAACTCAGATCTCTCGCATGGTAATCAAACTCCCAAATGACCGAGCTACCGCGGCACATATAGTATAGTAGCCTTTGTAATTAAGGCAAGAATTATTTTAGCGTTTCGTTCAACGGTTTTAGGGGAATCATTTTCGGACATAGGCTATAACTCTTGTCGGTTCTGCGACCTGGCTTGAGAAAAGGCGATTTTATGACGAACAACATTCCACCTGATGTCACGTGACTTTCCTACATTTCCTGTGTCTGTTGGCTATTGCATAAAAGACGAGTTGGTCCTTGAGACAGACAGAATCACCCGATCACCTAAAGGTGCAATGTGTGTTGCCTACCTTTCCGGCATTATTTACTGCCATTAAAGTCTTATGGGGAAGAACTTTTTTCCACCACTGTACACCCAAGAGTGAAGGAAGTCGTCCCCTTAGTAGAGGTTGACCGACTTAAGCTCGCTCGCTATTTAATATTCGCAATTCATTTGCACGTACTTATAACTAATTTGCACGTACTTAGAACTAATTTGCACGGGTTTTAATTTATTTGCAAGTACTCAGAATACTTTACATTTATGTATTTGCATGTTTATAACTTTTATGAATATATATTTATTTATTTTATGAAAAATATGTATATAGAAGGTAATTAGAGGTACTTAACGCTATTCATATGGTTTTATATACATTACTGCAAAGTATGTAATGTATAAATCGATAATATTAATGTTTATAATATTGAAAATAAGTTTTCTATGGTTTATGAACCGCTATGAATGGTGGTAATGGTACGAAAGAAGACGGTCCCGGTATTCGAACCCGCGATATGTAATATTATTAATTAGTACTATGTAATAATGTATGTTATTATTGTATTAAAGACGGTGGTCTCAGACGCTAGACAGAATACTGTCTCAGAATCTGAACTCCGCGCAGGTAGACGAGAAAGGAATTTGGGGAGTCTGCGTTCAAGGTCAAATGACGTCAGAACGTCAGAACAAAGAAGGAATCTGAATCACCAATCAGAGAACGCGTCGGTAGATTTTCAGAACCGGTTTTTTCAAGGTTAACCAGTACGCAAGAACAGGGGAAAGCTATGCAATGCCGTAGGGCAGGGGAGGGATTGAACCAGACAACAAAGGATGTCTGAGAATGCGCAGCAATGGTCAAATCTCTGAAGCTATGCGGTTTCCGCCGCCAATTAATATTCCGCTCAGGTTTGCCTCCAAGGCACAGGACGCTTTAGCGCAGGTTTTTTTTATCTCTACTATGAAGAAGGGAGAGCTATTAGGGACGGGGCCTACAGTTTTCACCATTTGCTTTTATCACGGGGTAACGAACCTAGGACCCTTTGATTATTGATTTAGGTAGTAAATGTATGTTAATGTGTGCTATTTAACTTAATTTTGAGTTTATTTTTTACCAAACTTTGACTTTATGTCAAACATTTTCACAGCTTATTCTTATTTTTACCAAAATAACACTATTTGTACTATTCAAGCAACATTTTTTATTAAATTTTGCACTCACAAAAAACATTTTTTCAATTTTTAACTTATTATTTTACAATTTTATGTTAATTTTTTTACCAAAATAACACTATTTGTACTATTCAGGCAACATTTTTTATTAAATTTTGGACTCGCAAAGACATTTTTTTCAACTTTTAACTTATTATTTTACAACTTTAAGTTAATTTTTTACCAAAATAACACTATTTGTACTATTCAAGCAACATTTTTTATTAAATTTTGCACTCACAAACACATTTTTTCAACTTTTAACTTATTATTTTACAATTTTATGTTAATTTTTTACCAAAATAACACTATTTGTACTATTCAGGCAACATTTTTTATTAAATTTTGCACTCACAAAGACATTTTTCAACTTTTAACTTATTATTTACAATTTTGTACCTATTTTTAACCTAAATAACACTATTTATACTATTAAGGAAAGACTTTTAGTTATATTTTCGACACACAAAGTGTGTGTTCTCAACTTCTATCTGTTTATTTCACAAGTTTAGGCTTATTATTATTCAAATAACACAATTCAATCTGTTCAGGAAAGACTTTTAGTTATATTTTCGACACACAGAGTGTGTTTTTTCAACTTCTATCTGTTTATTTCACAAGTCCAGGCTTATTATTACCAAAATAATACAATTCAATCTGTTCAGGAAAGACTTTTAGTCGCATTTTCGACACACAGAGTGTGTGATCTCAACTTCTATCTGTTTATTTCACAAGTTTAGGCTTATTATTACCAAAATAATACAATTCAATCTGTTCAGGAAAGACTTTTAGTCGCATTTTCGACACACAAAGTGTGTGTTCTCAACTTCTATCTGTTTATTTCACAAGTTTAGGCTTATTATTACTCAAATAACACAATTCTATCTGTTCAGGAAAGATTTTTAGTTACATTTTCGACACACAAAGTGTGTGTTCTCAACTTTTATTTGTTTATTTTACAAGTTTAGCCTAATATTTACTCAAATGACACTATTTATATTATTCAGGCACCATTTTTATTACATTTTGGACTCTCAAAGACACACACACACACACACACACACACACACACACACACACACACACACACAGAGAGAGAGAGAGAGAGAGAGATTTTTTCCAAGTTTACAGGATTATTCTCTAGTTTACTCAAATAACACAATTTAGATGTGTTTTGAATTATATTTTGGATGCAAAAGTATGTTTTGACAAGTTCTACCCTTTTATTTTACAAGTTTAGGCTTATTATTACTCAAATAACACAATTTAATCCAGTCAGGAAGGATTTGTTATTATATTTTGGATGCACAAAGAGAGGTTTTCAACTTTTTTATTGATTTTTTGCAGGGTATGTATTAATTTTTATTTATTTTGTTTTGTATCATATATACATTTACAAATTTTTAACTTAGAGTTTAGTATTTATTTAATTTTTTCAAAATCACTAAAAAAAGTACTTTTAGCTAAAATGTAAGCCACAGAATATATTATTATTATTATTATTATTATTATTATTAGGGTTTACTGATTTCCACTATGCTATTTTTGGTTCTGTATTTCTATATGTATTTATTTAGGGCAGGTTACGCCTGCCACGTAGGAAAGTTTGTTTATTTTAGAGTTTGCTGAGTATTTTGTTACTGCTATACTAGGTAAAAGTTTTCTAAATATACCAGATAGGGCTCTATATATTTTTGTTTTTGCTATTTTGGAGATGATGCGATCAGCACCAATCTCCATCTGCTTTTTTATTTTATGTACCCAATATTATTTTGAGGCTTAGTGAATTCTAGAGCCTATTTACGCAGGAGAGAGGGCTTGAAAATTTTGATTTCAGATAACCCACAACTATTTGTCAGAGTATTTTAAAGGATATTTTATATTTATTATGTGCCACTAGAATATCAAAGCTTGATTAATTTTTATGTCTGTAACGCATTTATTGTATTTCTAGCTAAGTACACGAAATGTTTAACATTTCAACTATATGCTTTTATACGAGGGCAATTTTTTAGTGTAACGAAAATTATGATGTGTCTATGAGGTCTGAAACCCCTTTACCGATGGGGTCCATATTTGGACGCTTACTAATATTGTTTTTTCCCCTTACATATAACAATTTAACAATATAATTACAATACGAAGTTAACAGACGGCTTAGGGGCCTAGGTCCACTTTCCAAACTTTTTTACTATTCTAGAAGAATTATTTAGCTTTATAGCCTTTTTCAAGGTATTTTTGAAGTATTACTGGCTTCTTTGGGTGCATCAACACTTGGGATATTTCCATTTGGTTTATTATACGAGGTTTATTTTTTACTCTAAGATCAATATATGTCTCCGAGGACTAAAATACATTTATTGAAGCTAAAAGCTTAGGCTGTAACTAGGGACTTAGCATGTATATCGACAATTTATAGGACAACACGAACCTTACAAAGGATTATAGGTGACGTACGACCACACGCCAGAGCTTTGTTAATCTGCAAGAAGCAGTTGCAACTAATGCTATGAGGATATAATGTTAATTTTTCATTGTTTCACAAGGAGGCTATTTTTTACACAACCAATATTTGCTTTTTCAAGTAACTACATGTACCAGAAGCACACATGCCAACACTAACTAGATTTTGATTTATACTATCTCAGGTGCTAAATGTATCAAGAACACTGATTGTATATATTTTTGAGAATCCAACTATATCAGGATTTTTCTATGTAAGTATATTTTTATTGACTGGCTTATTTAACAGATCAAACAGAAAGACGGCAAAATTCACTAAATGTAGGTGATTGCATGAAAATAACTAGATCAAGGGGTGACCAACAGTGAGCTGAATGTATATATAGAGGGTTGCGCTCTATTATTCTCACCTTCGCTGGATTGGCGAAGGAACGCACTTGTGGGCGGTAGAACCTGAACGGGCTCCACCATGGCATCGGAGACTCGAAGCAGATGTTTTGGAGGATGAACCCAAGTAGGGTCATAGGCGCTACGACCAATTTGGTCATTGCTTTTTATATGAGGAACCAATTTGGCCCACTCCCAAAATTAACTTAGATTGCTTATAACTTATGAAATTTGAAGTCTGCACAAGATCCGATGACAAAATCTAAAATTGTAACAACCCTGCCAGGGACTTGAACCCTGGACAGATAGGTTAAAAGCCTAGCGCTATACAAACTAAGCTACCTGCATTTTTAAAAAGTTAGTTATGTTAAGAAATATATTGAAACACCTGAGAACACTCTTGGTCTGGTTCGACAGAGAAGGAGACAACATTTCCAAATTTTTACAGACTGGGTGTACTTTTCCACTATAGAGGCCTTCACTATATGTAATTCGAAACGCTAAAGTTCAGCTAGCTTCCAAAATTGAGGTAAAAATTGTGTTTGGCGTGATTAACAAGTTACAATTATATCCAGTTACGGACAAATAAAGCTAAAAGTCTAAGATTTGCTGTACTAGCCAAGTTTTAGTAACATTTTCTTCACTTTAGTACAAATATCAAAGAAATAGGTATATTTTATTTATAATTTGACAAAATGTACTAGTATTTAATTCACAAAGTTAGGTAAAAAACAGTATTTTTTAAAAAATATTGTTACTGCCTTCAAATTTTATGTTTACACTGCTTGGCATTCTTTAAATAGGAAAAGAAGAAATTATTTGTTTAGTATTTTTACTACTTTATATTTATTTAAGAAAACAATTCTACACTTTAACTTAATTTTAACAAATTGTTACTAATTTATATATCAAAGTTATGTTATTTAGAGTGCATAAAGGCGTATAAAGTTAATATTTGTACTTATCAGTGCAACTAACAATTATATTTTACACACAAAAGATACAGTTAAATTACTTGAATCAGAGAATAATATTTTACAGTAATTAATTCATTCAGCACTAGTCAGTACTTTTATGCATCGGAAAGTTTTCTTAATTTTCTATTACGCATGCTATTTTGGGCTATTCTTAAAATGTATTTCTAGGGCAAACTGGTTTAATTTTCTGCTTATAATGCAAAGTTGACCGTTTTCGCACAATGCATTGTACATTTGTTATATTCTCTACGTACAATCCAAATATTATGCTTATTTAATGTATAACTAACTAACTCTCTATCCTTCTTAAACCCGAAGTTTCATGGCTGCAGCAACACATGCCTTTCATCTGTCCCTGTTCTGAGCAAGATCTATATACTCCTTTCCTTCCCCACCAATTTCCTTTATGTCCATCTCTACATTATCCCTCCATCTTTGTTTTGGTCTTCCTATTGATCTTTTACCATCAGCTTTCCCAACAAGAATCCTGTATACTCTTCTTTCCTCTCCCATTCGTACCACATGATCTACACACCTAAGTCTTCTTGATTTAATCATTCTAATAATATCTGGACATGAATACAAATTATGTACTTCTAATTTATGTAACCTTCTCCACTCATTTGTCTCCTCATCTGTTTTAGGCCCAAATATTTTCCTAAGGATCTTATTTTCAAATAGTCTCAATTTATGTTCCTTTTTCAATCTAAGGGACCAGGTTTATTTACTGTATTTAACTTTTATTTTTTGTAATTAACAAAAATTAAAAGCTTATACTGTAGTTATTATATCTTTTTCTATCAGCTTATTTTGAAATTAATATTATTAGTTATAGTCTTTGATTTATAACTATATTGCTTTTTTATCAATTTATCTAAGAGTACACGCAGACAAACACATGTGTACACACGTTTATGTAAATAGATATGCCTTTTTTCAATATTTTAGTATGAAGATTGTACTTTAGCTATTTAAGCAAGGGTAGGAAAGGTAGGATTTCTGAGAATTTGTTGCAGGATTTTGTTGTCCAAGTATAGATGAGAACTGAGCTGGGAGACTGTTTTGAACATTTCATGAGAGTTTGCATGTGAACTGTATGCAAATTGAGCACTATTGACTGTGCATGCTTCTAAGTTTTGCTGTTATTTCACATCAACTTTGTGAGACTGTAGACAGTTTTCCTATTTCAAGTAGTTTTTATTGATTGTATTTGTATATGTTTTGGGGACTTAGCAGTTTTATGTTATGACGCAGTTTGTTGTAGAATATTTTTACCGGATTGTTTTGAGATATTGAGTATCTGCTGTTTTACTTGTAATTATTTTCCTTCTTGTGTTGTGTATTTGACTATATTTTGTCCAAGTTCGTAGTATTTAGAATAATTGTTATTGACTTGTAGATGTAGGGAGTAATAATCCTTTGCAAGATGCTCTATACTTTAGTCTGAACATTATTCTTAGTGTTCACTTTTGAAGCCTTAGTATTCTGGTAGTATTATTAATGTAGAGGTAAATTAGGCTGAAATGTAGGCATTTTTTCTGATAAATTATACTCACTTAGTTGTTTCAGCAGGTAGAAGTTGCATGATGGTTTACTGCTGATGATGTTAGTTAATGTAACATTAAAGTAATTAAAATTCAAAAAAATAAAAAATTAAATGTAAAATTAAAGTAATTAAAATTAAAAAAAAATAAAAAATACTGAACAAACATTAACTAACATATTTTACTTTAACAACAAAAGAATTTACTCTAGTATAAAAACTTCTTCTAACAAAAATGTACTATTATAACTTTTAATTTTAGAAAATTGTATTTTTAAAACTTTAACTTTGAAAAATTGATTTTTAATTACTTTAATTTTACATTAACTAACAAATTTTACATTAACAACAAAATAATTTGCCCTAGTATAAAAACTTCTACTAACAAAAATATACTATTATAACTTTTGATTTTAGAAAATTGTATTTTTAAAATTTTAACTTTGAAAAATTGAATTTTAACACACTTTGACTTTAACAATGTACTTTGATTTTTTATGTAAAAGAATATTAAAAAAATAAAAAATACTGAACAAATAAACATATAAAGATCTAAAAAGAAAAAAGCAAACAACCTAAGTCAAATTCAAGCAGCAAGAGGAATACACAGAAACCAACATGGCATCCAGAAAGAGAAATCAATAGTCACACCCATAGCACAGTTTAAAACTACATAGCTGAAACCTTAGAGAAACATAAAACTGCCAACACAATATATCTAGATTCTTCCAAGGCATAGGATAGAGTAAAAACATGGCTTGCTTATGGACAAACTCTACAACATAGGAATAAAATAGACAAGCAATCCTTTTTTCAGTAGAAAATTCCAATTACTCAAATAAGCTACATCATACGTAGTACATAAGAAGAGCAAATTAACATCATCAGCAGTAAACCATCATGCAACTTCTACCTGCTGAAACAACTAAGTGAGTATAATGTATCAGAAAAATGCCTACATTTCAGCCTAATTTACCTCTACATTAATAATACTACCAGAATACTAAGGCTTCAAAAGTGAACACTAAGAATAATGTTCAGACTAAAGTATAGAGCATCTTGCAAAGGATTATTACTCCCTACATCTACAAGTCAATAACAATTATTCTAAATACTACGAACTTGGACAAAATATAGTCAAATACACAACACAAGAAGGAAAATAATTACAAGTAAAACAGCAGATACTCAATATCTCAAAACAATCCGGTAAAAATATTCTACAACAAACTGCGTCATAACATAAAACTGCTAAGTCCCCAAAACATATACAAATACAATCAATAAAAACTACTTGAAATAGGAAAACTGTCTACAGTCTCACAAAGTTGATGTGAAATAACAGCAAAACTTAGAAGCATGCACAGTCAATAGTGCTCAATTTGCATACAGTTCACATGCAAACTCTCATGAAATGTTCAAAACAGTCTCCCAGCTCAGTTCTCATCTATACTTGGACAACAAAATCCTGCAACAAATTCTCAGAAATCCTACCTTTCCTACCCTTGCTTAAATAGCTAAAGTACAATCTTCATACTAAAATATTGAAAAAAGGCATATCTATTTACATAAACGTGTGTACACATGCGTTTGTCTGCGTGTACTCTTAGATAAATTGATAAAAAAGCAATATAGTTATAAATCAAAGACTATAACTAATAATATTAATTTCAAAATAAGCTGATAGAAAAAGATATAATAACTACAGTATAAGCTTTTAATTTTTGTTAATTACAAAAAATAAAAGTTAAATACAGTAAATAAACCTGGTCCCTTAGATTGAAAAAGGAACATAAATTGAGACTATTTGAAAATAAGATCCTTAGGAAAATATTTGGGCCTAAAACAGATGAGGAGACAAATGAGTGGAGAAGGTTACATAAATTAGAAGTACATAATTTGTATTCATGTCCAGATATTATTAGAATGATTAAATCAAGAAGACTTAGGTGTGTAGATCATGTGGTACGAATGGGAGAGGAAAGAAGAGTATACAGGATTCTTGTTGGGAAAGCTGATGGTAAAAGATCAATAGGAAGACCAAAACAAAGATGGAGGGATAATGTAGAGATGGACATAAAGGAAATTGGTGGGGAAGGAAAGGAGTATATAGATCTTGCTCAGAACAGGGACAGATGAAAGGCATGTGTTGCTGCAGCCATGAAACTTCGGGTTTAAGAAGGATAGAGAGTTAGTTAGTTATACATTAAATAAGCATAATATTTGGATTGTACGTAGAGAATATAACAAATGTACAATGCATTGTGCGAAAACGGTCAACTTTGCATTATAAGCAGAAAATTAAACCAGTTTGCCCTAGAAATACATTTTAAGAATAGCCCAAAATAGCATGCGTAATAGAAAATTAAGAAAACTTTCCGATGCATAAAAGTACTGACTAGTGCTGAATGAATTAATTACTGTAAAATATTATTCTCTGATTCAAGTAATTTAACTGTATCTTTTGTGTGTAAAATATAATTGTTAGTTGCACTGATAAGTACAAATATTAACTTTATACGCCTTTATGCACTCTAAATAACATAACTTTGATATATAAATTAGTAACAATTTGTTAAAATTAAGTTAAAGTGTAGAATTGTTTTCTTAAATAAATATAAAGTAGTAAAAATACTAAACAAATAATTTCTTCTTTTCCTATTTAAAGAATGCCAAGCAGTGTAAACATAAAATTTGAAGGCAGTAACAATATTTTTTAAAAAATACTGTTTTTTACCTAACTTTGTGAATTAAATACTAGTACATTTTGTCAAATTATAAATAAAATATACCTATTTCTTTGATATTTGTACTAAAGTGAAGAAAATGTTACTAAAACTTGGCTAGTACAGCAAATCTTAGACTTTTAGCTTTATTTGTCCGTAACTGGATATAATTGTAACTTGTTAATCACGCCAAACACAATTTTTACCTCAATTTTGGAAGCTAGCTGAACTTTAGCGTTTCGAATTACATATAGTGAAGGCCTCTATAGTGGAAAAGTACACCCAGTCTGTAAAAATTTGGAAATGTTGTCTCCTTCTCTGTCGAACCAGACCAAGAGTGTTCTCAGGTGTTTCAATATATTTCTTAACATAACTAACTTTTTAAAAATGCAGGTAGCTTAGTTTGTATAGCGCTAGGCTTTTAACCTATCTGTCCAGGGTTCAAGTCCCTGGCAGGGTTGTTACAATTTTAGATTTTGTCATCGGATCTTGTGCAGACTTCAAATTTCATAAGTTATAAGCAATCTAAGTTAATTTTGGGAGTGGGCCAAATTGGTTCCTCATATAAAAAGCAATGACCAAATTGGTCGTAGCGCCTATGACCCTACTTGGGTTCATCCTCCAAAACATCTGCTTCGAGTCTCCGATGCCATGGTGGAGCCCGTTCAGGTTCTACCGCCCACAAGTGCGTTCCTTCGCCAATCCAGCGAAGGTGAGAATAATAGAGCGCAACCCTCTATATATACATTCAGCTCACTGTTGGTCACCCCTTGATCTAGTTATTTTCATGCAATCACCTACATTTAGTGAATTTTGCCGTCTTTCTGTTTGATCTGTTAAATAAGCCAGTCAATAAAAATATACTTACATAGAAAAATCCTGATATAGTTGGATTCTCAAAAATATATACAATCAGTGTTCTTGATACATTTAGCACCTGAGATAGTATAAATCAAAATCTAGTTAGTGTTGGCATGTGTGCTTCTGGTACATGTAGTTACTTGAAAAAGCAAATATTGGTTGTGTAAAAAATAGCCTCCTTGTGAAACAATGAAAAATTAACATTATATCCTCATAGCATTAGTTGCAACTGCTTCTTGCAGATTAACAAAGCTCTGGCGTGTGGTCGTACGTCACCTATAATCCTTTGTAAGGTTCGTGTTGTCCTATAAATTGTCGATATACATGCTAAGTCCCTAGTTACAGCCTAAGCTTTTAGCTTCAATAAATGTATTTTAGTCCTCGGAGACATATATTGATCTTAGAGTAAAAAATAAACCTCGTATAATAAACCAAATGGAAATATCCCAAGTGTTGATGCACCCAAAGAAGCCAGTAATACTTCAAAAATACCTTGAAAAAGGCTATAAAGCTAAATAATTCTTCTAGAATAGTAAAAAAGTTTGGAAAGTGGACCTAGGCCCCTAAGCCGTCTGTTAACTTCGTATTGTAATTATATTGTTAAATTGTTATATGTAAGGGGAAAAAACAATATTAGTAAGCGTCCAAATATGGACCCCATCGGTAAAGGGGTTTCAGACCTCATAGACACATCATAATTTTCGTTACACTAAAAAATTGCCCTCGTATAAAAGCATATAGTTGAAATGTTAAACATTTCGTGTACTTAGCTAGAAATACAATAAATGCGTTACAGACATAAAAATTAATCAAGCTTTGATATTCTAGTGGCACATAATAAATATAAAATATCCTTTAAAATACTCTGACAAATAGTTGTGGGTTATCTGAAATCAAAATTTTCAAGCCCTCTCTCCTGCGTAAATAGGCTCTAGAATTCACTAAGCCTCAAAATAATATTGGGTACATAAAATAAAAAAGCAGATGGAGATTGGTGCTGATCGCATCATCTCCAAAATAGCAAAAACAAAAATATATAGAGCCCTATCTGGTATATTTAGAAAACTTTTACCTAGTATAGCAGTAACAAAATACTCAGCAAACTCTAAAATAAACAAACTTTCCTACGTGGCAGGCGTAACCTGCCCTAAATAAATACATATAGAAATACAGAACCAAAAATAGCATAGTGGAAATCAGTAAACCCTAATAATAATAATAATAATAATAATAATAATAATATATTCTGTGGCTTACATTTTAGCTAAAAGTACTTTTTTTAGTGATTTTGAAAAAATTAAATAAATACTAAACTCTAAGTTAAAAATTTGTAAATGTATATATGATACAAAACAAAATAAATAAAAATTAATACATACCCTGCAAAAAATCAATAAAAAAGTTGAAAACCTCTCTTTGTGCATCCAAAATATAATAACAAATCCTTCCTGACTGGATTAAATTGTGTTATTTGAGTAATAATAAGCCTAAACTTGTAAAATAAAAGGGTAGAACTTGTCAAAACATACTTTTGCATCCAAAATATAATTCAAAACACATCTAAATTGTGTTATTTGAGTAAACTAGAGAATAATCCTGTAAACTTGGAAAAAATCTCTCTCTCTCTCTCTCTCTCTCTCTCTCTGTGTGTGTGTGTGTGTGTGTGTGTCTTTGAGAGTCCAAAATGTAATAAAAATGGTGCCTGAATAATATAAATAGAGTCATTTGAGTAAATATTAGGCTAAACTTGTAAAATAAACAAATAAAAGTTGAGAACACACACTTTGTGTGTCGAAAATGTAACTAAAAATCTTTCCTGAACAGATAGAATTGTGTTATTTGAGTAATAATAAGCCTAAACTTGTGAAATAAACAGATAGAAGTTGAGAACACACACTTTGTGTGTCGAAAATGCGACTAAAAGTCTTTCCTGAACAGATTGAATTGTATTATTTTGGTAATAATAATTATAACTCCATTAAGCCTTGTTTCCATGATTATGAAAAACTAAATATGCTGACCAAGGCAGTAATTTATTTTATTAAAAACATAAACTAACGTAACGTTTCAACCTTCTAGCAAGGTCTTCATCAGACTCTGTATCAAGTACAAAAGTAACCAGATACAACAAGAAGGGTAATATATATACACAAACATTACTCCCTCCAGACTATTTAGAAAGTTGTTTGGAACTTTCTAGCAGATGACTTTCACTTTCCAACTTTACTTTCACCTAAAAGGCTAAACACAATTACTTCCATATAGAATGTGGTTGGACTTTTTAATCTCACGCTCTTTTCCCTTCATTTTTCTTCCTTCTCCTCTCCTCTTTTTCTCTTGTCCTTTCCACTCTTTCCAACATCTTCTTCCATTCTTTGTTTAACTTCAGTCCCCCATTCCAGTTCATTGTGTCTTCTTCGCCTTTCTTCTCTATTTCCTTGGCTTCCTTCCATTTTCTCACTAGCATTCTCTTCTCCCTTCCTATTTGCTTAGCCTCATCCCACTCTATGTCATGTCCTGTTTCTCTCGTGTGTTTAAATATTGCATTTCTCTCTCTCTTAAGTCGTACATCATCCTTATGTTGTTTCAACCTGTCTTTCAGCCTTTTTTTCGTTTCTCCTATGTACACACTCTGACATTCTTTACATTTTACTTCGTAGATAATCCCTTCTTCTTCCTCTTCTCTGTTTTCCTTTTTCTTGTTAGCATTCCTCGCTATTACTAAGATGCTTCTCCCTCCCTTCCTGTAAGTTTTAATTCCTGCTTTCCTAAGCACTTTGCATATCTTTTCTGTGGTCTTCCCCATACTCCTTATTCCAAACCTTCTCTCCTCTTTTTCTTTCTCTTCCAATTCTCCCCTGCCCGTTTTCTTACTTCTTCTGTTTATGTCCAGTCTATCCTGCTTCTCATAGCCATTCTTTTCCAGCTGTTTCCATAGGCTATTTATTTTGCCTTCTTTTTCACATTCTTTCATGCATATTTTCTTGATTCTGTCCTCCATATTCTTTATAAAATTTATTTTTGTCACCTCACTTACATCACTATGAGAAGCAGGATAGACTGGACATAAACAGAAGAAGTAAGAAAACGGGCAGGGGAGAATTGGAAGAGAAAGAAAAAGAGGAGAGAAGGTTTGGAATAAGGAGTATGGGGAAGACCACAGAAAAGATATGCAAAGTGCTTAGGAAAGCAGGAATTAAAACTTACAGGAAGGGAGGGAGAAGCATCTTAGGAATAGCGAGGAATGCTAACAAGAAAAAGGAAAACAGAGAAGAGGAAGAAGAAGGGATTATCTACGAAGTAAAATGTAAAGAATGTCAGAGTGTGTACATAGGAGAAACGAAAAAAAGGCTGAAAGACAGGTTGAAACAACATAGGGATGATGTACGACTTAAGAGAGAGAGAAATGCAATATTTAAACACACGAGAGAAACAGGACATGACATAGAGTGGGATGAGGCTAAGCAAATAGGAAGGGAGAAGAGAATGCTAGTGAGAAAATGGAAGGAAGCCAAGGAAATAGAGAAGAAAGGCGAAGAAGACACAATGAACTGGAATGGGGGACTGAAGTTAAACAAAGAATGGAAGAAGATGTTGGAAAGAGTGGAAAGGACAAGAGAAAAAGAGGAGAGGAGAAGGAAGAAAAATGAAGGGAAAAGAGCGTGAGATTAAAAAGTCCAACCACATTCTATATGGAAGTAATTGTGTTTAGCCTTTTAGGTGAAAGTAAAGTTGGAAAGTGAAAGTCATCTGCTAGAAAGTTCCAAACAACTTTCTAAATAGTCTGGAGGGAGTAATGTTTGTGTATATATATTACCCTTCTTGTTGTATCTGGTTACTTTTGTACTTGATACAGAGTCTGATGAAGACCTTGCTAGAAGGTTGAAACGTTACGTTAGTTTATGTTTTTAATAAAATAAATTACTGCCTTGGTCAGCATATTTAATTTTTGGTAATAATAAGCCTAAACTTGTGAAATAAACAGATAGAAGTTGAGATCACACACTCTGTGTGTCGAAAATGCGACTAAAAGTCTTTCCTGAACAGATTGAATTGTATTATTTTGGTAATAATAAGCCTGGACTTGTGAAATAAACAGATAGAAGTTGAAAAAACACACTCTGTGTGTCGAAAATATAACTAAAAGTCTTTCCTGAACAGATTGAATTGTGTTATTTGAATAATAATAAGCCTAAACTTGTGAAATAAACAGATAGAAGTTGAGAACACACACTTTGTGTGTCGAAAATATAACTAAAAGTCTTTCCTTAATAGTATAAATAGTGTTATTTAGGTTAAAAGTAGGTACAAAATTGTAAATAATAAGTTAAAAGTTGAAAAATGTCTTTGTGAGTGCAAAATTTAATAAAAAATGTTGCCTGAATAGTACAAATAGTGTTATTTTGGTAAAAAATTAACATAAAATTGTAAAATAATAAGTTAAAAGTTGAAAAAATGTCTTTGTGAGTGCAAAATTTAATAAAAAATGTTGCTTGAATAGTACAAATAGTGTTATTTTGGTAAAAAATTAACTTAAAGTTGTAAAATAATAAGTTAAAAGTTGAAAAAAATGTCTTTGCGAGTCCAAAATTTAATAAAAAATGTTGCCTGAATAGTACAAATAGTGTTATTTTGGTAAAAAAATTAACATAAAATTGTAAAATAATAAGTTAAAAATTGAAAAAATGTTTTTTGTGAGTGCAAAATTTAATAAAAAATGTTGCTTGAATAGTACAAATAGTGTTATTTTGGTAAAAATAAGAATAAGCTGTGAAAATGTTTGACATAAAGTCAAAGTTTGGTAAAAAATAAACTCAAAATTAAGTTAAATAGCACACAGTAACATACATTTACTACCTAAATCAATAATCAAAGGGTCCTAGGTTCGTTACCCCGTGATAAAAGCAAATGGTGAAAACTGTAGGCCCCGTCCCTAATAGCTCTCCCTTCTTCATAGTACAGATAAAAAAACCCTGCGCTAAAGCGTTCTGTGCCTTGGAGGCAAACCTGAGCGGAATATTAATTGGCGGCGGAAACCGCATAGCTTCAGAGATTTGACCATTGCTGCGCATTCTCAGACATCCTTTGTTGTCTGGTTCAATCCCTCCCCTGCCCTACGGCATTGCATAGCTTTCCCCTGTTCTTGCGTACTGGTTAACCTTGAAAAAACCGGTTCTGAAAATCTACCGACGCGTTCTCTGATTGGTGATTCAGATTCCTTCTTTGTTCTGACGTTCTGACGTCATTTGACCTTGAACGCAGACTCCCCAAATTCCTTTCTCGTCTACCTGCGCGGAGTTCAGATTCTGAGACAGTATTCTGTCTAGCGTCTGAGACCACCGTCTTTAATACAATAATAACATACATTATTACATAGTACTAATTAATAATATTACATATCGCGGGTTCGAATACCGGGACCGTCTTCTTTCGTACCATTACCACCGTTCATAGCGGTTCATAAACCATAGAAAACTTATTTTCAATATTATAAACATTAATATTATCGATTTATACATTACATACTTTGCAGTAATGTATATAAAACCATATGAATAGCGTTAAGTACCTCTAATTACCTTCTATATACATATTTTTCATAAAATAAATAAATATATATTCATAAAAGTTATAAACATGCAAATACATAAATGTAAAGTATTCTAAGTACTTGCAAATAAATTAAAACCCGTGCAAATTAGTTCTAAGTACGTGCAAATTAGTTATAAGTACGTGCAAATGAATTGCGAATATTAAATAGCGAGCGAGCTTAAGTCGGTCAACCTCTACTCCCCTTGCCAGAACCTATAAGTTGCGACGCATAAAACAAAGGTAGGAAAGTGAATTTGTAGTTATTGGTGAATTAGAGTGTGAGTTAAGAAAAATGCCGATTTTTACTCGACAAAAAACTACTCGATTTTTCGTAACGATTGCTTCAAAGTGCTAAAAATAACTATTTGTTACTGGACAAGTTCAGTTTTACGTAGTACATATATGTGTAGGGGATTGCTAGAGAAACGACTGGATTGAATCCTGTAATTGATACCAAAGACATAACTTTAGTGCAACACGTGGGAAAATTAATGGTGCGTCGCGTGTTTTGTTAGGAACCTAGTACAGTTCGAACAAATGGATGAAAGTAAAATGGTGGTCTTAATATGCCCATACAATACTGTTTGACAATTGCCGTTCGTGGTGTGTTCGTTATTTTGCGAAAAGACTTGTAGCATTTTTTGAACACGTCGCAAATAGTTACCTTAGATAATCGCGGCGACGTCATTAAACGACGGAGTTCTCCATCTTTCTTCCCCCCTTTTTGGGATTCCGCCAATTATTGGCGAATATGGCAAAGTGATTAAAATACTTGATTTTTGAATGAGCATCTAGGAGGGTACCTTGTACAAAATTGATGTGAAATTGTCGCAATTTCTTGGCATGGTTTTTTGCTGTTTATACACCCATGATAATGATGACTGTGTTTTAAAATATTGAAATCATTGGATTTAATCTTAGTCTCTAAAAATGATTGAAGCATAGACACTAAAGTAAGATAACAAAATTGTAGATTTCACAAAATTTGCTTATTTTGCAAATTTTGAACATTTCCTTTTTTTTGTTGAATGGTTGCTTAACATTTTTGAAGAACAAAAACAAGTATAGTGATAAATGTGGTACAAAAATGATTCAAACAAATTGTTTCTAGTCAACGTCGAAAGGGGCGTAATTTGTTACTTGATTGGGGTTAACCAACATTATCTTAATGTTATGGGGGAACTTCGTTAATGATTTAATTAACGAAATCTTGTTGTGGTAAATGTAAAAAGAATATACTCCTTGTTGTGAACATTTAATTGTTGAATAAAATGTGTCATTGAATTGTTGAAATTTGTACATCCGTTTTTGACTTCATATAAACTTAATTTTCCCTTTATCACTGCGTGGTCAAAAATACCAAAAGAAGAGTGAAATAGGCATTTGTAGTTGCATGTAATTGTAGTTTTTGGTGGAGGTGAATAATACTAGATTGCAATAAGGTTACTGTAACGCATAACGCATTTTGGAAGTTCTTGCAGTGCCTCCTTCTTAATTTTCAGGATATATTCGCAAACGGCAACATTCTTGTGTTTACCTCCCTTATTTTCTCAAATTGAAATTAGGAATTGTGAAGTTCGTAGTCAACTTTGAGGCGCCGCGAACAACGTGGCAATAACCTCCACCCCCCCAATTGATTTTGTAAGTTCATACCAAGGTGCTAAAACCAATCCACGGCCTTTGAGGTAGCACGTAAGATCAAGCCCAGTCACGACTTTTTTTTTAAAAAAAAGCACCTTGGAAATTTGAACGTTACACAGTCAAAAAGGTCATCGGCCATGTAAGTGGTGGACGTGTCTCAGACATAGTACAGAGCATTTTCCTAGAAATTCAAAAACCTGGGCTAATCCCCCTTTTCCTTTAAAACTTTAGACTTTTGTTTGTCCCTACTGGGTTTCAGCAGGCGTGTTTTGGCACAAGGAACACGGCAGAGGAATAATTTTCTTTGAACGACTGATGACGACAGTTAGTTTCTGGAAACTTTAGTGATGGGTTTGGATTTCCTCCCACGCCAAGCGATAGAACTATGCATTTAATTTTTCTTAGAAATCATTTGCCGAAAATATATCGAGAGCAAAGTCACTTCGGAATATCACTGTACTGTTCTAATTATAATTTAATTTAATATAATACATCTTATGTAATAATATGTACAGTCTTGGACAGTTCTGCGTTGTAACGACCCTATTGAAAAAGCACTCAAGCAAGCCATCCATGTCTGACCACCAAGCGCCTTGTGACTAGACAACCCAAACAACATTGTAATTCTGCGGCTTGTATACCAGTCACGGGTATACATTTCTGTAAATTGAGCAGTGATGCCAATGAGAAATACGAGATGAAGATTGTCGTAAGTAATGTTTCGTGTTCTCGACATGGAATAATACTCGGTCCAAGTTACGTTCCTTTATTTAATGTTGTTTGGTAACAAACCTGACGGACTGGGTTTATATTTTCACTCCTTGCATTACACTAAGTTCTATATTTAACAGTTATATTAATGCTTTGAACGAAAATAATACCTAGAACAACATCCAACACACGTTCACACCACTCTTGTCACACACATGCACGTGAAAATGCACACACAAAGCTAAGTTTTAACTTCCAAGTGAATGTCCAAATGACAGTAAACGGAGAAGCATGATGTGGGAAACATGTGATATTTCACAGAAAGAATGCGTCTATTTTAGACATACGTGGTTTCTATTAATAGAGAATGAGACAATTATCAAAAATTAAGATGCATTTGCTTTTTCATGTGCTGAGAAAGGAAACAGACTGACTGGAAAAAAGAAAATGTAGTGCTATTGATAGTGTGTTGGTTAGCGTGCAGAACTTTCATCAGCGAGGCCTGGGTTCGATCCCCACCATGGGCAAACTTTTTTTATTATTCGCTTCCAGTGAACAAATTTATTATATTGTTTTCTAGGCATCTTAACGAAAGGATACACATCAAATTTAATATTTTATTCTGTCCTTTCATTCTTATAATAGGTTCTCTATCACAAGGGATATAGAGATTCTCTATCTTGACGAAGGATATTTTCTCAATAGTTCCGTAGCTACGATTCTCCAGTCCCTTCCCTCCACTTATTTATTTACGTTCTTAATATCTACTCACGAAATACCATGAATCTAACGAAAACACACAGATATAGTTAGAACAAGAAACACACCTCGCATCGAAGGTTCCAGGTTTGAGTTCTGGATTTATTGCGAGGGTGGATTATTCCTGTGTATCTATTTATCATCTTCGTCTAAAAAATATTTCTCACTATTCCCGTGATTAACTTAGGGAGAGACCAAAGCTACTCAAATAACAAAAGTACAGAAAACGCAAGAAACACCTGGCTACGCATGTTACACCTTGGGAATTAGCAATCTGAAAATAAACTTTCGTTTTGGTGGACTAGTTTCTAAATCGTTTCATGTTGTCTCGTTTGGAGTGTTGGCTAGCGTGTCGGACTTGCGTGCGGGCAACCTGAGTTCGAGCCCAGCAGAAGGTAACTTTTCTTTTTGTCAAATTTCATCCAACCTTATTTATAAAATTCAGATTTCTTTAAAAACCTTTTGAATTACATGCCACTTCGTATGTTAGTAATCTGAAAGCAGCAAAGATGAAAAGTAATACGATTTTTTTATTATTCCCATAAAACGACAATGAAACAATTAATAACGGTTTTTGCAATGTGATATTGATATCATATATTAAAATACTAAAAATGGAGAATTTCGCTTAAACCAACTTTTAAATAATCATATCCTGATGTAAGATGCACGATCAGAAAGCCTGAATGTTGCATTCAAAACTGCAGAGGACTAACTATCTAACTAACTCTCTAGGCTTTTTAAACCCGAAGGTTCATGGCTGCAGCAACACAGGCTTTCCATCTGTCCCTATCCTGAGCAATATATATATATATATATATATATATATATATATATATATATATATATACTATTTTCCATCCCTACAAATTTCCTTTAGGTCCAACTGAACGTAGTCCCTCAATCTTCGTCTTGGCCTTCCTACAGGTCTCTTACCATCAGGTGTCCCAACAAGAATCCTATAAACTCCTCATTCCTCTCCCATTTGTGCCACATGGCCTGCCCACCTAAGTCCTCTTCATTTCATTATTCTAATATTTAATAATATCTGGACATGAATACAAATTATGTAACCTTCTCCACTCACCTGTCTCCTCATCCCTTTAAGGTCCAAATATTTTCCTAAGGATCTTATTTTCAAATACTCTCAATTTATGTTCCTCTTTCAATGTAAGGGGCCAAGTTTCACACCCATATAATACTACAGTCAAAATTACTGTTTTGTATATTTTAACTTTTAGTTTCTTAGATATTAAACGAGAAGACAAAAGTTTATGAAGAGAAAAGTAAAGTGCATTTCCTGAATTAAGCCTACTTTTTATTTCCTCTTTAATATAATTTCAAAATTAAAGAGCAGTTTTGAAAAATATTTTAGCATTATTCTTAATTGTATTTATATCATCCCCTAATAAGTCTACATCATCTGCATATGCTAACAACTGAGTCCTTCGTCCTTTTACCTTCCTAACAGCATATTTCAAGGCAAAATTAAAGAGCAATGGAGATAATGCATCTCCTTGTTTTAATCCATCATGAATTGTAAATTTGTCAGACATTAATACCCACACGAATTTTAATTCCTGTTTCACTGGTGCATACTTTTATCATACTAACAAACTTCTTAGGTATTCCAAACTCGACTAATATATTATATAATTAATCTCTTTTGATCGAATCATATGCTTTTTTGAAATCAATGAATAGCTTATAGACATTTTGATTATATTCCCACTTTTTCTCAAGTGTATATCTGATGTGAAGAAATTGATCTGTAGTTGATCTGTCCCGTTTAATGTAATTACATAAACTGCACTTACTACACAAAACTGCAGAGAACAATGCATTATTTTTTAACAGTTTATAATGCATGACTTATAAATAGTGAAATTATTTTTTTACTATAGTAGGAATTTAGTCATTAATATAAATAAACAAGAGAGAAGAATTAGTGATTAAATAAAATTGTAAACTAAAATAAAATATCTAAGTTTCTCAGGAAAAAGCACACAAGTCACAAACTGCGAATATCTGTTGATTCCATCTAAGATGGAGAGGCTACGGTTTGGGACGGGACTTTGTATAGTGGTAGGGTACCCTGTAGGTTTTTTTTTATTAATGAATTAAAGGAATACACCTATTCGTCAGTATCCCCAGTTCTTCACATTTTTCTCAGTTGTCATACATACATGTCAATTTTCTCTATGTTCTCTTTATTCTCATTGGGACAAACACAAACATCCATGCCCGAGAAGAGTATTTATAATATCGCACGTTAGCCAGCAATTTCCGAGGAAAAGTTTGATACCCGATTTATACGCGAGTGGTTGGGATCCCACTTTAAACTAGAGGTCCAATCCGGTATAAGCTTTCTTACTGTGCATAAAGTGGACTTAAAAGAAGAAAAAATCCGAGGAAAAGCGCTTGAAGGTTTCAATGCTTTCCAAGTGCCTTGATGAGGAGATGCTATTGTATGACTTTAAAGTGGACAGGTAGCCCCATAGTAGCGAATAAGTATCACGTCCCGAAGGTTATGGGTTCGATTCCCGTTCTACTGCCCAATTTTATTTTAATAACTCGAGCAACAAATGTTTGCATTTTATTTAATAATTTATTGAAATAAAGGTGAAATATATTTTTACTTAATTTTTGGGTGGAAATCTCTATTTTACCGTTTTCAATTTTATTTATGGAAATATTTTTTTAAGATAGTTTTCCACTTTTCTCATCATTTTACAAACATTTACATATTAAATTGTCCACGTTTTTTATTCAAAAAATGTTATCCTGGTGAAAAGTATACATTTCTTTCGAGAAAATGAACCAGGAATAAAAATAATTCTATTCGCAAGTAATTATCGTAAACGTTTGGAAAACAAAATTCAATTAGAAATTCAACAATTCGCACAGCAAATAAAATAAGAATCTGTGTAATAAATAAAATAAAATAATTCGTTGCTTGAGTTAAGAAAAAAATTGGAGGCAATCAAATGGAATCGAACCAAGTACCTTCTGCGTGTCAAACTAACACGCTACCACCACACCACCTGGCCTTCTGACAGACAGACAATATATTCATCCTGTGAGTACCGCTTGCTAAGTCTCCAAACATTGAAGCCCTTTTTTCTCGGGAGTGACTGACTAATGTAATTGTTGTTGTGTGTCAAGGAGATATGTTTACTGCAACATTTGAGCACACAATCAAAACATACAGAAAAAAATGTTTTTTCTGCACTTCATTACTTTTCTCCGAGTTCAAAAAATATCCAGAATCCAAACTTACTGCTAGTTACCCAGTTATGCAAAATGCCCTTGGCCTACACGCATGCGCTTTATCAAGGATGCGAAGGAACCTCGCGAAGTTACAGAATGTTCTATGGGGTGCTGTCGGTTGGCCGCGGAGTCACGTGGTGTCTGCTTATCAGTAGAACATGACCTTGTGCAGCACACTGAAGCGAGCGAAGGTATTTCATGTGATTTGTAAGCTGGAACAGACTTTACACGCGTTACAATCGACAGAGGTTTGTCTTCAGCTTATTCTTTAGGGACAGGCAAACCACACTAGGCATACAGAGTATAATGTAATATGGGAGGCATTTATTTCTCAGTCTCCTCACCCTGACATTTTTATTACCATTTTTGGAGTTAGTTGGCCGTAGAAACGGATCTTATTATTGAAGTCGTATCTCGTATGATGGCTTGGTTCAGTATGCTGATCAGGTTTTCTGACAAAAGCAGGACAGGTTACCCAAGAACAATCTGCTTCCTTCCTCATCCTGTATAAAGCATACGAGCACATAGCACAAATATGTAAGAGAAATATTTGTTAATTTGGTAACTTGTTTGCAATTGAATTTCTATCATTAACAGCTGCAAAGAAACAAAGGCTTTCCTTTTTAAAGATTATAATAATAATATCCCATAGCTCTACAGCCCGTGAGGGCCTTGGCTTACCTACCGACTGCTGGTCTCCCTCCCACACTGTTCCTCCGTCACCAAAGATTACCATAAATAATTTTTATTTGATTAGGAAACTAAGAATGACTTCAGTATTCTCATGCAGTACACAACAGATTCTAAACACTCTCTAAAACATACTACTGCTCGTTGCAACACATTATTTCTACAATCAAGACACAAAATTAAGGGCATGCTCAAGTAAAATTACGTATATTTCTGTAATTATCAAGTGCTTTACGGGCTCAACGTCAAGTTTGGATTTGTCGGTTATCCAAATATTATTAATTTTGAAAATACTCTTTCAGTTGGTGGAATGTGCCTGAAATTGAATGACATATTAAATCGTGAACGTATTTTGTTTCTTTAATTAAAACTTTTAGTTTACAAATTAGTTCATCAAACCAACCTGTGTTCTTCTCCCTTGTTTATTTATAGTAATATCTAAAATCCCATTGAAGCATAGAAAAACTTTTCGCTGTTCATAAGCCAGTCATGGTTCTCTACAGTTTTCAATGCAACATTCAGGCTTTCTGATCGTCATCTTACGCTTCACATCAGTAGTATTTATAAGTTGGTTTAAAAGAAATTCTCCATTTTTAATCTTTCAATATATGATATCAATATCACATTGCAAAAACAGTTATTAATGGTTTCAATGTCATTTGCTGGGAAAGAAAATCATATTACTTTGGATTCCAACATGCAAACGCAAGTATCAAAGTATTTACTTTAGACAGCACCCACGATTTTGAAACGTGCCCATACAGCACAACATGGTTTCAGATATGTTACGGATACGTAACTCGTGAAACATTGTAACATTGCAGCAACATTGCGAAACATTACTGTGATGTTTCAGGTATGTTTCAGCAATGTAAAAATGTCCGCGAATCTAACATAACATTCGTAATGTTACAGAAACACATCAGTGCAACATTACAGAAACGTGTCAATGTAACATTGCAGAAACATGTCAGTGTAACATTACAAATACATTTCCGTAAGGTTTTGTGATATTTCAGCTACATTACAGTGATATTATTTTACATTACGGTTATATTGAATGGAATCAGTACTGTATTCACGAGTGAAATATTTAAGGGGGCCTATTGGGGTTAAGCCCCTTTATTTCAATATTTATTTGTAAATCATTTCCTGAAAATAAAATTCACAATGTTTGATACCTAATTAGGAATCATATTTAATTATATTTATTTTACCTCACCTCAAATGATCACGTATCTCAATTGCTAGAATTATTCTCGAGGGGGGGAAAAAGTGCATAAAAGTACGAAATACACATTCATTCACACCAGACAACAGTTACAACTAAAAAAAAGAAAAATACTAGTATTCGCCACCAAATCCTAAACTACCTTCAAATGTGTGTAAAGTTTTACATGCAATAATAAGCTCTCATTGGTTTGTTGCACCCTGTCACAAAGAAGGTAGGATTTGAGTGATGTGATCAGCATATGCTCCCGTCCCCTCTACTAATAGATGAGAGGCTGGAAGCATTTTAGTGTTGTATGAAATTCATTCATGATTCTATGAGTCACGGTCATCTGAAATTCTACTTTAATGTCTCTGTATGAATGAAAACATTTTTCCTGGACAGAATACATGTTCCACATGTATGGTTTTCAACCTATATGGTGTTCGAACTTTCAGAATTACACAGCAATATTCCAAATTAATTTCAAACATCACAAATTGAGCACATGTCTTCAAATATAACTTTCGGATACTAAAATTTACTATGTGACATTCTCACCTTTTACGTATCTCAAATAAAAATTCAAAATGAATGTAATAATATCCTATATACTTACATAATTGGAGAAATGTAGATACACTTTGGCCACAAAATAAATTCAGTAAATGAACCAGTAACCACAACTGGGAAATAAATATCAATTCACAAGTGCAAAGTGGAGACAAGCTAAACTTTAGCAATTTTTAGGCAGTAACAATACGAATAATATAATTGAATAATAACTAAAAATTTATAAATCAATGAAAAGTTTTGACATTCTCTATAATAATAAATGTGCAGTGTGTATCAGAGGTTGTGGTTACTAGTTAGAAAAATTAATTCTCTTAATGTTACTTGTGAGCAATTTCCATTGAATTATTACTTCAAAGATATAATTATATGTTCTCATTTCTATTACTTTTTAATCATTTATATTTCACCCATGTTTGACTTTCAACATTGTTATGGTGATTAGGATGAGTTGGTCAGTTTCAGAATACACTGAGAAATTGAATTAAGCTCCTTGTAATGAAGGAATTTCTGGTTCGAAACTCTGGTAGAGGCACATTGCAGTGATACGGATCCCATTTTGAATTGTAGGTCCAGTCCCGATTAGCCTATTTGTGCATAAAGTGGACTTAAAACATCAATTCAAAGAACCAAATAAATATAAAGAAGCATACTTTGATACATTTTTTTACACCAGCGAGTGATCAGACACTATCCATGTCACCATTGAAGTCTAAAAATTGGACATGCATCACTTCAAAGAAAAATTATTATACGTAAAAATAATATTTTTTCATAAAATATATTCTTTATTTGTCTAAATTTGTCAAAATACAATTGCTTCTGTTCTGTTAAGAAGTATTTCATTGCAGGTTCTCCGCTATAACCTCTTCTTGGAGTGCAGTAACATTCATTTTTTCCTGAAAGGAAATAATGTCATAATATCAATTCTGGTCAGAATTTTCATTTCAAAAAACAATATTTTGCACAAGTAAAATTAACATCTTAGCCTTGAAGAAAATTGCAAAGCAACATCAAGAATTTACATTCTTCATGTCAGCACCATTCAGTTTTTTTTAATAAAAGTAACCTTGGAGAATGCTGTAAAACAGATTGAATTTTGACAAGAAAAAATGTTTTTACTTCATATTATTTGCTCAGAACTAGCAAAAAGATTTTTAGTGAACGCTCAATATGTTATGTAACATCCAAGTCATTAATATTAGTGAAGATCACTGTTTCCATCTACTTTTTTTAGAAAATTTCTCAGCAATCCGCAGAAAAAATGTCATATTTCATCTTTCTTTTAACATGCCAAATTAAATACAATATCTGCAACTTGTGCAATCGTGCAGTATCATAATTAGATTTTAACCTTTTATTTTGTTTTTGTCAATAATCCATAATTCTACCTACCTAATTACGAAGAAATGATGATTGTATGGATTTTTAGCATAAAAACAACTAAATATTACCAATTTTTTACCTCTTCAAACTTAATAATAACAATTGAACCACAAATGACTTAAATCTAGTATATTAAACTTGTATTGTTTCATAGTTTTGAATTATTGTTACTTGAAATCCAAATTTTGTCCAAATATGATCATTCTTGCGAAATAAACTAATCTTGAAACAGCCATAGAATACTTAATTACTGCTAAATCTGCATAAAAACTAACTGTTGGAGTCATAAACATCTTAGCATTGAAGAAAATTGCAAAGCAACATCAAAAATTTAAATTCTTCATGTCAGCACAATTCAGTTTCTTCATAAAGGTAACCTCGGAGAATGCAGTGAAACAGAGTCAATTTTGGCAAGAAAAATTGCTTTTACTTCATATTATTTGCTCAGAACTAGCTTAAAGATTTTTGTGAATGCTCAATATGTTATGTAACATCCAAGTCGTTAATATTAGTGAAAATCAGTGTTTCCATCTTTTTTAAAAAAAATTCCTCGGCATTCCGCAGAAATTTTTTTACATCTTTCTTCTATCATGCCAAGTTAAATACAATATCTGCAACTTGTGCAATCGTGCAGTATCATAATTTGATTTTAACCTTTTATTTTAATTTTGTCAATAATCCATAATTCTACCTACCTAATTACGAAGAAATGATGATTGTATGGATTTTTAGCATAAAAACAACTAAATATTACCATTTTTTTACCTCTTGAAACTTAATAGTAACAATTGAACCACAAATGACCTAAATCTGGTATATTAAACTTGCATTGTTTCATAGTTTTAAATTATTGTAACTTGAAATCCAAATTTTGTCCAAAAATGATCATTCTTGTGAAAGAAACTAATCTTGAAACAGCCATAGAATACTTAATTACTGCTAAATCTGCATAAAAACTAACTGTTGGAGTCATAAACATCTTAGCATTGAAGAAAAATGCAAAGCAACATCAAGAATTTACATTCTTCATGTCAGCACAATTCAGTTTTTTTATAAAGGTAACCTTGGAGAATGACGTGAAACAGATTCAATTTTGGCAAGAAAAATTGCTTTTACTTCATATTATTTGCTCAGAACTAGCATGAAGATTTTTGTGAATGCTCAATATGTTATGTAACATCCAAGTCATTAATATTAGTGAAAATCAGTGTTTCCATCTACTTTTTTAGAAAATTCCTCGGCTTTCCGCAGAATTTTTTTTTCATGTTTCATCTTTCTTTTATCATGCCAAGTTAAATACAACATCTGCAACTTGTGCAGCATGAAAAAATGAAAGTATACAACAAAATCTCTTCTGATTTTACATGTATTTCATAACAAGAATTTCTCACATTATAGTGAATAATGAGACAGGTCAAAATACTTATGTGAACACTAGCTTAATTGTCTGACATAGCTAGTTATTTTTTTATAATATACACTGTCTAGTCATGGCACTGTGACACTACTTGTAGTCATGGCATACTGTCACTTTCAGAGGGCTGTGTTTTTTTTAAAGCCAGTATCATGTTTGTTTTGTTTATAAATTGCACTTCATTGTAAACAGAATTTTGATTATGACTGCTATGTTCATTTGAGCTATTATTAAAGGTTTTTTCATAGGATAATTTTATTCTTGAAAGCTTGTGCAACCAATCGAGAGCTGATCTAACAAGTATGACCATGACTGTGGTGCTGCCGTAGACTTGAATTACGTAACGATGTCACAGAACAAATTAGTTGATTCGTAATTTGTATTAGATAGAGGCTCTGCACGTAACAAAACTTACGTGGTATTATTCTACGCCTCTTCACTACGCACAGGGAAGTGAGAAACAACATTTTTTAAAAAGGAGAGGACAAATTTTGTGCAAAATTTAGGGGGGGGGTGGTCATATACCGTAAATGAAAACTATATAGCTATTTTTAACAGTAAAAACATACAGGAAAATACTTTGCGTCTAGACCATTCACTTTTTCACTACACACAACGCAGGCAACTTATTTCTCGCGATTATAGTTTCATGAGGTGGAGAAGTTCAGTGCTTCTTTACGTCCACATATTTTAATTAAACAAACAAAACAAAATACTTCTTTAAACACTGGCTTGAACTGCCTTGTTTCCACTCACTTTTTCACACATCTTACACAACACAGATTAAATAGGATAGCGTGCATAAGTATAACACAATTAAACACACTTTGGCATTAATAATATTCAACTTACCACTCAATAAACAACATTATTCTTCATAAGATGTGCACGACTCCCGGTCAGCGTTGAAGGTAACAACATGGCCGCCGCAGAAAATGTCTCGGATGGCCGCCACGCATGCATGATGACCGAATCCAACGTTGCAGAAATGTCTCTGAAACATTTCTCAGAGATGTAAGAAAAATTAGACGTTGCAGAAACTATACAATGAAACTATAACATTGCAATGTTTCAGAAACAAAACTGGGACTTCATGTGATGCTTTCTGTAACGTCAACGCGAAACCAGAATGTTAGAAACATATATGAAAGATTGTAATATTTCTGAAATATGTCTGAAACTTGGTGTGCTGTATGGGTGGAAAGGTAATCATTTTACGGGGAACGTTAAGTTGGTGTGTTGACATAATGTAGCTATTGCCATATTAGCACTGACAACTATGATCTCAGTTATAACGTGGCTGCATGCTTTTCGCTAATAAATAACTGTGTCTTTTAACTTATACACAAATACATCGTCGCTTCGGAACAAGAAATGTTCATCTTTGCTGTTTTCAGATTACTAACATACGAAGTGGCATGTAATTCAAAAGGTTTTAAAGAAATCTGAATTTTATAAATAAGGTTGGATGAAATTTGACAAAAAAAAAAGTTACATTGTGCTGGGCTCGAACTCAGGTTGCCCGCACGCAAATCCGACACGCTAGCCAACACTCCAAACGAGACAACACGAAACGATTTAGAAACTAGTCCACCAAAACGAAAGTTTATTTTCAAATTGCTAATTCCCAAGGTGTAACATGCGTAGCCAGGTGTGTCTTGCGTTTTCTGTACTTTTGTTATTTGAGTAGCTTTGGTCTCTCCCTAAGTTAATCACGGGAATAGTGAGAAATATTTTTTAGACGAAGATGATAAATAGATACACAGGAATAATCCACCCTCGCAATAAATCCAGAACTCAAACCTGGAACCTTCGATGCGAGGTGTGTTTCTTGTTCTAACTATATCTGTGTGTTTTCGTTAGATTCATGGTATTTCGTGAGTAGATATGAAGAAAGTAAATAAATAAGTGGGGGGAAGGGACTAGAGAATCGTAGCTACGGAACTATTGAGAAAATATCCTTCGTCAAGATAGAGAATCTCTATATCCCTTGTGATAGAGAACCTATTATAAGAATGAAAGGACAGAATAAAATATTAAATTTGATGTGTATCCTTTCGTTAAGATGCCTAGAAAACAATATAATAAATTTGTTCACTGGAAGCGAATAATAAAAAAAGTTTGCCCATGGTGGGGATCGAACCCAGGCCTCGCTGATGAAAGTTCTGCACGCTAACCAACACACTATCAATAGCACTACATTTTCTTTTTTCCAGTCAGTCTGTTTCCTTTCTCAGCACATGAAAAAGCAAATGCATCTTAATTTTTGATAATTGTCTCATTCTCTATTAATAGAAACCACGTATGTCTAAAATAGACGCATTCTTTCTGTGAAATATCACATGTTTCCCACATCATGCTTCTCCGTTTACTGTCATTTGGACATTCACTTGGAAGTTAAAACTTAGCTTTGTGTGTGCATTTTCACGTGCATGTGTGTGACAAGAGTGGTGTGAACGTGTGTTGGATGTTGTTCTAGGTATTATTTTCGTTCAAAGCATTAATATAACTGTTAAATATAGAACTTAGTGTAATGCAAGGAGTGAAAATATAAACCCAGTCCGTCAGGTTTGTTACCAAACAACATTAAATAAAGGAACGTAACTTGGACCGAGTATTATTCCATGTCGAGAACACGAAACATTACTTACGACAATCTTCATCTCGTATTTCTCATTGGCATCACTGCTCAATTTACAGAAATGTATACCCGTGACTGGTATACAAGCCGCAGAATTACAATGTTGTTTGGGTTGTCTAGTCACAAGGCGCTTGGTGGTCAGACATGGATGGCTTGCTTGAGTGCTTTTTCAATAGGGTCGTTACAACGCAGAACTGTCCAAGACTGTACCTCTCCTTTTAATTTAAATTAAGTCAATCGTCTGATATAGAAGCAAGAGACTGGTAAGTTTTCGTTCTCCCTTTACATTTCGTTTACAAATTATTATTCCCTTTGTTAAAAGACAAAAAAAGAGACGAGATTTGTTTCACATTACAGCTTTACTGTTAGTTTTAGATGTCGTGTCCGGGGCTGATAAACCGCCAATTATACTTGTGTTCAAGGTTGATTTAATGTTGGTTTGGGAAGATTGATCCCTTAGTTTTAGAGTAGGTTAAAGAGGCATGATCTCATTTTTCAACACTGGGGGAGAGGAGGACAACGACCAGACGTTTGCCTAGCTCCTAGCTTCACTTAATATTTCTCTAATATTTGAAACATCTGATCATTTGACACTTAAAAAAAATGTAAAGTTGAGATGCATCGTTGTAACAGAGCATCGTTTGGTGGATTAATTTATTCATCGCCCCTCGTCAGAAATGCATACGTATAAAATGTAATAATGATAATTACACAGACACACATATAATTTATATAAATATATATTAATATATTATATGTATGTATATGTATATAATACAGTCTTTGTTATTTTAAATTGGAATTATACAAGTACCGGTATCGGCATCGGTATCGGTTCAAAGTGGTATCGGCTCAGCCCTAATTTTTACTAACACTGATTTCAAGATGGCAGAATTTATTTTATCATGGCTTGTGTCATTTTCTCCATTCGTAAACATCAACGGTAACGTTTCTATACCAGCTCTGGTAAATCCTACGACAATGAGACAAACTCTGTTATGTTAAGCACATTATAAAATAAACTACAATTATATTTATGTATAATTGTATAAATATTATTCCTTTATAATGAATTTGAAGGTCAAAATTGTGTATCCTAATAGCTCAAATTTATATTTTCCGATATTTCTTTTAGGGGGAAGGTAGTTTGTTTGACACTTGATATTTTTCTAATTACCTGTGTACCAATAGTGTAAGCTATGTCAAAAATATTTGAGGCTTGAGAATTTCTTTTTCTACAGGGTCATAAACATGTACTTTTTGTTAAAATGCTCCGACTTCATGGTTAAATATCTCTGGTTGGCAGTTGTTTAAAAAATATACAGTCCTCTATAATAAGTAACTTCAGCTAAAATTTTGAGTTTGAGATTCATTTGTTTGAAGAGATATGGTCACGTAAATCTCATGGAAAATTCATTAATTCGAATTAAATGGTATGCCTAATTTGATTTCTTATTAACATACTTTGTGTTAAATTCCTGCAAACTGTAACTTGGAATGTAAATGAACAACATTAGAGTCCTGAAATGGATCTGGAATAAAGTATGTATACGAGGGCGTGCTGAAAGGGAATGTCTCCTATTTTTTTGTTACTGTGTAAACGCTCTTAGATTTTGAGCAACCACGCATTGAACTTACCAGACGTCCCTGCTTCTCGATTGAAGGTTTCAAACTTCTATCGCCAGGGGGTGCTGAATATAGCGAGAAAAATGGAAGCATGTAACCATGAAATGTCGGTGGAGCTCCTGAAGCAGCGCGCGGTGATCAAGTTTCTAACCTAAGAAAAAGTGCCCCAAATTGAGATTTGTTCGAGAATTAAGGCTTTTTATGAGGATGAATGTGTAGACATCAGTACTATGCGACGTTGAGCTGTTCAGCTGAAGAAGTGTCAACGTATATGATAGAACGAAGTGGAAGACCGCTGCAACTGACGGAGGTCATGGGAATCGTGTCAATAAACTCACTGGAGAGAACTCAAAAATAATTTATTGACCTTTAGAATGTATACATTCATAACTTTATCATACATTTCATTGGATCACATTTTCACTACATCTCATTACAAAGCTTTTCCTTCTGAATTTAATTGATATACAAGATACACTAGTTCATGGAATGAATCATGATACAATATACTTAATTAGAACATGAAGAAGACAGTAGTGCAGAACATATTGAGTGAGTATAAAAGAATACTTTTTGAGACATATATACATATCTAAAGGAGGATACCTCTCGAAGTAGCCCGCCTCCACCCGCGTACTTTCGAGGGTATGCTCTTAATGTCCTGGTACCTTTAAATAAACCAGGACGTCAGTTTCTTGAATTTAAACGGTTTCCCCGCCTTTTTATCCTCCTTCTTTTCGTCTTTATTTTCATACATAAAATACAAATACAAGTACAAAAAAGAAAATAAAATACATGGAGATTCTATACATAGCTACATTTAATAATTTTTAGTTTGTATTATTTTAATAGACCGTTCTGGTGACCGGAACAAGTCTTAAGATTTCTTGTAAATTTACTGTGCATTTGTATGATTGGTAATTAATTAAACTTGTTAATAGTAGTTATGGATTAATTTGTGTTAGATTATTGGTTAGTTTTAGTTATCGTATAGATAGTAGGAAATGCTATGTACAGGATGGACAACCATTCTGGTATCCAGAACTGTTTTAAGCTTGAGGGGAGAGTTTAGATTGGGGTGAATGATGGCTTGAATTAGTCTGCACGGACGCAAGTTCCCTGTCTGGTTTCCAGATCAGGCTTTATTGTAGTGTGTGACGAGAATTTGCTATTTGGAAGGAAGTTAAGTGCACTGAAATACTGGGCTACTTCATTAATTTAGTGGATATCGATTCCTAATATGCACTTACTGTAAGAGGTTTTGTAGTTTCTTATTTATCTCGCCGTTGTTGCAGTTATGTGTTAAGGACACACGCCCGATAAGGTACCGGCGTCATTCGACATGAAGCTGGCTCTGCATTCCACGCTAGCGAGAGTGGCCGTGCGAGGTTCAATGTCCGTGTAGACTGAGGCTGCTATGAGATCTCAGAATGAAATCGCAGCCACATAATTTAACGTGAATCAGTAATACAGGGTACTAAGTTTTGATAGAATGCTAATTATACGGAAACTGTACTTGTTAGATATGTAATAGATAAATATGACATAAAATACATAAAATACGCAAATAATTATATGTAGACTTGATGATAATAATAATAATAATAACAAATATAAAAAGGGAAAAATATAAACAACCTTTTATATTAGATTATACTAATTAATAATAAGTATATAAATGTATGTTCATGGTTTTTACTACACTTACATTGTTAAAAATTTAATTTAAATTTAATTTGTTTGTGTTTTCGAAATTTCCTTTATCTTCAGTCTCTAGGGTACCTACTGGATTCCAGCAGATTCCAAGTCTAGCAATTTTCAAGTTAAAATTTCTAAGAGTTTATGGTCCCTCATCTTGTATTTATTATTAAAGAAACTTTAGTCACGATTTAATGTGGGGTTCTGATATTACTCTTTTAGTTGTTTTTTTCGTTATTATGCTATTACATTATTTTATCCCTAGAGATGGTTTTTAGGTCATTCTTCAACTTCGACGACTTCTCTCTGGGCAACCTTCATGGCTCTCCCCAGGCTGATTGGGCGAACGTAACCCTCTCCTGGCGGCGGCTCCTCGTCTCCCAGTTGACACTCTGAAGTTTCTCCTTCGGGATGAATCTTCCGGTGCTGATTCCTCTTCTTCCTCTGGTATCTGATCCCGACGCGATTGTGACGGTCTCCGGGGAGGGGGTGTGGGGACTTGGTTCCGTATCCTGCTGCTTCTGCGGGGCTCCTGTTGAGGATGGGGGGGGGGGGGACTGGTGGGCACCGGGTTTCCGGTTCCGTCAGGTACCTCCGCAACTCGATATTAGACACTAAGTTTGCGAGGTCGCATAACTTCTTCACATGTTCGCTCCTTATCAGTTCGAAGATGTTGTTATATGGCAGGTCTCTTCTGGCCGATATTATCTGTTCATCAGAGGTGGGTCAGGAAAAAACTCTATGTTCTGGCGTGTCTCTTTCCATCCGGCAGTCTCGGCACACGTCGGTCACCCTTTTACCTATTTTTGTGAGGTAACTCACGTCTTCTACCCTTCTCGCTGCCAGTCTCGATGAATCTCTCATTGGAGAGAAGTGTCGCATAACCCTGGCAGAGCTTGAATTCATGTGTTTACGTAACATAAGTAGACAAGAAATAGCTGTTGCGGTGCAGCAAACAAGGCACGTTTCTCCCCAAAATAGTGATGCAGCTAAAAAAAACGTAGCTGTTAGATGGCATATATTCATATATGTCAGTTAGTTACCTGGATATTTGAATTATTCAGATACTAATTAAATAAGATGCAGATATCTATAATCTACAATCTAGATAATCTGTATTTCCATGTAGTAGAATTTGTCTTTATGAACCTCCTGCAAAATTAAGGGTTATTGTCGATTTTTTTTAATGCTGTTGCCACATTCAAAATTCACCTGAGAGAAAATGTAGCTGTAACGAAATTTTCGCTACAACTAAAGGAATTTTGTAGCTTCGCTACCGCTACAACTATAATTTTCAAAATGTAGTGTCGCTACAACTACAGCTACAAATTTTGTAGCTAGCTAGTGTAGCGACGCTATAAGTAGCGCTCTACTTCTGACCACTGGAAGTATTAAGATAACTAACTAAGCCTGATGGTGGTATTCCACCAAAAGAATGAAAAACAAAAGCTATGTTAGCTTGTTTGTAATAACAAATCCAGTGGGTGCCTTGATTTTTGAGACTATCCAAATTGGCCACTCCACACTCTATTTTACACGGTCCCTTGAAGGGTAAGGAATCTGACATGAAAACACCTCTGAAGTATTTAATTTTAAGTAACTTAATCATATTTTCAATATCATACTTGGATAATGGTTCTATTTTTTTCTTCATATTTTCTCAAAGCATTAATACCCTTGTCTTTCTTCTCCATTGCCAGATTATGACGTTTTTGTTCTTCTAGTTCAGCTTTGTTCTTCTTTGCGTCAATTACTGTTTTTTATATAGCTGGACTACCTCCTGCTAGACTCCCCACAGCTACCAGAGCTGCTAAAATAGCTGGAATACTAAATATGAATCCACCAGTGTGTTTCTTTTTTCTAGAACTCTTCAATCTTTTCAACTTAGGTGTACTAAGTGTTAATTTCATTCCATGACCTCTACTCCAACAAGATTCTTTCTTCTCCTGTTGTTTTTAGTGAGGAGATTGTCTAAGGATCCTAGATATTTTAGATCTGAATAAGGTACTTGGTATACAATGCCTTTAGGTTTAATCATAATGGGTATTTATATATTTTTAGTATTATAGTCCCCACCCTAATTTTTGTTTTGTTTTCATGACAATGGTTGTACCTAATGCTGCTATTTCTTCACCTAATAAGGCATCTCTGCTGATCAGTCTTTAAAATGCTGCCTTGCTCCAATTTTTGATCAGCCTCATGACGGGCACCAAGATCAGTGTGAGTATTGTAGGCAGTATCATGGTCTTTACAAGCTGTATCCAAAGGATTAATTCGTTTGTCTCCTTTCTCCAGTCGCTGTTCTAGTTTGGTCCCTGAACCACAGTACTGATAACCTGGTAAGTGCATTTTCAAAGGAAGCCATTAACTAAACCCTGACCCTTCCAGAATTTGGGAGGTAGAGTATTAATAATTTTAGTCAAGTATCCTGTGCCTTTACTGTCATTTAAAATAAAATTGGCTAGTATAGTATTAATCATATCTACAATGCCTATTTTTTCATTATAGAAATTATTATTGCCAGCATTTTCTTCTCCTGCTATGACCAACAATCTATCTATGAGTTTTCTCACATCATCCACCCACACAAACTCTTTGGGTAGAGTATTGTAGTGTTTAATGCCACTACCAGTTTTAAGTTAGTTTCATATAGGTTAAATCAGATTTTTGTATTTGTCTCCACTGCTAGATTTAACTCTATTCTGACTAGCATCATTGTTTTGGTATAGAGCATCAGACAGTATTAAAATTTCTGAGTAACTCTGGTAATCTTCATCTGTATAATCTCTAGGATGTTTCTTGGTGATGAGTTCACACAATCCCACAGTGCCAGGATATCAGGACCAGCTATTTGCTCCAGCCAAATTGACTTTTACGTCATCTCCTTGACATGTAACTCTACATTTTCCAATTTTCCAAACTACTCACGCATTAGGCTCCATGGTTGGATATAATCCAAACACTTCATATTTGTCAAATTTCCCAGTGCTCAAGTAATCTCTTGCCAAGGGACCTAAATCATTTTTTTCTGAATCTCCTATGGCCTTAGTAGATGGTTTGTGGAGTACTAGAGGAGTATGAATATTAGATAATGGTGTAGGAGGAAAATCTGCATAATTTCTAGCAGCAAGAGGTACTAGCTCATTTATGAGATTCTTATTTTGTTCTGTGACACCCTTAATTTCTCTACCAAGACTAATGATAGCATCAATAATTGGTTGATCTTGATGTTTGTATTGTTCATAGTATCCTCTATTCTCAGATTTCCAGCCTTTAAATCCTTTAGCCAGATAGTCACGTAAATTCAAAATGTCTTCAATTTTAAGTTTTGTCATCTTTGTTCATAGGTTATTTATAACGTCACAACGTATCTTATAATGACTCACCATTTATAAAATTGTTAATTTTGTTTTTATATTTTCCATTGTTTGGTTTTTGAGTCATATCAATTGTGGCAAATCCAAAATCATCTTTGTTCCAACAGGAAGAGCAGAATTTTGAAAATTGACTTTAGGTTAAATCTCCTCCTACATAGTCATTATATACATGTTTAAGATTAGTGTTGTTCTGACGAAACAGACAAGCTAGATTTGTATTATCACGAAGTAACTGTTTGAGAATCTTAGAATAAGTCTGAGCCAGATGAAAACAGTCTATTCTCCTATGACGACCCTGAGTAAAAAAAATACGTACTTTATTTTGATTTTCTAAAATTACATCATCAAAAACTACAACTGAGTTTTAAAGACAATGATCAAGTGGCTTTATTTCTGATTTAAATGCAGCTATACCTAGTCCCTCCTACAGTTTCATAAGCTGCTGGTATTTGGGTTGTGCCAAACTTTTTGAGAAAATATACAAGTGTCTGTTCTTCCAGTCTAACCAATTTGGGGCAAGCAAAAAATTATCTAGAAGTAGTGTAGTTTTTCCACAACCAGATAGACCTACAATGAGACACCTAATATTGTTAGGTAGCAACTCACCATTTTTCTTTCTAGTTTCTAGTAAATCAGGCAAACGTCGTACCACATTCCATGTTGTTGTCATAGAATTATTTGGTCTGTGGTAATCCAACTTTTTTCTGGAAGTCCCAGCCATTTCACTAATAACTTTTTGTTTTTTCTACGTACTCCCTCTGTCCCATAATTATTGTCCGGTATGCCAAAATGGTAGTACAGGAATTACGGACGAAGAGGCAGATGGAAAGCACACGCATGAGGAGAGGCACAGTAGATCAGTCTTCAAGATTGTGAAGAGTAACAACGTGACCTTATCGCAACGAGCAAGAAATACCGCCCAGACGATTACCAAAAGGAGGCGTTGGGTTGCAACATACCGGTGTGGCACTGTATGGCAACCGGTCTAGCAAGGCACGCTGCAAATCGTTAGTAGAGCACTCCATCAGTGAGTACGTGTGAGAAGAACAGCCATTAACACACAACCCATGACAGGAAGCGACAGGGGTAGCAAGAACCACACGGACAGTAAACGACAGGCAGTGTACGAGTTTCTCTTTGAAAACAGTACGGCTGGCGTAGTGAAGAAAGGTGCCACGACAAGTGCGGCTGAGAAATTTCATGTAAGTACGAGAACAGTACGTCACATTTGAAAACAGGGGCGGCAATCGTTGAAAAATTGGCCATTTGTGCTGCGGTTGCATCTCGGATGAAAGGCAAAGTCGGATCAAAGAAGAAGGATCTCGCCCTACAACGACTACAGCACCTACCGCTGCGAAAGCGGCAGAATATTCGTTTAATGGCAGTGGCGCTAAATGTTGCTAAGAGTATCCTACACAGGAGTGTGAAGGCAGGACAGATCAGAGTTCATACGAAAGCGCTGAAGCCATTATTGACCGATAGCAACAAGACGGAACGTCTAAAATTTGCCTTGTCAATGCTGGATCCTACCACAGTCGCTTGTCCTGAAAGCGGAAATCCGAAGTTCAACATGATGCTGGAGACAGTTCATGTGGATGAAAAATAGTTCTACCTGATGAAGGATGGTCAGAAATTGTACTTGCTGCCCAACGAACCAGACCCGCAGTGAACATGTAAAAGCAATTGTTTTATTCCCAACATGTTTCTGGCTGCCGTCGCCCGGCCTCGTTCGGATCCTGGTCGCAAGCAATGGTTTAATGGTAAGCTAGGCATTTGGCCGTTCGTCAGCAAGGAACCTGCCAAGAGGAACAGTAGGAATCGTCCTGCTGGTACAATGGTCACCAAACCATTAACTGTTACCAAAGATGTTTACCGGGACATGCTCATCAACAAGTTAATCCAAGCAATAGATGCACAATGGCCTCGTGGGAGAATCCAGGTGTCCGTTCAGCAGGACAGTGCGCGTCCGCATATCGTTCCCAATGACCGCGCCTGGATAGATGCTGCAGCGGCCAGTGGAATCACTTTGGATCTCCTATGCCAACCGCCAAACAGTCCGGACATGAATGTTTTAGATCTGGGGTACTTCCGGGCAATTCAGTCTCTCCAGCATCAGGCAGCTCCACAAACTATTGATGAGTTGATCGCCGCCCTTGAAACATCTTTCTCTGATCTGACACGCGACAAGCTCAACAACATCTTTTTCACTTTGCAGTCCTGTCTCATTGAAATTATGCGCCTCCAAAGGTGGGAACAACTACAGGATTGCCCATATGAAAAAAGCACACTTGAACCTCCGAAACGTTCTGCCATCTCGCTTGGAGTGTCCTCGAAATATTTACGACGAGGCTACTGCAGCACTAGATCTAGCTCGTTGATGGGATGACAACCTTCCTGGACCAACAATCTCTTTCGTCCTGATGTTTTATTTTGTCGAACTTCTTGGTCATTTTGCATTGATCCTGAATTGATTGCTTTTTATTTATTTTCTTTTGGATTCTTGATCGGCCAATTTGTACTGATCCTTGAGTAATAAAGTTGTATGACTCATTCCCGTGTTTCATTTTCTTCTTCTGTATACACCAATTTCACATTTTGAATATCGGACAATTATTATGGGACAACAAAGAAAGGTGTACCGGACAATAATTATGGGACAGAGGGAGTAATACTTTTTCAATAAGATATGTATCTGGGTATTCAGTTTTGCTAAGTTCTTGTTCATAAAATCTTCCTTTCAATATTTCATTGCAATTGTCTTTTATTATATATATATACCTGTTCCCTGGTAAGACTTCAACCACAGTCAACAACTCTGTACTCCAATTTTTAGTAAAACCTTTTTCAAAATGATGTATCAATTTACTAACTCTCACTTGATCTCCTACTTTGTACTTAGGTTTCTTGGTTGTGTGTTGATATTTAGGACAGTAAACAGTAGAAATCAATTGTAATTCGTCAGATTTAGTTACTTCAGAAGGCTTCATATGTATGGTTTTATGTATAGAGTTATTGTAATTATAAGCAATATCAGATAAAATTGTTACCCACCTGTAGTTACCCTGCAAACTAAACTGTTTCCACACATGATTTTTTAGTGTCCTGTTGAATCTCTCAACTATGCTAGCTTTCAAATTACTGCATGTAGAATAATGTCTAATATCATGCTGGACCATTAATTTGGTGAATGTGGAATTGTAAAATTATTTTCCTCTGTCTGTCTCTAGGTGACGAGGTATTCTGCCTTGTTCAAAAATAAGACTTAAAAACCTCAGTGACACAAGCTCCTGTTTTTTTTATTTCAGAGGAACAGCCCAAGCATATTTACTAAAAGTGTCTATTACAGTAAGCAAATATTTAGAACCATGATTTATCCAAATTTCTTGTGTTTATTTCAATTATATCAGCCTGCCACAAATCATCAATTCCTTTTGTTACCACAGATAGTCGTTTGCAGTTACGACGAGCTGGTCTGTTTAGTTCATTAACTATATCTTGTCTAGACATTGAGTTTGGTAAGAGAAGATTACATAAAAGGGATTATCCCGAGGATACAATTGTTTTACTTCAAATAATAACACTGGTCTACAAAAAAAATATTTGTGAATGTTACAAGAACAAAACAAGCTGTTTCTAGTGGTTGCTGAGCCCCTGAATGCAGATCTAATTTCAGAATTTCTCCATCGGGCTCAGATTTCCTGTAAAAATGTATTTTTGTATTTTCCTACCTCAGCCTTATTTTCTATATGTATTGGTCGAAAGGAGTTGCTTTTACAAGAGTAAAAGGTAATAAATCTGTGTCAGTATACAAAGGAATGAAGCAAATGAGTAACATGAAAGTGTATAAACATACCTAAAAATGTTTCCTTCCCGATTTCCTATGAAACTTTGCCTCAGGAACATCTCTTCGTAAGGACCTGCAGAAGTCTGACAGCATTGCAGCACTCCATTTGCCTTGATACCGCTTTTCCATTAGAGCAATGTCTTGGTGAAACCGTTCACAGTGTTCGTCACTAACGGCACCAAGGTTAGTTCGGAAGAAGTCCAGATGATCATTCAAGAAATGTAATGTTGCATCCCATATGTTGGTATGATCTAATTAGTCCATGTACAATATCGCGATACTTCTCTGCCTTATGGTTCCCTAAAACGTTTTTACATACACTTGTAAAAGACAACCATGCCATTTTTCAACATCTGTTAATTGTTGAATGAAATTCTCGTCATTCATCAATTCCCTTATTTCAGGCCCTACAAATATTCCTTCTTTAATTTTGGCATCGCTGATTCTTGGGAATTTCTGTTGCAAGTACATGAATCAACGTGAAGTTCTGTCTGCCATTGGCTTTCACAGAGTTTTTAATTAGTACCAATTGTATGTGCAGAGGAGGGAGATACACATTTTTGGGGTCAACAAGAGAAGTGTTCTCCACATTCTTCTGTCCAGGCACTAATTCACTGCGAAGAGGCCATTTTTTCCCACAATAGTGATTTTTTCTGTCCCACTCGCATAAGTAGCAGCAATGCTTTGTGTACCCAAGCTGCATGCCAAGCAGAATTGCAATTACCTTGAGATCTCCGCATATATTCCCATTTGTATTTCTCATATTGGATATTTGTCAGAAGCTGTTTCAAGTTCTCATACGTCTCCTTCATGTTAACAGCATGAGCAATTGGTGCTGATGGAAATTTGTTTCCATTATGGAGAAGTACAGCTTTCATACTAACTTTGCTGGAATCGATGAAAAGATGCCAATCGTGTGAACTGTATTCATGGCCTAGACAATCCATAACGAATGAGATTACAAAAAAACCATGTCTCCTTCGTGGGAGAAATATTCTGAGAAAATAGTACGGCGGTCACGAAAATAACACACTGTCGTATCGCAAGCGAGGAGATTCCAACCTTTCAGTCGCGAAGCTAAAGTTCAGACTGTTGCTTCGACAAATTTAAATCCCGCGTAAGATAGTTCAGATCCCCTTGTGATAATAAGTGTGGCTCCATTGATGAACCGGAAACTTTAAGTGTTGGGTCGGCAGTTTCTTCACCTCTTGCACTTTCTTCCCTGTGTTGGTCACGACAATCATCTTCACTCACAGTCACATTCTCAGGAGGCTTTGGTACCGGCAATTCTTCATTGTGACAAAGAGGTCTCATGGCTGATAGTAAATTTGGGTACTGCACAGTGTTCCTTGTTTTCGACGTGATTCCAGCTGTTTTGGTCAGGCAGAAATAACAGTGTTGTGTGATCTGATGGTTCCCTCCAAACCATGGGAACAGCAAACGACATGTGACGTGATCCTTTTAACCAGCTTGTCAGAAGTGTAACACAGGTCAAACAGCATATGTGGGGGACCCATGTTTTGTCTTTACACCCAAAATAAAGTTCGTAGCACTTCTATGTAAGAGGAGTAATTCGTCGCTTTTGTGACTTAAATGTCAACTCTCCACATATATAACAAAACAAATTGGGGTTATTTACTCAGGTACGAGGCATTTTGTTATGCACTAACACTACACACGACTTCTGAAACTTTGAATCACAACCTAATCAAAGGCAGTCACTTCCCACTCTGTCCGAACTCACAATGATGAGAAGCACATGATAACAAACAACACTGCGATTCTACATGTTCGGACATGACTTATCGACAGTGTTGCCATGCCTTTTTTACTTATTCACAATTTGGTTTGTTGCAACTGGAGGAAGGTTCCTGGCCTTTGGAACGTGCTGGTCATTCTATGGTCATATAATGACTGTTATTCAACAATATCTGTAGAGTAAATATAGGTAAAACTACAGCCGAATAGGCAGAATTGTCATGAATTGCATTAGGTACAGGTTAGTGTGTAACAAGAAAACTGAGCCCGATAGGAAAAAACTGATTTCATTTTCGAATTCAGCACCATCGACTTACCTTAGAACACCATTCACATTCCTTGTAACAAATTTCATGTTGACCAGTGTAATTGGTCACCAGTTTCAACATAAAAAACAGACAATTGCTTATCTTCATGTATTTTATATTTATTGGAAGTATTATCCCAAGATGCTATTGGTATTTGAAGTGCCCTGAATACACCATCTTTCCTTTGTATAGTGAAAAGTGGCACCTCAAATTGTTTTCCTTTTTTCAAATACCCAAACTTCAGAAATTGAATAGTACCATTGAGGAAAAATTAATGAGTCTGTGAGTAAGTATATAATTTGTGAATATTACAAGCCTTAACATATGTCCAGTGCCCTCTAGTATTTGGAATACTGTGAAGTCTGACAATCTCAACAGAGAATAACTGACTAGATTCTACTTCATCCAATCTGCTCAAAAATTGTTCCAAGTGTTCTACTATAGTACGAACAATCTCATCATAGCTGGGTTTGATTTTCACATCAACATACAGTTGTTTAAATTATTCTTTTAAATCATGAAGCTGTGTGGTGAAACTTGATAAGGATGATTCTTGATTTGTATCTATAGTCCCAATTTGAAGCTTAATATTTGAAATAATTTGCTGTAAGCTCTCCACAAGCCTCAATTTTGAGCTTTGGCTAGAATGATCATGTACTTGGTTTCTTAATTCCATAAATAATGAGTGAAGTTCACCGACGATCTGGTTGGTGGGCAAAGTGGCAATTGTTTCTTGAATTTGTGAAATTTCCACCTGGATGTTTTTGATATCCTCAGATTTGAGTATTCGATTTTCTGCTCTTTTCACAGCTCTGAGTTCCTGAGAAGTAGGTAAGCTAGCTACAGTATTCTGTAATGTTGTCAGGGCTTTTTTTACAGCATCTAATTCAGTGGCATCAGCTACAGTACTCAGGGCATCTTGGAGGTGTGTTATGTCATTTTGTGTAGGTGTTGATTGCTGTAGTGTTTCTAATTTGTTTTGTATGTCATTTATCAAATGATGAAAATGAGATAATTCAGATTCAGTGTTCAGATTTTCCAGCTTAGTAATTTTCTGTTGGACTATACTCAGAGTTTCAGTAATGGCAGGTAATTTTGATTCCAGTATTTCCTGGACACTCATTAGTTCATTTTTCATTGTCGCCAAAGTATCCTCAATGTGGGCTGTGGTACATTGAATTTCCCAATATCCTCTTAAGTCTCTAGCTGGAGTTTGATGTTGGTAACATTACCAGCAATGGCATTAAGTTCACTGGAGGAGGGTAGATTATTTATAAAATTTTCTAATATTTGAAGTTTGGTTTGGGCTTCAGATTGAAACTGCTCACGCAAATCAGCAATTATACTATCATAATCTTCTTGAGTTTTAATACTCTGGATAATAGCATGTAGATCTGTATGAATACTGTTTGTTTGATTATTTAATTGTTGTTTCAGTTGTAATGCATTAATGGTCTCGGCTTGACGAAATCTCTCAAGCTCATTTTTTAATTTGCCTACACTACACACAATTTGAAGATTGTCCATTGAAGCCAAATTGGTGCATTTTTGCAACAGGGATTTGAGTTGCGCATCGATTTTGAGAATAGGATCCAGACACTGAGACTGGAGGCTGGCTATCTCGGATTGGAGACTGGAGTTGAAAGTTTCCTGTAATGCTCGCAGATCAGTGCGTAATTTTTTACTTTAGTATCAAGTACAAGAATTTCATCACTGTGATCATTGTGTTTTGTATGATCAAAAATATTATTAGGCATTTTGGTAATGGTTATCTATTATAGGATAAGTGAATTTCAACTCCAAAAACACAGGTATTAGTTTATCATACTCTCCCAACAATTCTATATACAGACAATCATTTGCAGATATATCATATGTGGTGTTAGTTTTCATCTTATGATAATTAATACGAGAGATATTACTCCCAGTAAATATTTTTATCTCACCCTTGTTATCAGGATTTATGGTGAATTGAAGTTTCCCGCCAATTTATAATTTATAATACTTTAGGTTATTATTAAAAATATATTTTTTTACCAGTATCATCATTATATTCTGTTAGGATACTGTTCAAGTGGATAATTAGCAGTCCGTTTAGATTAGAGAAAAATCAATGACATTTGGTGGGGCTATCTGAACAGGCACTTCCATAGCTTGTTTTCTAAACCCAAACAGATTCATGGTTATTTTATTGACAAATATCACGTTGGTTGTCATTTCCCAGGCAATAGTGACCCCATGGTAATGTGTGTATATTACATGAGAGAATCTGTCTTTTGTCATCCTCTGAATCCAGGGCAATTTTCCTCACTTTATTTGTAGTCAATGTCTTATCAACACTTTGAATTCTCCTTTCCTCCCTTAATTTGGGTGACTTGGTTGTGAGGCAGTGATAATAATCACCAAAGGAAAGTTTGGTTTCTACTATGGTTCTACCCACTCCCTTGGCTTTTTTAATAGTGTTTTCCCTGATCTAATTGTATACATTTTTGCTTGTAATCCAACAAACTCTATAATAATATCATTATTTTTCTCATCTTTTAGCTTGCCCGGTACCTTTTGGGAGGGAATACCAAAATCAGGATTATATGAAGATGTATCAAAATAATCAAGCAACTCAGGGTGTTTTATGTGTTTTGATGTAATATACAAAACTATCCGTATCCATATACAGGAGAGAAATATTATCCTTATAATAGGGCTTCATTGTATTATAGTGAAGCTCCAGCATGTGTAGCTTGGACTTATCCAGGACCGTAGCTCCCACATAGATTGGTTTGTCAAATTTGATCCATGGCTTCTCCATTTGGAAAAGTGACAAATCTTTATGATATATTGTACGCAATTTGAATTTTGGATCTGCCACCAATTTATTACACTTTTTTGGATTAGAGACTAGCCTCACATCTACGCGCTTCCTAATGTTCTCCATCGACTTACCATAGACCGCATTATTCATTAATTTATAGACATCCCTATCCAAATCTGATTTGGCAGCTGTTCTGTGTCTTGTGTTGGTTTCAATATAAGGCTTCAACCACTCCGAGTACCTAAATCTGAGGACTCTTCGAATTGGTACTACAGGGTGTCCCACGAACGGCGCAACTGGGAATTAAGAGTGGCGTTACATTGTAACCGAAACCTGTACATACATAAGTTATACACCGAATGTTAGCCCTGTCCAAGTAGATATTTTTAAACATAGAAACAACAAACGGGGTGCAGTGTTGTTCATGCAGTGTTGCCAAATGTAAGTGAAAGTGTAAATTTATTTTTCCACAAAGCATGGAAAATTGCATGTCAAACATTGGTACGGAAATTTGGACGTCAATTTCCACCTTGGGTAGGTGGACTATTTTGCCATCTATAGTTCAGAGAAGAAAAACGATCGTTTTCGCGTATAGCCAATCCTGAAATGTCTCGTAAAGGCGTGCCGGTCCAAATGGGTGTTTTAAAAAACACACCTTTTGTTGCCTTCAAACATCAACAGTGTTGCCACTGTACCTCATATTTTTTTTAAAACACCCATTTGAACCGGTATGCCTTTACGAGACATTTCAGGATTGGCTATACGCGAAAACGATCGGTTTTCTTCTCTGAACTATAGATGGCAAAATAGTCCACCTACCCAAGGTGGAAATTGACGTCCAAATTTCCGTACCAATGTTTGACATGCAATTTTCCATGCTTTGTGGAAAAATAAATTTACACTTTCACTTACATTTGGCAACACTGCATGAACAACACTGCACCCCGTTTGTTGTTTCTATGTTTAAAAATATCTACTTGGACAGGGCTAACATTTGGTGTATGACTTATGTATGTACAGGTTTCGGTTACAAAGTAACGCCACTCTTAATTCCCAGTTGCGCCGTTCGTGGGACACCCTGTATATTGACCCCATTGTCCATCAATAATCTGAGATTCTTATAGTGGACAACATATCTCTCTTTAGACTCGAAAGTCATTAGAAGCGTTTTCTGTTTTGATTCGGGTAGGCACTTCAACTCGGGAGCCTCTGGCAAATCGGAAAACAGAATGTTTATATTAAAAGGGAAAACAAGATCTACCTCGGCAATGAAACCATTGAAACTCGGTGTCATCAAAATTTTGGATATCTATTGATGTGGGGTACATCCACTCGAAACCACTATAGGCAAGTTTCTGCGTCATCGAATAACCATACAAATTACTTACATCTACATAGACTATACAGCTGGAGGGTTTATCTGGGTTATATATTCTGCCATATGTGTATTGTAGACCCTCGCATATCTTTGTGTACATTGTACCATACCCCCACGTATAGCTCTCTCTATGAAGAAAAGCATGTCCACATCTGTAATTAGCTCCAGTTCGATTCTTGTTTTGAGCAACATAGCTGACTATGCTAACCCAGGGAGGGTATAAAAATGTGCTGGATCCGATTTATAGATATTCATAGACAATTTTCTAAAAGCCTGGAATACGTCGGCAAGGATTGTCACATCCAATTTTAGATAAGCATCATGGTAGTCACCCAGTGTCCTACACCCTAATTTCTCCCACATCAGTAGTGCATTATGGTAATCTTGATCTCTGATATTTTGTTCTCTAAGTTGACTGTAAAACTTATCTTAGTATGGTCAGTCACATATTCATATGGGTACACCATTTTTTGTCTAATATGTTCTATGCCCAAGCCGGAAAGACTATTGGTTGTGATTTGGAACTGGTCATTAGATAGTTTGCTAACAAGGTCATCAAGGCAAGCAGAGAAAAATAGCATGGAGTCCAGGAATCTCATCTTAATAATGCCACCACCAGGAATCTTTACTGTTTTGCTGAGACTGATATATCTCTCCTGATTCTCTGCTAGAACCTCTATGTTCTCCATATCATAACTGAGATGTCTAACCAAATGGTGATAATCATATCCGCTGCCATTATAAAAAAATTGGGGACAAATTTTTCTCTCTGTATTTTGAGATTACAGCTATTACACAAAACTCCCACATTTTTTCCTGTGAAATGACAATGATGATAAACTTTTTTATCATCATCTGTAAATTATGAATTGTACTGTGGGTAAATCTTGGTAGCATCATATAATTGCTTTTCAGCAGCAGATAATTGTGCTCTTGGCTTTATCACAGGTAATACCATACCAATTTCCCTCACTTCATTTTTTATTTTTTGGAAATTGGAAAAATGTTTGACAGTATCGGATCCTCGGTATACATAAGGCTTATTAAGTTTTGATGAATTGCACCACACAACTACATAACCATAATTTCAAACCTCACGGAGGTGATAAGGTGTAGTCGAAGAGATTTCAGGATCAGGGTCTGAATAGTTGAAAGGCTTGAGAAATGCCTCAAAATCTGCTATTATTATAGCTGGATGCTCCAACAGGGCCTTGTGTTGTTTAAATTTCTCAACCTCTCCTGGTTTGGGTATTATAATAAGCACAGGTTTGTTCTCACCACAATATTTTTTGTGCTCTTCAAGTTTCTGGATAGCGTCACCGTTCTGATTATCAAATGTGGACAAACACCTATGAAAAATTTTGATTTCCCCTTTATGCTTGGTTGCTTGGCTTCTAACTTGACGGGAGAGATTGCGAATGAGGCAATAATGGGAATTTTTGTAATCTGTAACAAATTGATGACAGTAGCATTATCATTATTGACAGTGTTTATTTTGTGGGGATATAAAAAAATATTTTCTGTATAGGCATACACATTAATTGCCAAGGGATCTCGCACCCGATTTTCAAATTTTGCTATATCGGATGTGGCAACAGGATACTCGATACCCGACATAGCATTCTCAAACTCTGCCTCATACTGCATATAATGATGAACCTGTTCTGGATTGTTTTTCCTATCAACTGGGTGAAGTCTTGCCAAGACACACCACAGAAAACACTTGTTATCATTATTTTGTATATTGAGCACTGCTTTCTTATTCTGAATATTCACTGGAAGGGGGACATAGGTAGAAGCAGAGAGGGGGGAGAATTGGTTTATTTACTTTCAGTTCCAGTTTATGTGGACCACCACACAATTTCCAACCAGATCCTTTGGCCTCAAATTCCTCGTGTTTTGTGAGCAGTGTGTCCATAAGCTGAGCATAGAGTTGTTCCAATTATCTATATCACACAAATATAGAATCTGGGTTTTTGAACAATGGCAAAATATTGTATGTGTTTCATCTGGTTTCTCATATTCAGAGGATAGGATAGTATAGAACTTATTAGATTTATTTTTAAATTTATTTTTCAGGTGGTCTATTATTAAGGATTCTATGTTTTTTTAAGAAATTGTTGATATCACAGGGTGGCTCCGATTCAAAGGAGTAATCATTGAGTCGACCACCAAAAGCTGTTTCATCAGGTATGGTCGAAGATCTAATTTGTTTCGGTTTTGGGCCATCGGTTAGTACTATATCTGCTTGTTATTTTCTAGGATTGGTCTGGCTGGTTGATGGTTGATATTCGCAACTCTTCTTATGTCTGTTTAGATTGCGAATTCTAATAGAATTTTCACAATAGGGACAGGGTTGGGTTGGTAATAGAGATTTTTTCGGTTGACCGGTGCATATTGCCCGGTGTTTTGACATATTTGTTTTGGATATGAATTTACCACAATTGGGGCTTTCAGTTTTAGCCATTGTTTTTTATTTGGTATTTATATAATTTTTTCTGGATATTAAATTTCACTTGGAGATAATATATTTAGCACAAACATTTTTCTTTAAAAATGAATATAAACCAATCTATGCTTAAATATATTAGGAATAGTAAATTATTTTGGGTATTGGTTATTATATATAGATTTTGCTGGAGACACAAGTTTATGCCTAAGTATATCAAAAATAGTAAATTATTTTGGGTACTAGCATTTTATTTATTTTACTAGAGAGACAGGTCTATCTATACCTTAGTGTATCAAAAATAGTAAATTATTTTGGTATTAGTATTTATATATAGATTTTACTGGAGACACAAGTCTATGCCTAAATATGTAAAAAAATATTTTGGGTACTAGTAGTTTATTTATATTACTAGAGAGACAGGTCTTTACCTTGGTATATTTAGTAACTATACATATGTAATACCATTGCTCTAACAAACATTTGCTTACAACCACTCTCAATAACAACTGCTTTTTAACAACTGATGGCAATGCCAAAGCAAAACCTATATATATATATATAGTCTCTCAATCCTGACGGGACATTCCCGAGCTGTCAGAATTCACACCAGAGTCACTGACGACACATTTCCAATGGGTCGATGCTTCAAGGTCAACACACACGTGCCCGGTATTAACGGAACGGATCAATGTCCACACACATGCCCGGTATTGATGGAATGGGTCGAGTCCACACATGCCTAGTATTGATGGAATGGGCCGATGATATTGTCGCAGTGCGATCAAACATGGTTTGCTAGTATTACGTGTCACAGTGAAACAGGTCGAGGACACTGGTGGCATGTGACAGTCAAACAAATTAACAGGGGTCAGGGCATTCCAGGCCAGCTTAATTTCTCGGAATTCCCACCAGAGTAATTGACGAGACATTCCCGATCCAGCTTAATTTCTCAGAAAACAGGACATTCCCGAGCCACCCAAATTTCTCAGAATTTCCCCGAGCTAGCTTAATTCTCATAATTCTCACCAGAGTCACTGACGGGAATTTCACGATCGAGCTTAGTTCTCCGGACATTCACTTACAAGTATAAAATCCTATTCTAAGAATCTGAGAGAGGGGGTAGGGGATATACTAATATTATATACACACCCAACCAATTAACAGGAGGTCAGGGCGTTCCAGGCCAGCTTGGCACTTAGGTTAATCATCTTAGTATAAATTTCATACAATGATCCGTCAATTTGTTACACTTATAGATTAGCTAAAATCCACCAGAGATATAGAAATATAGCATAATTTTAGTCATTTAAGCCAAAATAGGCCCTAATATTAATCAACGCTCGTACCATGAGTCCGCAGAACCCCCTAATCTCCCCTAATACTATTAAATATAAATATATATAATTTGCAATATTATAGTAGTAATGTTGCTGCCTCGTAACCAGGAGGTTCCGAATTAAAAATATAACTCTAGTTTCGATTATCCTAGCTGTGCAAAAGTGAACTTAAAACACCAATTCATAGGAAGCAAATGAAACATCAATGCATGAATAAATATGACTATGAAACATACTACTTTGCTCGATAATATATGTGCAAGATTAACATATAATTAAAACTTAAAAAATAAAAAGTTTTTTTACTATCCAATTCTTTCTACGCGTTTTCAAAAAGGGAAATATAAGAAAAAGAGAGGGTTGGGGGTTGCTGATGCAGGTTGGTTGCTATGGGTAAAATGTATAGGCACTATCGCAGGCCATGTTGTTACTGGAAATGACCTGATACTTCAGGAACAATATTTGATGTTTCAATAGACCAATAATAAGCAAATACCAAAAGTGGTGATTATGGCAATGGGAAAACAATTTTTTTCTGTTGCTGTGAGTACTATTTTTGGTTACCTGCTGTGTGAAAGGGATGTTTCAGTTAAACAACTTTCTAGTCTGGAGGGGGCATTTTTTTCGTGTGTGTGTGTATATATATATATCTATATATCTTCCTTTTTTTGTTCATTAATTCGATCGTACTTGGTACGGAGTCTGATGAAGACCTTCTTAGAAGGTTGAAACGTAACGTTTAGTTTATGTTTTTAAAATAAAATAAATTCTGCCTTGGTCAGTAAATTGATTTTTGACTGTTATTTTTTTTTATCTTCCCACCCTCTCATGTTCAATAAAAGGAAAATTGTTTCTATTTTGTGTAAGTTTTATTACATAATACTATTTGATAAAGAGGTTAAAAATAACAACAACTAAAATATTTGTAACTTATATAAAGTTGTATAAATCTACTATTATTTTAATCTATTATTGATTGATAGCAAACGGGGAAATAATGTTAATTCTAAATACAGTGCGTCCGTAAAATAATGGCGTTGTTTTGAACAGTCATAGTTTTGGAACAAAGCATGGTAGAGAGATGAACGATACATCAAAGCAAAGAGAAGCTCTCCAAGTTTCTTACATTTTCAGTACACTTCGATGTGTGAACCCTTAGTTGCCCTGCAGACGTCAAGATAATATTCAGTCTCTTCACATACACGGCAGAGAACATCCTGCATGATAGACGAAACAGCTTCAGTGATCCTTGCTTTTAAATGGTACAAATTTCAAACTTGACAGGAAAACACTTGTATTTTGACGTAACTGCACTACAAATCCATTGGTGTAAGGTCTGGAGACCGTGGGGGCCACGCAAGAACTCTCCTCGTTCGACCCATCGCTGAGGAAATATTTCGTTAAGAAAATTTGGAAAAATGTGGAGGAGCACCATCTAACTGGAAAATGGAATTCTTTGGTATTTGGGGCACTGCATGTCCTTGTAACATATCAAAGAAGGTGGTCCCCGTTATTGTTTGTTCAGCAAACACACATTATACCTTCCTTTGCACCGCAAACTAGATGACTCAGTAGCTCGTGCAGCTTGCGTGTCCTTGAAACACAATGCGCATGCGCTACCCATCGTGCCTGTAGGTGTCAGCGCGTAAGCTTTCACATACATAAACTTGGAGAGTTTCTCTTTGCTTTGACGTATCGTTCATCTTTTTAACATGATTTGTTCCAAAACTATGACTGTTTAAAACCCCACCATTATTTAACGGACACATGGTATAGAGAATATGTGTGTGTGCGTGTAGCTAATGTTGGAGTGCTTAATATCATTAATTTATGTTACGTGATAAAAATAAATAAATTCGTAGTGCAACGACACAAATGTTTTTGAGGATTATTTGTTAAATTAACTTTTTTAATTTTCCCATTTACGTCTTTCGTACATGCAAAATTTTTGTTTCTGACCTAACCAGAATTTAGTATTAAATAATTTTGATGAAATTTATAACTCGTAAAATAGTTGTGATAATTTGGAAATTATGTTATTGTAATTTATCTGGAACATGTTGTGGTAATATACAAACTATAATTTAAACAGAGTAACCTAAAGACATGTTCAGCACAATCCTTGAAAATATTACGAAATTTTCTCTCATAAGTAGTACGAAAAAGCTGGTTCTGATGTTTTACTTTTGAGAGCCCAGTTCTGAGCTTTTAATGGTGATAAATAGATAAAATTTTTGTTACCCGTGTTATTTTGTCGTATTGTGGTTTCTAAACTGTTGAATTTTTTATAAAAATTATTTGTTAAAAATTACACAGTTGGAAAATTTCTCATTTTCTTCTTATTTTTCTTCTATTGCAGATCTCTGGATTGAGTATTGGGAAAAATTTTGGAATTTTGGAAGCTTTGGCATTCACTAGCTTACCTCCCATTCTTACCTTCACTTCTCACCCCTAGTTATTTTCAATCAATTGTCGTATATAAATAAGAGTACTCCCACATTTCCTCTGTTTTACTGATAAATAAAAAGCCCGACCCTGTGGCCGAGTGGTTAGCACATCGCGCTGCGACGCCAAGGGTCCCGGGTTCGAATCCCGGTCGGGTATGGTTGTTTATGAATGTCCATTTTCATCCATTTCATCATTTCATCACTCATCCCCATCTTCGCAAATTAGCCAAGAGGCACAAAAAGCGAAGTAAAATAAACTTAATCAATCAATCAATCGATAAATAAAAAAGTAAAGTGTCCCCCTGTGCTTAGCACCACGCCATGAAGGCGTATAGGGGGTGTGGGGGTAACGCCCCACACTTTCTTGATCCGGTCGTGAGTGGGGTGATGTGATCAGCACCACGCCCCTGACCGCCTTTATCCCCCAGGGTTTAACCCAGGTACCCATGTTTTTCGACGCTGTGTGGGCGCCGGGGCCGCTTCCAACGTTAGAAAAGTTCCCGGATTTGAACCGGCCGGCGATCGAACTCTGGACCTTTAGTAGTCAGACGCGTTACCGACTGAGCCACCGCGGCCACCTTCTGTTTTACTGATACGAATCAGAAACTCAAAGGGAATATAGGACCTGACAGGACGAATCGTCTGACGAAACAACATCACTGAAATCATACACATATGCACGCCATCCTCTTGCATGTGCACTACTCATTGCATATAAATAAGATTATAAGTTTATTCACATAAGTTTTCTTGCGTAATCTCTACTCCCAAACTATTCTGCATAAAATTTACACTCTCCAAATTTTATCACCATGCGTACCACTAAATTTTGTCATAAGTGCAAGACAGACGTTTCGAGCGACCACTATGAAAGGCACCTTCGCACCTGCAAGCCAGGCAAGCGGCTGAGAGCGACTTAGTCGTGCCCCAAGTGTGGCAAACAGTTGACCATAGCGTACCTCACCAGCCTACTTGCAAGGTTGCTGTCGCTACCGTCCCGTTGTCGCAACCGTCGACCAGCCACAATACACTATTAGGGAAACGCAAACTGCAAGCTCCTCAACCGTTACACACCCCGAACAAAAAAAAACAAGACAAAAAAAAAACACGGGGTAGAGTGGATTAAGGATATCAAGGTTTTCACGTATGACGATCGACGCAACATATGCGTCCTTCGAGTTAGCAAAGTGGTGAACCCGCAGAAGATCATTCACCTACTTCTTATCAAGTACGAAAATGTTCACCACTACTGTCTAAAAGAAAATATGTCAAGACTCGCTAGGAGTCAGATCACTAAGTATGAGCACAAAATCGAAATATGCGACCGTTGTCTTACGATGTTTTATGACAAACACCGGCAGGCCGAGCAACAGCTCTGGGAACACCTAATGCGATGCAGCAACCAACCGGTAGCAGTGATCAAGATGCCGACCACTTCCAAGTCTACGATGAAGTTTTGCAAGCTGGATGCGTTGGTGAAGCACCCTACGGTACTTTACGCAGACTTTGAAAGTCTGCAAGAATCGTATCAATCCACAGGATTATTCTTTATTTTTATATTAACTTTCTCTAAGCTTCATAGTAGTGTAATTGGATGTACTACTGGGGCGAGAAAGTATGAGGTATTTTGACTGAATAGAAATACTTAAAACTAAGGAAAAATGTCTATAAAATCTTATTGCTACTGTGTATAACCTATGATTTTTGTAAAAAAAAGCTTCCGAGAAAGTATGACCCCCTCAAATTGATGTGGCTAAACTTGAATCTGCTAAAATTGCTGTTCATAAATTTGTTAAAAATATGCTTTTTTTCGATATTGTTTTAACTACACTTAAAACTAGGCCAAGATGCTTTTAAGAGTTTTTTGATTATAGTGTGCTATTTTGTCTAATCCAAGATTTTTGTAAAAAAGCCCTCGGGAATTTCCCGTAAAAAGTATAATTCCACGGGAATTTCCCGTAAAAAGTATAACTCCACGGGAATTTCCCGTAAAAAGTATAACTCCACGGGAATTTCCCGTAAAAAGTATAACTCCACGAGAATTTCCCGCAAAAAGTATAATTCCACGGGAATTTCCCGTAAAAACAAAATTCTCGGGAATTTTTCGTTTTTTTCTCAAACCGAGTTTAGCTACATCTATAAAAAGCTGGATCTAACTATAATAGTTAATATTGTGAGAATAGTTGAAGAGTACAGACGTGTTGTTCCAGTGCTCCTCATATTATAGCTCTGTTTGGTTTGATATACTGAATTTCTTATTATTTATATTAAACATATTTCTAATATATTGAACAAGAATCTTATATTTTATATAAAAGAGTTTGATATTTGTTACATCTAGTTGTAATTAGTTTATATTTAGTTTTGGCTTGCAGCTGTTGCAATCTGTTTCTGTGTGTTATACAAGATCAATACGCATTAGGTCATTGCCAGTGCTGACATGCAATTGTGGTAGGTCACTGTTTTCTGTGGATCAATACTTATTCTATAACTTGACAAGTTTAAAAACAAGACGCTGCAATCCATTGTTTGCGCACCTCACATCACATTTCCCCACTCCATTGTTTACGGCGACGTTCGTTCACAGTGTTGCAACCTGGAGGAGCGGAATTGTCTGAGAATTTTCAACGAAATTTGAATGTGAAAGGCATGAATAAGTATCCCCTCACCTACGCTACCTATTGATTACGCTAAATTCTAAATACATTTTGATATTTTCCCTTTAAACCTTAAATGCATTAAGTTATATTAGGGATATTTCTTACCAGCATAAGAAATGTATGAAATAAAACGATAGAAAAATGAAAAATATATAAACGATAGAACTGAGCTCACCTTCTAAATGTTTTCCAGTTCTCCTTCTTCAGTTTCACTCTCCCACTCATCCGAGTCTGTGCCTACCGATGAATCTGTGTCCGTGTCTGAATCGGCTTCACCAAGTCTATTATCAGTTCATCTACACGCTCGTCCATCTCTTTCAAAGTAAGAATCTTGCAGCCAAGAGTAAAGAGCATGAACATTCAATGCTTTAGAAAATAACACAGGCAAGCGTGTTATCAGATTGCGTTAGTAGTATCGGAATACGATAACGTCAATCGCTATTTAATATTCGCAATTCATTTGCACGTATTTATAACTAATTTGCACGTACTTAGAACTAATTCGCATGTACTTAGAATTCATTTGCATGTACTTAGAGTACTTTACATTTATGTATTTGCATGTTTATAACTTTTTATGAATATATATTTATTTATTTGATGAAAAATATGTATATAGAAGGTAATTAGAGGTACTAAATGCTATTCATATGGTTTTATATCCATTACTACAAAGTATGTAATGTATAAAATGTTAATATTAATGTTTATAATATTGAAAATAAGTTTTTATGGTTTATGAACCGCTATGAAAGGTGGTAATGGTACGAAAGAAGATGGTCCTGGTACTCGAACCCGCGATATGTAACGTTATTAATTAGTACTATGTTTTAATGTTATATGTTATGAAAGACGGTGGTTTCACACGCCAGACAGAATACTGTCTCCGAATCTCGACTCGGCGGTGAAGGTAGACGAGAAAGGAATTTGGGGAAGTGCGGTGATGCCAGACAGGAGACTGTGAACTCCGCGCAGGTAGAGGAGAAAGGAATTTAGGGAGTGTGCGTTCAAGGTCAAATGACGTCAGAACGTCAGAACAAAGGAAGACCCTGATTCACCAATCAGAGAACGCGTCGGTAGGTTTTCAGAACCGGTTTTTTCAAGGTTAACCAGTACGCAAGAACAGGGGAAAGCTATGCAATACTGTAGGGCAGGGGAGGGATTGAACCAGACAACAAAGGATGTCTGGAAATGCGCAGCAAGGGTCAATTTTTTTGAAACTGAGCGTCGCTTGCAGGCTACAACATGTTTCTGTCAAAGTATGCCAAGGTTACCGAGAACACTAGAACAAAGGATGATGGGAAGGAGTTCAAGGTGAACTAGAACGCAAGAACAAAGAAAGCGTCGGTTTATATTTCAACCAATTAGAAAACGCGTCGGTTTTATTTCAACCAATCAGAGAACGCGTCAGTTTTGTTTATGAAGTATAAAAAAACGCGTAAAAGCGAGAAGATGTTAGTTTGAGAAGAATATCTGAACCATTGTGTCAGAAAAGATATCAACTTGTGATTATTGTCTGAGATTTGAAGACAAGGAACTCAAAAGAAGCTATAATTAAGGTAAGTGTTTTTTATTATATGGTGCGTTTTAAATAATATGTAATTCAAATAATGAACCGAAGCAAGAAACAAATATGCGTAATGTGATCAAGTACTACAACTATTTTTTCTATTTTTTACAGGTGATTCTATTGTCTGTGTGCGTGCGACTGGAAGGGACCATTAGTGAAAAATGGCGTCTACAAGCTCCACAAACGAGGCTAACCATACTGCGGTGAGTACTTCGAACGAAATTATATGTAATTTACATTCTGGAAAGTATACTTCCCCACTAGAACTCGTTAATGCATACTATGATATGTGTGACAGAGTTATTTTCCATGACGATATCCCTTCATGTGATCCGACTTTTTTCTGTGAGACAGTGCAAACAGCAATGTGTCAATTAGGGGTGGGGGCAAATCAGTTTTCTATTGTGGATGAAAGAGAAAGATATTTTAGACGGTTTGGAATGGTAGGACGGGAGGTATCCATTGAAATACCTAATCAGGTTGTGGGGGACCCTGAATATTTGGTTGGGTCCATGTTCCAATTTCTAATGAAAAAGATTTTCTTTGATGTGGCACCGGACAGTCAGGTTGGTTTGATTATTTTCGGCAATGAAACCAATAAGGATATTTATATCCCTTGGCGCCCACTTTCGGCATTAAATCCCAAGATTATTCAACACTATGTGACCAAAGTGCTGAACAGCAATGAATCTTTTTTTGTGGATAACACCATCAAATGCATGGCGCATATTGTCGAACCCAAGCGCGGTAGAGGGAAGAAAAAGTACCCCCTTTATAGAAAGTATGCCCCTTTACTATCAATAAACAATTCTAACCAGAGACAGCGGGCTATCACTGTTCTGACTAACGATGACAATTTGTGCTTGCCACGAGCTATTGCATTTGCCCAAGCTAAAGTTGACAAGAACACAAACAAAATCAAATCGTTCCGTAGATACGATAATAAACTGAAAGAAGCGGCTATGCGGTTATGCCATGAAGCACGCGTTGATCCAACCAATGGATGCACTGTAGAGGACATTGTTAAATTTCAGAATTATTTGGGACCAGAGTACCAAATTGTTGTGTTTTCAATGAAAGAGGGGGAAAGAGAGTATGAAGTTATTCGGTCAACGCCGTTCACCTCTAAACAGATTAATTTATTGTATCACGATCAACATTTTGATATAGTCAATTCTGTCCCCAAACTTCTTGTGAAAAATTATTACTGTCCCAAATGCCAAGTCGGGTTCGCTCACAAGTATCAACATACTGAATGCACTAGGTATTGTTCATTGTGTGAATACAGTCATAGTGATCAATCCACTAACACTATTCCCAGAAAATGCACTGCATGTAACAGGAAGTTTCTGTCCCCGAAATGTTATGAAAATCATTTGCGCACAGAAGGGCGGAAATCCAGTGTTTGTCAAACTATACACCAATGTAACGTTTGTTACAAAGTAGTGAACAAAAGAAATCGCAAAACACCACACAAATGCGATGAATTCTTTTGTAAAAGCTGTAATGCTTTTGTTGATCCAGCACACAAATGCTATATTCAGCCTGTTAAGCCCGAACCAAGTGCAAAGTTTCTTTATATTTTCTATGATTTCGAGTGTATGCTGGTAGAGGGCGAGAATGAGCAGAAACACGAAGTCAATCTGGCTGTTGCTAAGCAAGCCTGTCATGTCTGTAAAGACACTGATGTAGATTTTTGCGAGACGTGCGGTCCCCGTGTCCATATTTTCCCCAATATTCAAGAATTTATGCAATATATACAAACTCCGAGGGAAGGGTTTGATAAAATTGTGTGTATTGCTCATAATGCAGGGCGATATGATTCTCATTTTGTTTTAAATTACCTGATTACTAAAGAGAATATTACCCCCTCCGTAATTATGCAGGGCAGGAAAATAATAGAGATGTCAATTACCAAGAAAATAGTGTTCAGGGACTCCTTGAATTTCATGCTCATGAAATTGAAAGATCTGCCTGCAAGTCTGGGACTAGCGGAAGATTTGCAGAAAGGTGATTTTCCGTATTTGTTTTCAACCCCTGCAAATCAGAATTATGTAGGTCCATTCCCTGATATTCAATATTATGATATAGATTCCAAGTCCCCCAAAGAAAGAGAAGAGATGCTAAAATGGCACGAGGAAACGGTGCAAGCAGGGAAAATGTTTGATTTTCAAAAAGAGTTGCGTGAATACTGTATTAAAGATGTGGAAATTCTTGCTGCTGCATGTATTAAATTTTCTAATCTGATCGAAGATCTGACTGGAATACAGTGCTTTGTTCGCTGCCCGACTCTTGCGTCGTTAGCGTCTTTGATATTTAGAAGTAAATATCTTAAAGAAAACACTCTTATTAAAGTCCCCCAATTTGGATTTCGTGAACAAGACCAACAGTCTCTAATTGCCTTAAAGTGGTTAAAGTGGGTAGAAAATACTGAAAAAATCACTCTAAGACACGCAGGGAATCTCGGGGAGCCTAAAATAGGACGTTATAAGTTGGATGGGCTCCATGAAGAAAGCAAAACTGTTTATAGTTTCCAAGGTTGCTACTACCATGCTTGCCGGATTTGTCTTCCTGACAACAGAGATAAGCCTCTTAACGAGACTGGGGAGACCCTTGACCATAGGTACGAACGTACTGTTACCCGTAAAGAAATATTAGAGCAAATGGGGTACAAAGTTGTAGAAAAATGGGAATGTGAATTCAATGAGGAAATTAAAATAGATCCAGAATTGCGCAAATTTATTGCTGAGAATTGTTATTCTCTGAATAACCCACTTATCCCAAAACAAGCTTTTAATGGGGGACGCAATGAACTTTTCAGGGCAGTTTATGAAAAACAAGAGAATGAAAATACGAGCATGAAATTGCTAGATGTAGTTTCCCTTTACCCTGCAATGATGAAGCAAAGAAAAATGCCTACAGGGAAACCAGTTATTTACACGTCAGAGTTTCCTACCTTGGATAATGTGTTTGGGGTTGTAAAATGTGATATTCTCCCCCCTAAAGATTTATATTTACCAGTACTGGGCATGTCATGCAATAACAAATTAATGTTTGCTTTATGCAGAACTTGTGCACAAAGCGAGAATCAAGAACAATGTTCACACACAGATAAAGAAAGATACTTACATGGCACCTGGGTATCGGAAGAACTGAAACTAGCTGCAAAAAAAGGGTACAAAATACTCAAAATATATGAAATTTGGGATTTTCCTTCGGCTGACCAGAATGATAATGTGTTCAAAGACTATGTAGACACATTTCTTAGACTGAAACAACAGTCTTCAGGATATCCTTCCGGCTGCAGTTCAGAACATGACAAAGACAAGTATATTCAAGATTATTTCGATCGTGAGGGAATTCAACTTGTAAAAGATGAAATTGCATTTAACCCTGGACTTCGTTTTATTTCCAAAATTCTGCTGAATTCAATCTACGGGAAATTTGCCCAAAATCCTTTAAAAACTAAGTCTATTTTTGTAAATACAGAACATAAATTCCATGATATAGTGTTTAATCCACAGTATGAAATCAGTAATGTTGTTCCTATTTCCGAATATTGTTTATTAGTGAATTATATTGATCTGGAAAGCAAAAATGAACCGTTAGTACTTTCAAATGTACTTGTCTCTGCGTTTATTACTGCTTATGGAAGAATGCACTTATATTCTTTTATGGACAAAGTCAAGGAAAGTATTCACTACGTGGATACGGACTCTGTGTTCTATGTAGAAAGAGAACATGAAAAACTTATTCCTACAGGCTCATTTCTTGATGAAATGACGGATGAGATTAAAGAGCCCTACCAAATTACATGCTTTTTGGGTGGTGGTCCCAAACACTATGCATATAAAATGGTGAACAAACATGATCCTCAGGATGAGAAACATGTTATTAAAGTAAGGGGCATTACCATGAATTACAGAACTCGACTCCAGATTAATTTTGATTATTTTAAGCAACTGGTCAAAGGGGAAATTGAAAAGCGAGTTGTTGAGAACCCCCGTAAAATTAAACGAAAAGCCAATTTTGAAATTGTTTCTGAATCTGAGCAGAAAACACACCAAGCAGTCCACACAAAACGAAGAAAAATTGAAAATTTTGAGACGGTTCCATATGGAATCTAAATAAAAAACGAGTGTTTTGTTTTATTTTTTATTGTTCTTTACAGTCCAAGGGCCATCTGTAAAATCTCTATTTGGGTCCTTATCCAGGGGCACTCCCCCTCGATCCTCCGCCTGGCGCAGACACTACATCTCCCCTCTCTTCGTCGCCTCCGGCGCGACGAGGGAGGGGACACCGGGCGCAGGCGGTGTTCCGCCCTTATATGGTCCATGAGGGCTTTTTTTCCTCGGAACCCCACCTCCCAGCAGATAACACATTCTTGTTTTATTTCATCCTGAAAAGAAAAGATAAAATTAATTTGTGGTATATATTTGGGCCATTGTGTGTCTGCGCTTCAAGCAGAGAACGTGTGTTGTTCAACATGGAATTGCGTTTTACACACCCGTTTGCAATGATGGTTTGTGGGCCCTCACAAAGTGGAAAAACCACTTTTGTGGATAAGCTTCTATTTTATAAACATAAAATGTTTACACAAGTTCCAAAAACAGTAATATGGGCGTATGGTGCGGTTCCTCCCAGATTAAAATTAAGCAAAAATACAAATATTCAGTTTATTGAAGGAATCCCTGATGTAGCAAATATGGATATTGAAACTCGTGGATTAATAGTCATTCATGATCTAATGAATGAAAGCAGCAAAGATTCAGCTGTTGCAGATATATTTACGAAATATTCTCATCACAAAAATATAAGTGTTATTTTTATAGTACAAAACTTATTTCACAAAGGTGCTAAAATGAGAGACATAAGCCTCAACTCACACTATCTTGTGATATTCAAAAATCCACGTGACAAACACCAAATATACCATTTAGCACGACAATTCAAACCTGACAATAGTAAAAGTGTTTTGGAAGCTTTTCAAGATGCAACTGAAACACCACACAGTTATTTAATGTTCGATTTAACACAAAATACACCTGAAATTTTACGTATGAGGGCGCATATTTTCCCCGATGAACAAATGGCTATTTATGCCACTGGAAAGCATGTCAACAAACCATTTCTTGTGCGAACGTCAGAATGACATCACAACTAAAAGAACATGCTCCGGCACTTAAATTATTTTGTAAATTAAAACCTATTCAACGGAAACGCCTTTTGCAACGAGCAACACCAGGACTAGTTCGTGTACTAGGACAATGTGCAGCCAATACAGTACGCGGTAATATTCCGCTTTCAGGGGTACAAAAAACTAAGCTTCAAAAGTATAAGGCCAGTTTGCGTAAACTAGCGGCGAAGGGCACTTCGCTCAAAAATAAAAAGAAATATTAATTCAAAAAGGCGCCGGCTTTTAGCCATTTTTAATCGGTCCTATTATATCAGCGTTAGGTAGTGCATTGTTTTCACAATGAGCGTGAGAAAAATGATTCTTGTTCCCGAGGACTTTGCCACTAATATGCATGCCTCCGTTGAGAAAGCTCAGAGACACGAATCAAGATTAGATTCTAATATTCGTACAATATTAGCACGTGATGATATAGGGGAAAGTGAAAAATGGAAACTTTACCAACAGGCACTTCGACAATTTGTTAATTTTACTAAGCCTATTCCCACACACCTACCATTGATCGAAGAAGAAAATAAGCTGCCACAAATAAGTGAACCAGTGCAACAAGACGACCCCCCTCCTAGTGTTACTCTCAGGGAAGAAATTCTTGCTTCAGTACCGAAAACTGTTCAGAAGAAAACAGAACTTTTACTTAAAAGACTATTCTCTTCTCAATATATAAATTGGGACGCATATGGAACAGTGTACATAAATGGAAAAAGAATTCAGGGTTCAAATATCATAGATCTGATTAATGATTCTGTTCGCCCCCGTAAGAAAAGTAGAGATCCTGTCGGGAGAGATCAGTTCCAATCTATCCTTCATTCTCTAAACATACCCAAAGAATATATAGTTACACGCACGCCCCCACCCCCTTCAAGAAATAGGAAAGCTGAGTTTATATGGGAAGATATATAAAGTATGGATCTTAAAACATTGTATTATACACATGAACTACCGACTTCATTTTCCAATACTGAAAAATTATCCAAACATTCTACGCAATCACGAAAGAATATTTCTGAGTGGCTATCAAAACAAGATGCATATACTTTACATGTTCCAGTTAGAAAAAAATTCCCACGTAAACGTTACGAAACCACTTTTCCCCTGGAACTTATGCAAATGGATTTGACAGATATGCAGAATATCGCCAAGTACAATGACGGTATGCGCTATATACTTTGTGCAATTGACGTGTTTTCAAGGCAAGCGTTCTGTATACCAGTGAAAAGCAAAACGGGTGAAATTATGGCAAAAGCAATCACTAAGATTATAAACATGTTAGAATATCCTCCTGTTTACTCCCAGACAGATCAAGGAAAAGAGTTTTATAACGCCCAAGTGAAAAAAGTGTTTGACAAGTACAATATTATTCATTATAGCGTTTATTCAGAACTAAAGGCAGCAGTAGTGGAACGATTTATTCGTACTTTAAAATCAAAATTGTATAAACACTTCTCGGCCAATAATACATATCGTTATGTAGATATTCTCCCCCTTGTAGTAAAATCATATAATCACTCGTATCACCGTTCTATAAAAATGGCTCCTGTTGAAGTGAGCGAAAATAATGCGCTGCAGGTCTGGTCTCAGTCTAGAAACAATACAAGTCAAAAAACCAATAATATCAAATTTAAATTTAATATCGGTAACTACGTAAGGATAAGTAAAGCCAAAATGAAATTCGAGAAAGGATATCTACCTAGTTGGACAGAGGAAATTTTTATAATTAGCGATCGTATGAGTACTGATCCCCCTACATATCGTATAAAAGACTGGAGTAACGATCCTGTCAAAGGCATTTTCTATGAACCAGAATTACAAAAAATTACACTTGATCCAGACAAGCCATTTACTATCGAGAAAATTCTAAAACGAAAGGGAGACTTTGTTCTAGTAAAATGGAAAAACTACCCCCTCGCATGTGCAAGTTACGTACATAAATCAGATATTACGCGTGTTTAGGTTAGTTGCCATTATGCCGCTGGACGAATTCTATGTTACATTACCTTCCAATGTAAACTTGAACTTGTTTCCTGATAATAAAATAGCACATTACCGTACTAAGCTGAGCGAACCAATAGAATTAAATGAACAATGGGTGGTGGCGGCCACAGAGCTTCATTTAACTTGGAGTTTTTATAATATTGTTTCCGATACAAATAGCATTTCATATCAATTTAAACCGAAAAAGAAGGACCACATTTTTTATAGTGAAAGTATAGTTCCTAAAGGTTACTACTCCAATATTCAATTATTATTAAACAATATTCCCCCTTCAAAAAGAAAACTGCTTGCTCAACATGTCCGATTTGGCTATACTTTGTCCACGCATAGTATGTATACACAAACAACGCTAGAGGAAGATGAAATTATGAAATTGTATATATATCTCCACAATTAGCTCCAGTGTTTGGTTTTTCGTTGGATACTCCCAAGTCAGAAATATCTATACATTCGGTTATTGGTCCAGGTACGGCAAGATCAAGTTCTATTTATTCTTGTAATTTAGATTATCATATCCCCCGTGAAATCAACATATGCACAGATATTGTCAAATATCAAGCAAATATAAGTCCCGTAATACGAACAGTTAGTGTGGTTGATTATGAATATGGAGCAATAAAAAGTTATATATTTGAGCCCAGGCAGTATCTAAAAGTAGAGAAGCGTTACTTTGAAACAATTGAAATTATATTAAAAACAGAGCATGGAACTTTGCTTCCATTTGAGTTTGGAGCGTCAAGCGTTACATTACATTTTAAAAAAGTGGAATAATGATTTCTGAAGGCAGTGATAATGATTACTATGTAACTTTGGTTTCAAATGCATCCAAAAATATTTTTCCGACTAATAAACCTTCTCATTTTTTAACTAAACTTTCTAATGCTGTTAAGCTCGAGTCTGGAGGCTGGTTAGTGGGTCTGTCTGAAATTCATTTCACAAACAGTCTGTTTAATATTCAAAAAGGACAAAATGAAATTATGTGGACTTATTATAACCAAGACTCGGATCAGTCAAGTAAACAGAGCGGTAAAACAATCGTTCCCCCTGGATATTATTCAAATGTGGAGTCTGTTTTACAAGTTTTAAATCAAGATCATATTGGAGAAGGGCTATTTCGATTCGGTTATAACCCGTCCAGCAATATTGTTGAGGGAAAATACAATGCACAATTATCTACACTGAACCTCTCTGATATTTTGGCTCTGCAGTTAGGATTCGAACCAAATAGAAATCTTGTTAAACAACAGCATAGTTCGAAACAGACCAACCTAAATATTGGTTATCCTCAGCAGGTTTTAGTAGACACTAATGTACTCAGTTACCAGTTTGTAGGAGATACAAAGGCACCTCTTTTAAGAATGTTTACATTTTCTTCGGTCCCTTAGGGTCGGTCACAATCTATAATATTTAACCCCGTTCATTATATGCCTGTATTGAAATATTTATTTGATACAATAGAAATAGTTTTAAGAGACAACACAGGTCGTAAACTCTCATTTGCCTTCGGAGATCTGAGTGTTAAACTACATTTCAAGCGACAATGAGATACGATAGATGTCAGTTATATCGAGATTACTATCTCAACCAGGCGGGAACAGGTTTACCTTATTTTTCCGGTCCTCCCTATCAAAAAGGCCACGGAGCCCTCGGTTCAATATTTAAAAGCTTGTTTCGTTTTGCGGCCCCTTTATTAAAACAGGGTGCTAAAGCAATTGGCCATCAAGCATTACAATCGGGAATGGAATTTGTTGGGGATGTTTTACAAAACAGGCCTCTCAAACAATCTTTCAGAGATCGTGTAAATCAGGCGGGAGAAGCTCTTCGTGAAAAAGGCGAGAGAAAAATTTCTCAGATTCTTTCAGGAAAGGGGAGACAAAAAAGAAAGGGTAAAACTATAAAATTCGAACCACCCTTTATTACCTGCCAGTCACGCAAAAAGAGGCGAAGGGTACACAGAGATATATTCGCTAATTAACTACCATGTCGTTAGTAAACTGTAACTCATCGGAATGCACAAATACAGAATTGGATTTGTTTTCTCTGCCATTAACTCAAACTAGCATTGAAAATTCTTGTTTAGTGGAGTATCGTCCCATTTCATCTTTAACTAGTAAAAGTCCAGTCGAGTTTGCCATTACTGGAGACAGTGGGGAATACATTGATCCAGCACACACTTATCTGTACCTAAAATGTAAAATAACTAAACCAGATGGTACGGCCTTACCTGCCGATAACCTGGTTGCCCCCGGACACAATTTTCTACATACAGCATTCAGTCAGGTCGACGTTTCGTTAAATGACAAATTGATTTCGTCCTCTGCAGGGTGTTACGGTTACAGGGCATACATTGAAACATTACTCAACTATTCTAATGAGGCTAAAAAATCTCATCTCACTGCTGCTCTCTGGTATCGCGATACGCCTGGGAAATTAGAAAATCTAACTGAAAATAAAGGAATTGAAAAACGAATGAGTCTTGCTGCGCAAAGTCGGTCATTCGACATGTATGGGCGACTGTATTCTGATTTTATGTGCCAACCTCGTCTTCTCTTGAACAATGTGTCCATGAGAATTAAATTACATAGATCAAACGATGCATTTTCATTGATGGCCGCCGAGAATTCTTCTTATCGTGTAGAAATACAGGACATTTCTCTTTATGTAAAAAGAGTTACTGTATCTCCAGATATAGGTCTTGCTCATGCAAATGCTCTTGAAACTACTACAGCTAAATACCCAATTACACGCGTGGAAGTAAAATCAATAACTATCCCTCAAAATATTACTTCTTATAATCTAGATAATATATTTTTAGGTACTGTTCCTAAACGTGTAATATTAGGTTTTGTTGAAAATTCAGCTTTCAATGGTCAAATACATAAAAACCCCTTTAATTTCCATCATTTCGGATTGAATAAAATTCAACTCCAAGTTGGAACTAGAACCATTCCAAACCAACCTCTCTGCCCCAGCTTCACAGACAAAAATATTATCCAAGCATATTACAATTTATTCTCTGGAACGGGAATGCATTACCAGGATACAGGAAATAGTCTCTCCCGAGAAGATTTTGATAATGGATTTGCTTTGTATCCCTTTATTCTTTCACCCACAATGGAAATTGACTCTACTTGGGACATATTACGCGATGGGAGTGTAAGTGCTAAACTGTCATTCTCTGCGCCGTTGCCTACGGCGGTCACGTGCATTATTTATGGAGAGTTTGATTCTCTGCTCCAAATAGACAAACATAGAGGTATTTTCCCAGATAATACAAAATAATAATCAGTTGAGTACCAGCCAGGAAGGAGTACGGATCACAATATGAGGGCTGTCGTTGATATTCAAGGATTCCGAGACAATTCTGGCAATTTTATTCCTAAAGAACTAGCTATAGTCGATGCAGACTCAGATAGTATGCAATCATGGATATTTCTACCACCTTACGAATGGGATACTTTAGATATTGGAGCAAAAAACGAAAATATGTGGCAAACACAAAACAAGCATTCTCTCGAATGGCCTATCGGTGAACTTTGCTATTCAAAATTGGTTTCCGTACTTTCCCAGTACACCAAAAACGCATCAGTTATTTATTCTTTTGGAGCTGAGAAATGCAAGTTTCTGATTACAGTACTTCACCGCACTGTGGTTAACCTCGAGGACCTAGGATGCCCTAAAGCGTCACTGTTAGCCTTCCCTGCACAAAATTGCTGTCGCAATTATCACAGATTAAGGACAATCAAATGTGCTCTTAGAGACGCACATTTATACGCATCTTATCTCCGTAGCTTCATGCTTCAACAGCATATTATAGGAGAAGCCACAAGGACTGCACCTAAACAGAACACCTCAACATCAGACAGTGGATATTCCTCTTTAGCTTCGTTTTACAACGACGTTTCAAGTGTGTATTACTTATCCGAGCAAGGTTGCTCTTCCAAAAATAGTGCATTTTCGGATAGTGAACAATGAATAACATTGAAATTGAAAAAACTGTTCAATGAGACAAATGTCTGTCTTTTATTTTTCGAGGTGTTTTTGCTAATAACACATTGCCAAAAAATGTGCAATTGCCTGCTGCATTGATTATTAACACCGACAATGAATCTGGACCAGGGATACACTGGACAAGTTTGTTTATAAACAGTGATAAGGAGGCCATGTACTTTGATAGTTTTGGTCAGCCTCCTAGTGCAAATGTACTAAAATTTATAAAAAAGAACTGTATATCATGGTGCATCAGTGAAACGGTGGTTCAAAACCAAACTCATCAATGTGTGGAATTTATTGTATTATGTTTTTACATTATATGTGCCGTGAGTTACCCCTAACCTATTTTCTGTCATTGTTTGGAACAAACTTAAAAAGAAATGACAGAATTGTATGGACAAAATTCTCAAGTGCCTTTAATTAATTTACAGTGTGCCTGCAGTGAATACTGCATCGAAGACCAGTGTCTTATTTTCTCTATTGCACAAGCAATAGTAGAAAATTATCCCAAGCCTACATGTTCTGAATGTGAACTTGGCGAACCAAAAGAAGAACTTCACAAATGTCTAAATCTTGAGTGCATAGAAAAAGAGAAAATGGAACAGTTGATCAAAACTTACAAGGGTGTTATTTGCTGCTACTTCCAGCAGGCTCATAAAAGAATATTTATACGTGACAGAAAGGCGTTCGATGCAAAAGTGGACAGTGTAGATATCGAACTAGTTATGAAACTGTATACTAAATTTCTGCATAGTACATTTTTCTATAATAATCATCATATTGCATATACATGCAATGATTTGTGGGCTCCAAACAAATCAAAAACAGAACAAAAAGGTGTAATGTATATAAATGAATTTATCACCTGTAATAATAATAAAGTGTACTTTTCTGGGGCGCCAGTACGCAGAAGAGAATTGTACGGTAATCCCGTACGTCACTGTGTGTTTAAATATAATGAAAAGCCAACAAAAAAGTTTCACTTTTGTGGGCAGGGATATATGTATATACCCGAATGTATATGTGCGTTGGATTCGCACCGGTTTCACTCATATGATTTTTCTTTGGAGAACGAGTTCTGGGAAGCTATTTGTTCCACAAAGTAACAACTTAAAAGCATTGTACTTTGAGTAGTTATAATGTATAAATATAGCAGCGTAGTGTTAAAGCTGGTTACTATCTATGTACAATTTTGCTTGAGAAAATATAAAGCGTTGTGTGAACGCTATGTATTACAACATGTGTACAAAATGACTTATAAAAAAACTGTAAAGCGTTGTGTTAACGCTATGTGTAACCTTTTGTAAAATTAATTTGACTCTGTATTTATTTTGTAGTAGATTAGTTTTAGAACAATAAACTTGTATGTAGTAGACTTGTGAGTTTTATTTCTTTTAAAAATAAAAGGTTTATAGTTATATGTAGATTAAAAAAAGCTAATATTGTTGGTGCAAACGGTCCTAGGTTCGATCCTTGTTAGGGATCTTGCACAAATCTCAAATACATTAATCGCAAGTGTTACTACAATTCACTTTTATTCCGTCTCGCCACGCTAAACACTTTGACGCTAGAACAAAAAAACACAACCCAGATAGAACTTGACAAGTTAGTTTGTATTTACAATAAAACACTAGTCAAATTCCATTCTCGTATAACACTTGTACTTAGATAAAAAATGCAATACTTACAATATGGATCATCATCTTGACAAACTAAAACTCAGAAGACAAACACAGAACAAACTCAATAGAAAAAATAACAAAAATGTGCGGTCAAATTCGGATTCCCAAGTTTAAATACCCCAAAGGTTCAAGGCCGAAAAATCAAAGCCTTTTCTACCCACCCTTATTTTCCATACTGGAAAACTAACAATCTCTTTAAATTCACGCTGCCTCGTTAACTCTACGAGTCCAAATTTAAAACCCACAGCCTCTTTTTTCCATTAGATAAATTCCTTACGTCCACCCGCCTTGAATTATATCACCTTCACCTCATATCCTTTTAACTTAAAATCCTTTTTTCGTCCAAATTCTGTACCTGCTTTGGCGATTACTATTTTAAAGTCCGTATCGCCCCACCACACCCACACAGAGAGGGAGTTTCCGCTTAGGGGAGACTTTTAAAATTAGCATTTTACAATCTCTTGTATTTTTTCAAGGGACACAATCACCCCGTGATACATTTTCTTTTTCCACCTGAAATCGAAGCGGTTCGTTTCTCTAACCAATTTATTTTCTCCAAAATGACTTGTTGTGTATTTGTCCCGTCACAACAACATCCCGCCCACAACCCTTTCGCCTTGAACGCACTTCCCCCAAATTCCTTTCTCGTCTACCTGCGCGGAATATTAATTCATTCTCTCTGTCTGGGATCACCGCACTTCCCCAAATTCCTTTCTTCACTACCTGCGCGGAATATTAATTCCTTTCTCGTCTACCTTCACCGCCGAGTCGAGATTCGGAGACCGTATTCTGTCTGTCGTCTGAGACCATCGTGTTTCATACCATAATAACATACATTATTACATAGTACTAATTAATAATATTACATATCGCGGGTTCGAATACCAGGACCGTCCCCAATCGTAATTGGACCTGTACCTACACCCATTACCACCGTTCATAGCGGTTCATAGACCATAAAAACTTATTTTCAATATTATAAACATTAATATTAACATTTTATACATTACATACTTTGTAGTAATGGATATAAAACCATATGAATAGCGTTTAGTACCTCTAATTACCTTCTATATACATATTTTTCATAAAATAAATAAATATATATTCATAAAAAGTTATAAACATGCAAATACATAAATGTAAAGTACTCTAAGTACATGCAAATGAATTCTAAGTACATGCGAATTAGTTCTAAGTACGTGCAAATTAGTTATAAATACGTGCAAATGAATTGCGAATATTAAATAGCGATTGACGTTATCGTATTCCGATACTACTTGCGTTCTCGTAGTTATTGTTGTACGATAAACAAACGAACCACCACCCCACTAGTTTATAAATAAATAAGTAAATAAAAACCGGACACTGCTAGATGTCGCATTCAGAAAATGAAGTCATTCGCCCTGTAGTTTCTCTTCGTTATAAACTTTAACGCACGTGCGTAATACTACAGTTTACGATCGGCGCACCGCACGCATTTTCAAAGACCGGATTAAATAAAATGAACCACTGATATAATAGGAGCCTGCATGCACCGCCACGCTAAACAGTGAAAATTGTTTGTCATATTTGTTTTAGTTTAATTTTGCTGAGCTGGCACCACTGGTACTTTCAACGCTAGACCAGTGAGTAGAAGAGTGGTGGGAGGATGACGTAATAGGAAGTGCTCCGCAGTGATCTGCGCATATCGGGACTTAACTTGTCAGGCTATACCTTCGTGCACGTAAGCCATTGGCATTACAATTTGTCATAGTTTTATTAAGTATAAAATTTTGATTTGAAACCCAAGAAATCTGATATAATAAACCTAGGATAAAAATTAATAATATTAACATATTAAATATATACAATAATTATATAAAGTACACTGCTGAACCCAATTCATATTTTATATTAAATACAGAGTTTTAATTTAAACCCCAAGAAATCTTATAACTAATAACAAAAATGCCAAATCAAAAATATTGTGATCAATGCAATACGAACATTTCTAGCCCCAATTGGGCTAGGCACCAAAAGAATTATAATCCAAACAAATATAAAACTCCCACAAAAATATGCCCAAAAATGTCATAGAAAATATAGTCTGGAATATTTCTTATATAAACATAAAAATAATTGTTCTGCACAGTTTACTACTTTATCACAACTATCTACATCTTCATCTGGTCTAAAAATAAACCTTGAAACACCTATTAATTATAAACCAGCAAAGCAGCTCCGCTATGCACCTATTCATAGTGGTTTTAATGGTCAACTAAAGGATTACCGTTTTATATCAGAGTCAAAATGTGATATTAAGAATTTTTTGAATAATATAAATTCTGATGCGCAGGATATTCTAAATAAACAAAATAGCTCTTATAAATTATCTTTCAAATTATTTACACAATATAAGAAACCAAATGGCACAAAATTTACTCCCCCAAATAACAGAAACTGTAGCTATATATTCAAATACAAATTTAGACAAAATAATAAGCAGTTTGATAGAGCAATTAATTATTAAACACTCTGAATTTCCTGCTAAAGAATCAGGATGGAGTTTATGTGGAACTCCACACAAGTTATATATTAATATTTCTAAATTTAACCCATTACAAGGTTCCACATATCTGCCATTACCTGCCAATATTAAAAACAAAAAAGCTGTGGTTAACATAGAAAATAATGATCAGAAATGTTTTTTGTGGTGTATTTTAGCTGCTTTGTATCCAGTTTTAAGGAATCCTGAGAGAATGAGTTATTATAAACAATATGAACATAATTTTGATGAAGCAATGGAGGGCTTAAAATATCCAATGTCTATTCATAATATTGATAAATTTGAAAAAAAAACGCCAGAGATATCAATGGCAAACCATTATCTATTAATGTATTTATTTGTTCCACTGGTGCTGGGAATTGCTTGATAGAACCTCTTAGAATTAGTACACTTGATGATGATTTTGCTATTCCAATTAATTTGCTTTTAATTGAAGGAGATGGCACATACCATTATACTTTGATACATAATCTTGAAGCTTTAGTAAGAAAACAACTAGACAAATCTAATACAATATACAAGTTGTGCCGAAGATGTTTAACTGTATTTGATGGTAGAAAAATGGTGAATAAAGTTTGTGAAAAAATGCAGAAATTGTTAAAAACAAATTAGTTGAACATTTAAAATATTGTGGGAATCATAAACCTGTTCATATGGTGATGCCTATGCCAAATGAAAATGCCAAAACATTTGAAGCTTTGTTGGAACACCCAGCATATATAGTTTGTGATTTTGAATCAAACCTCAAACCTCTTGCATTTTGCAATCCAGATCCTGATGAATCTTGACTTGAAATTAGGACTTGAAATTAATTAGGCGAAAAGGTGTATACTTATGACTATGTTACAGATTTTTCTAAATTTAATGAGTGTGCTTTGCCACCACAAAAAGCATTCTACAGTAAACTCAGGGCATCCAAAATCACTGATGAAGATTATCACCATGCTCAGTTGATGTGGACAAATTTAAAATGTCAGACATTTGGTGATTATCATAAGGAATATTTAAAACTTGATGTGACTCTCTTAGCCGATATACTTCAGGCATTTAGAAAATCTTCAATAGAAAATTATAAGCTGGATCCAATGTATTTCTATAGTGCTCCAGGCCTAGCATGGTCTGCAATGTTTTTGAATACTAAAATGCAATTAAATTTAATCCAAGATCAAGATATGTATCTTTTTATGGAGCAATGTATAAGAGAAGGCATGGTGCAATGTTCTCAAAGATATGCCAGAGCTAACAACAAATATATTTCTAATTATGATCCAGAATTGCCATCAAATTTTATACTTTATGTGGATGACAACAACTTGTATGGTTATGCTATGATGGATAAATTGCCATATGCAGGGCTTGAGTGAATTGAAAATTTTAGTATTGAAAATCTTCAGGATTTTGATGACAGTAACTATGGCCTGTTCTTAGAGGTTGATCTGACAATTCCTGAAGATTTACACAACAAATTTTCTGATCTGCCCCAATTTCTGAATTTAAGTGTTCACCTAATTCTAAACAAAAAAAGCTAATGATGACTTTGCAATCAAAACAGAATTATATAATATATTACAAAAACCTCCAGTTTTTGATGCATCACGGTGTTAAAGTAACGAATGTTGGCAAAGTGTTGAGGTTCAGGCACTCAAGATGATATTGATATTGATACGAACACCGAGCTTCGAACATCTGCAGTAAGCCAATTTGATAAAACTTTGTTTAAATTAAAGGTAAATTCAGTGTATGGCAAAACTATAGAAAATGTTAGAAAACATACTGATGTTAAATTAGTTACCGACCCCGAATCAAACCAGGCCACGATGAGATTGTTAGGACTATCAATGAGCATCTTGAATTTGTAACAAGTAGATTGCTTACAGCAGAAAAAGAAATAACTGGCCTAATTGAGAATCCTAAGCATACAGTAATTCTTGAATTGTACAGTATCCCCAACAAAGAATATGATTCACCATTTACACCAGGTGGTAAACTCTATAAGCTGTCCCCTGCACAATTTTATTACCAGTTTTTTGTTGGAGGCACACTCAGACCAATTAAGATTAAATATTGGTTACAACCACAGGCACACCACTACCCTACCTTATCAATAACTAATGCTGACAACAAACCAAAGGTCACCAGTGTAGAGTTAGAGGATTTTACAGACCCCAATACATTAGAAACATCTTATGCTGAAGATGATGGTTCTCTTGAATTTAAAATACAAATAGGAGACAAATTATATTTAGAAAATCCTGTAGTATCAGCTGCTGAACACCCTATAGTTGCAATATTCTTATATACATACTATGTTTAGACAAATTATTGTTGATGAATTACACAAACCAGCCAGACATAACTATAAGCGACTGCCAGTGGTTACAAAAGGCATAGATGATTTATGGCAGTGTGACTTGGTTGAAATGGCCCCTCATGGGGGACAGCTTAAAAACTTAGACAAGGTCAACAAAGGATACAAGTATATACTTACTTTATATAGATACATTTTCAAAATTTGCCTGGGCTATGCCGCTCAAATCTAAGACTGGAAAATGTGTTACAGAAGCTTTTAGGACAATTATTAATCAGAGTGGAAGATCATCACGCTATCTACAAACAGATAATGGCAAAGAATTCTATAATTTGGTGTTCCAACAATTTATTAAAAATCAGTCAATAAAACATTACTCGAGTTACAGTGATCTCAAGGCCTCTATTGTAGAAAGATTCAACAGAACTCTAAAAAATCATATGTATAAACAATTTACCCTTCAAGGTAATTATAAATGGCTTACTATCCTACCAGAACTTCTAGATAGATATAACAACTCAGTTCACACCACAATCAACATGAGGCCCTCTGAGGTAACTTCATCTGATGAGCAGAAATTGATCAGTACTGTTTACTATCCTAGATACCAACCAACAACAAGAAAAGCCAAATACAAAGTTGGTGATCAAGTAAGAATTAGCAAATATGAGCACTTATTTAAAAGAGGTTTTACCAGAAACTGGAGTACTGAATTATTTACAGTGGTTCAAGTTAAACCTGGGACCCGTAATACATATATAATAAAAGACCATCGAGGAGAAATTCTCAAAGGCAGGTTTTATGAAGAAGAAATCAACAAAACTAAGCAGAGAGACACATATCTTATAGAAAAAGTTATTCGCAGAAAAGGCAACAAGATACTGGTCAAATGGCTAGGACTCCCAGAACACAGCTGGATCGAGGCAGACAAAGTGATACTATGAACACCTGGGATGTTATAAAGAGACTACCAGATCCTGAACAGCAGAATAAGAGAAATGGAAAGCTGTTGCCTGATAATATTAGATGTCTTATTGTTGGGCCATCGGCTTGTGGTAAAACTACACTAATGGTTGATAATTTTTTATTGGCACCCAACTGGTTACACTGGAAAACAGGCACTTGTATGTCTTCTCTAAGAGTTTAGAACAATTAAAATATCAGCAACTGATGAAGTTATATGATGGACTGGATATAGCCACTTTTGAATCAGATGTTAAACCACTTCATGAATGTCTCGATAACTCTGTTGTTGTATTTGATGATATTATATTGGAAAACCAAAACAAGGTTAGAAATTTTTTTACACAGGGGCGACACAAAAACATAGATTGCTTCTACCTGGCACAGACTTTTTCTAAAATACCAAAACAGCTGATAAGAGACAACAGCAATTTTATATGTGTATTTCATCAAGATCATACCAACCTCAAACACATACATGATGAATATGTAGGTGGGGACTTGAGCTACAATTTTTTTTTTCTAAGTTTTGCAGTAGGTGCTGGAACCAGGACAGCTATGGGTTTGTCACAATTGATATGACAAGGAAACCTAATAGTGTTAATATAGAAATAAAATTAACAATTTTCTAGACATTGAAACATATATAAAAACCATGAAAAGACCAATTATTGATGATCTTAAATTAAGAGACTATCTTGTAAAAAGATTTAAGGGATGGAAATCACAGAACCGAGGTATCTATGAACAACACAAGCGCACAGAACAACCTATTATTGATGCTATTAGTGAATTAGGTAAAAATATCAAAACTGTTACAGAGCAAAATCAAAATTTGATCACTGAGCTTGTACCTGTAGCTGCTAGGAATATATTAGATTATCGAATCACCCCACTTTCTAGTATTCATACACCTAGTCCTGTTGCTCCTCGAAGAATTGAAGCTACTCAGGATCCTATTGAATTGGGTCTTCTTGCTCAGAAATATTTAAGCACACCTAAAGACAACAAAGATGAGGTTTTTGGTTTATATGCTGACACAGAGCGTGATGGTAGCATCATACATAGAATTGGCAATTTTAGAGTAACATTTGTGGGAGAGGATCTAATAGTATATTCAGAATCTCATCTTGGAGAAAGAGGTGGTTTTGTTAAGTATCCTGGAACACCTGGATTATGGGAACTAATAACTCGTAAGAGACCTAGCAGCTATACAGATCAAGACTATGAGCACTACAAAGAAATATTAATAAAATCAGATGCTCTATACCAGAACAATGATCCCACACAAAAAGAGTCAAGTCTAGCAGTGGAGCAAAATACAACAACTTAATCAAGCCCATATGGTCACAGATCAAAACAGGTAGTGGGATCAAACAGTACAACACCTTGCTTAAAGAATTTGTCTGGGTTGAGGATGTCAGGAAACTTGTAGATAGGTTGCTGGTGATAGCTGGGGAAGAAAATGCTGGCAACCATAATTTTTACAATGAAAAGGTTGGAATTATGAACATGATAAGCACCAAATTATCCAATTTTATAGTTAATGACACTAAGGGCATTGGATATCTTATAAAAATTATTAATACTCTACCACCCAAATTTTGGAATATCTCTGAGGGTCGAGGACTGGTTAATGACATCATAAACAAGTTGCCATTTGAACTACACATACCAGGCTATCAGTATTGTGGTCCAGGTACCAAACTAGACCATAGACTAAACAGAGGTGACCCTGGTGTTAATCCAATAGATGCTGCTTGTAGAGACCATGACATAGCATACAACACACATACCGATCTTGACAAGCGACATGTGGCAGACAAAAGATTAGAAGAGGCTGCATTTGGTAGATTTCTAAGCAAAGATGCTTCTTTGGGTGAGAGAATAGCAGCATTCGGGACCACCATAGCTATGAACACCAAACAAAAACTGGGGTGGGGGTTGTAATAGATTAAATAAATTAGCTACAATTTAATTGAACTAGTTAATCCCAGAATATGTATATAATAAACCAAAAATGAAGGCCAAGGGTGTTATGTATCAGATACCTTATGCAGGTCTTAAATCTCTTAAAACTATTGATAGTCTTCTAACCAAAAAGCAGCGCAAGAAAAAAAGTTCTTGTCTTGTCAAAGGGCATGGTATGAAATTATTACTTAGTACCCCCCAATTAAAAAAATTACAGCAATCTAGAAAAAAATCACATATAGGTGGATTCATATTTAGTATCCCAGCTATTTTAGCAGCTTTGGGGGCTGTGGGGAGCTTGGCTGGGGGATCAGCTGCCATAGCAAAAACAGTAATATATGCCAAGAAGAATAAGGCAGAATTAGATGAACAAAAGCGCCATGATCTGGCTATGGAAAAACAAGGCAAAGGTCTTAAGAAAGTTATGAATAAGTTAAAAAAAACAAGATCCGCTTACCAACCAAGATATTGAAGCTTTAATCAAACCACTGGGCATCAAACATTTTAGAGGTGTATACATGTCTGATTCTTTACCAGAACAACCACTCAAAAAAGAGTGTGGCATAGTTAATTTGGATAAGTATAAAAATCAGGGCACTCACTGGATTTACTATCTTAAATATTTAAACAATGAGGCATTTGTGTTTGATTCATTTGGAGGTGTTCCACCTGAGAATTTAGTAAAATATCTAAAATCAACTAATCTTTACTACAGGTAATGCCCGTATTCAAAACTTTAAAGATGTTAATTGTGGACATCTGTGTTTGTCTATTCTTAGATATCTGTCTGAAATATATAAACCACCAATTGAAAATTTTCGAAAAGCTTTGTGGTATCTAAAACATCATGGGAGTATTCCATCTTACCAGCCAGAATTCAATATTAAAGCTGAGATTACATGATGATATAGTTTATTCCAAAACAATAGCTCTTAGAGCATTTTATGGCATGTACTTGATCCCTAATATTACACACCACAACAACACAATCACAGTTGGTGACCAAAATATTGTCATCACTCCAGGGCAGTATAATCTGTCTACTTTAAATGCTCAGTTACCCAGAGGTATAGTATTAACTCAAAATTCTGTTACTCACAGAGTAGAAATTGTGTCTGCTACAGAAACTGTAGATCTGGGTACTATAGGAGAGTTGTTAGGATTCGAGAACAACTCAAAACTTGAACCAGCCATTAAACACACTGCTATTAATATACCTAAATTCTTAGCTATAGAAACTCTAAATATTCACTGTAATGTGGCCGAGGGTATGATCACCAAATTAGATGGCATAGGCACTAACAAACAAACTGGTATTATTGCAACATTCAAACCTAATTCTGAATTAATGGAACCGATCATCTATACTCCATCACCAATATTATATTTTCCTGTATGCCATAATAGAATAGACTATATTGAGTTGATGGTCACTAATGAAAAAGAAGAATTAGTTGATTTTGCTGGAGCCACAACAACTGCAATCATAGAAATTAATAAAAAAGGTAAAGTGTTCCCCTGTGCATAGCACCACGCCATGAAGGCGTTTAGGGGGTGTGGGTGTAACGCCCCACACTTTCTTGATCCGGTCGTGAGTGGGGGTGATGTGATCAGCATCACGCCCCTGACCGCCTTTAATATTTAAATAAAAATACATACAAAAATAAATAAATAAATAAAATGGAAAATATTGAGAGTTATGAGCTACAATCATTCCCTCCAAACAGGAGGACATTTGCAAATTTAAATCAAGCCAACACAGAGAATGAGGTTGACCTTGATGTAGGAGATGGCTTTATACACCCTCACAGAGCAGACCTATACATCAAATTTGATATTGTCAAGCTCGATGGTACAGATTATCCGGCTAACTCAAATATAAGATTGGTAGACAATTTTGTGCCACATCTGTTCTCTGAAATTGAGATTAGAAAACATGGTGTTGTAAACAGAGTAGACTATCCTGGTATTACCTCTACAGCTTTGGCCACACTAAAATTATCCAAAACCGAGGCTTCTTACTACAAAATAGGTGGATTTGAGGCTGGTGATAAAATAATATCTAAGAGCCACACAGTACTGTTTCCTATGCGCCTGTTACCTGGATTCTTCTCAGATTACAAAGGTATTATGTGGAAGGGTGGTTTAAGAATTACATTTAGAAGAGCTGCCAATGATAATAATGCTTTGATGAGGTACAGTTCATTAAACTCTACTGGTGCAGCTCTGCCTAATACCCTACCTGATGAAGGCAAATGCCTTATTCAGACTATGGAGATAATAATTCCAGTAGTTGAATATGAAGCTAGTTATGCTCTTAAATACAAAGCAGATATACTAAAAAATCCACAGGTGCCTTTACAATTTTATACATATCAATGTGTGCAGAAGCCTGCCACTGGTAGCTATTATGAATTTGATGCTACAAACTCATTCTCCAGTATACAATATGACATGCCAGATTTTGTGGTGGTACTGTTTCAGACTGGAAGACACAACAATCAGGAAAAAAATTCAAGTAAATTTGATAGCTGCAACATCAAAAACATATATCTTAAAAATGGCAGAAATGAGGTGTTTCCTAGAGAAAATTATAATTTAAACATGTCCAAGGATGATTTCCTCAAATTATATGAGGCATTTACAGCATACAAAAGGGTCACAATTGGGAATACTGACATGTATTACTCACCAGATGAATTCAAAACACAGAGACCCATGTTTGTCATCAACACCTCAAAAAGAAAACAAGTTGTGGTTAATGATAGGACAAACATTAAAATTATCTGTGAATTCCATGATACACTTCCTGCTGACACCATATGTAGTGTTATTCTTATAGGTGAAAAATCATATGTTTATGATGTAAGAAATGAGAGAGTTACAGAGCAATTCTAGAAGACATATTACATTGTCTTAGTATTAGATAAACAAGTTGTACCTAGTCTTGAATTAAAATATTTGGGTCAACATATTAACATAATAATATAAAAATATTTAGAATAATTATTTAAAATTATATTACAGTGTACTACTGTATAATCAAAAAACTCTTAAAAGCATCTTGGCCTAGTTTTAAGTGTAGTTAAAACAATATCAAAAAAAGCATATTTTTAACAAATTTATAAACAGCAATTTTAGCAGATTCAAGTTTAGCCACATCAATTTGAGGGGTCATACTTTCTCGGAAGCTTTTTTTTACAAAAATCATAGGTTATACACAGTAGCAATGAAATTTTATAGACATTTTGCCTTAGTTTTAAGTATTTCTATTCAGTCAAAACACCTCATACTTTCTCGCCCCAGTAGTAGTACAAATACCACTACTCTTCATTTTACCTAAGATCTTTCACTTCTTTACACCAGCTGTCCAGTCCTCTCAGGTATTTGAATTATGCACAGTCGAGTGTTAAGCAGACTTCCACTTCCTGATATATTGAGGCTGCAAGATTTACAACAGGTAAACAAGGAGTAAGCAGCTTGCAATAATAGGAAGGTTAAAACTAAAAACTGACTGATCAGCGTATAGGAAGTCTGCAGAGAGAAGTGTTGAGAGGGACGGACAGACTGGCAAGGTACTCACTTTTGGTTTGGATTAAAGACAGGCAACAGCACTTTGGAAAGGAAAGAAGGAGACCAGTCTGCCTAAGTTAGGTGAACTACCTTCGAAGCTAGAGAAAGCTTAATTTTATTTTACTCTACGCGATCAATTTCATTAGCATTCTTCTAAGTGTAGACAGGTAATTATCCTAACCATAACATGTATGATTTAGGTTCAAAGGTTCAACAAATCGAACGAGTGACTATTTTCCATTTCTAAAAGTTAGGTATTCCATTTCAGTTGTACCTTTCGCAGTCAAGCATCCAACTTGTCATGAGGATAAGTTGTCTCATCATTAACAAGATGAATGGTGAATAGCTATATTTTTATTAATCTATTGGGAGTGGTTGGTTCGATCCCATCATTCTGAAGAATGATACGTGGTGAAGATGCGGAGTTCATTTATTTTCACTTTGAAATAAATGAAAAATTTAGTTTTGTTAACCAGTTTAAAAAAAAATCCCACCTCAAATTTTGCTAATTTTTCTAGTTTGTTTTTAATATGTCATTGGAACAATTAATCTTGAGAATACATAGGGTTTAAAGATTTCAGTCATGTTAACATTAATGGGGGAAGAATATTTTTATGCCATGATAGATGTCGATGAACTCGACGAAACTTTGGATCAATTACTACACATAGCTCAAAGGTCTGTCTTAATCTGGCGTTAGTGCTCCAAGTGCTAGTTCAATCCCCAAGTTTAAGCGTAGCCCAATTCTAACTAGAGGCCTTCAGCAACAATTATTAGGGAAACAACTTCGCGTAAAGCAATTAGAGGAACAACAATTAGAGCAACAATTTCAGGGTATTAGAGATTCAGGCCCAACACAGTTTGAAACAATGGCTCACTCTTTCCCCCCCCCCCCACCATATTAGAGGGTATACCATTTCTAGGCATAACTGGGGAAGATGTCACTAATTTTTTAGATAAGGTAGACAGCTTAGCCATACTAAATGACTGGGACAATACCAAAAAACAGCAAATCATCCCAGCTCTTTTAGGAAGACCAGCCTTGCGGTGGTTCGAAGCGTGCAAAGAGACACTAGAAAATCAGGACATTTCTTATGAGAATATAAATAATAAAATCAAGGAAGAATTCACAGGGTCCTTAGATCAACTCCAGATTAACTCCTTGGATCAACTCCAATAATGGAAAACAGGCACATAAACTGTATTTTTGAAAGACAAAATGACGATTATAATTCCTTTTGTACATATGACATGTGTAACTTTCATGTAGAACATATGTTTTACACATATGCAACATGTTGACACAAAAATGTGCACGTATTCAGTGTTTCTTTAATACATATAAGTGTATTATTTAAATACATTACATAATCAATTCATCCACCTCATAACAAACCCACATCAAAAATGATATAAATTGTCTCTCACATGTGTGTGCTCCTTTTCCTCAAAACGATTTTTCATACATTTAAAACAAACCCGTTTAGCGACAACAGTCTCAAGTACACACTTGGTCTTACTTCTCTCTCTAGTAATTTAAAATCCATTATAGAAAAGAATGATATTGGGAGCGAAACGAGAAAGAAAATTTTCAGATCAATTTTTTGCAAATTTCGAACAATATGGATTTAATAGGGCGCAAATAATTTCACGGGGCGCCATAGCATAGCAACTTATTTCACTTAGATCGTTCGGTGCCCAGGTCCGAATCCTGCCGCCCCCTTGCAACGGCTCAGAACTTGACGAGACTTTAAGAAAAACAGAAAATGTGAGCTAAGCGAGTAAGAAAATTTTACGAAACGTATTTTTATTTGTGTAAAATTTGAAATTTGAAGGGGGGCAATTGCTTCTCTGTCCCCCCCTTGCAGGTGCTCTACGCCGTGTGGAAGAAAAATGCAAGAAATATATGAAAACTAATTCCATCTTGAGTATCATTTTGTCCTACTACTCTTAGATTCTGCTAGCCTTGCTTTTCTTCACTTCAATGCTTGCCCCTCCTAGAATGGGCTTCCGTCCAAAGTTGGGGGGGGGGGGGGGGCAATGCAATAAGTCACGAAAATCGAACGGCCTATGATTGGATATTTCAGTTATGACGTTCTCGTTCGGCAGTCACCAGCTATGAACTCGGTCGTCTGCTTAGCGCTCTCGAAATCCATGCACGAAGGCTCCTCTTGTTTGTAAAGCTGAATATTGAAGAGAATTCTCTGTGATTTTCAAAATTAAAATTTCGATTATGACATGCGAGAGATGTACGATAGCCAATCCCAATTCCGGCAATCTAACATGTGCAGATGCATTCACGGTAGCTCCATATTTTGCACAATTGATATTGGATGGGGCAGAGATAAGAGGAGCGAAAGCAGCGAGTTAAGTTTTGCAAAGGAAATTGACATGGTGTTTACTTTCATCGACAGCTTATTAAAGATCATTTAATATTATTCTCTTGAAAGATTTTTCTCAGTAGCAATCATTCCCAATTTTCAGTTATTATTAACTAGTAGTGCTGGTATTACTGCAGTGCAATAAGTTTACCTGGAGAAATATGACAGTGTCTTTTTGCACGACGGTATAAACTAGCGTGTTTTTCTCTTTTTTCTTGCATAGCTTAAAATGAATCTATGTAATGCAAATAAGCGTCGGGAAGGGCGGGGGTCCGAACCGGTCCGTTGACCAGCTGCTAGAAGTTGGAATCGTTCATTTCAAGTTACAAAAAAAAAAGAAAGTATATTATTTTTATTGTAAATAATAATAACAGACATACATTTCAGTTAGATATTATTCCAACCGTTTGCGTTGCCAGAAGTTTTTGCTGGAGCTCGGGAAATGATAAAACTTGAATAGTAGAAATAATAACAATAATAAAAATTGATAATAATAAAATTGTTATTTTACAATGATAAATATTATATATTAATAAATAAATACAGATGAGTGAATATCTAGTACAAAGTTATTTCATACATTTTTTGTTCACATTACACTCAGTGTACTGAAATTCCGTTATTGTATTTGTTATTAACATTTGCATACATCATTCGCGAAAAGGCTGTAATTGGTAGGGGAAAATTTTACTCATAAGGTTTATGTTGTGACCTCTCTCATAAAACTATATTTTTTGGAATATTGAAAACTGTGGAACCATTTATTTCTTGGATTGAGTGGTAGAACATGGAGATGCAACTGGGTTCCTATATTTTCCTTGAATTTTTTTGATCTATAACACTTTCGACTGTCGCTATATTCTGTTCAAATACTAACTAAATGATATTTATTTCTCCTATTAACAATAAAAATAACAAGCTTTCTTCTTTTCTTTTACTTGAAATGAACGATGCCAATTTCCAAAAGGGGGGTGGGGGCGTCCGACTCCCATCCTTTCGACACCCATGATTCCAACAGAAAAGTCAATGTAAAAAAAATGCGCGAGATCGAGAAAGTTGAGTGTAAAATGCAGGAACCATATTTTTATTATTTAATCCAAGGAATAGGTGGTTCAAGTTTCCAAAATTCCAAAAATTAGATTTCTTATGTGATAGGTTGCACTATGTGACCAAAACTCATTCCTAACTTATTTTTTTCTTCAACAAGGCATGTGAATGTAAGTAACAAAATATAGCACTTTGCATTTCAGTACACTAACAATATTTGAAAAGAAAAAAAAATGTTGCGCTTCATATTCGCTCATCTGGTGGAACGAATAGAACAGCCTGCCCAAGGAAGGATGTAATAAAATTATTATATAAATAAAAACTTCTATTTTATTAGTTTTTAATAGTTATTGTTGTGCAATAACAATCTAACTAACTAACTAACTCTCTAGCCTTCTTAAACCCGAAGGTTCATGGCTGCAGCAACACAGGCCTTCCACCTTTTCTCTATCTTGAGCAAGATCTATATACTCTTTAGGTCCATCTCAACGTTGTCCCTCCATCTTCGTCCTAGCCTTCCTATAGGTCTCTTACCATCAGGTTTCCCAACAAGAATCCTGTGAACTCCTCTTTCCTCTCCCATTCGTGCCACATGGCCTGCCCACCTAAGTCTTCTTGATTTAATTATTCTAATAATATCTGGACATGAATACAAATTATGTAGTTCTAAATTATGTAACCTTCTCCACTCACCTGTCCCCTCATCCCTTTTAGGTCCAAATATTTTCCTAAGGATCTTATTTTCAAATACTCTCAATTTGTGTTCCTCTTTCAATGTAAGGGACCAAGTTTCACACCCATATAATACTACAGGCAAAATTACTGTTTTGTATATTTGAATTTCTAGTTTCTTAGATATTAAACGAGAAGACAAAAGTTTATGAAGAGAAAAGTAACATGCATTTCCTGAATTAAGCCTACTTTTTATTTCCTCTTTAATATAATTTTCATTTGTTAATATTACTCCTAAGTATTTGAATTTGGAAACTGTTTCAAACGAGTTGTTATCAATAATTAGATTTTGATTATTACCTAACACTTGGTTTCGGCCTGTAAGCATATATTTAGCTTTATCTTTGTTAACTTCCAAACCTATCTCTTTAGCATTTTTGAAAAATATTTTAGCATTATTCTTAATTGTATTTACATCATCTGCATATGCTAACAACTGAGTCATACCATTTAATTTTAGTCCTTCGTTAGTTTCTTTTACCTTCCTAACAGCATATTCTAAGGCAAAATTAAAGAGCAATGGAGATAATGCATCTCCTTGTTTTAACCCATCATGAATTGTAAATTTGTCAGACACATTAATACCCACACGAATTTTACTTTCTGTTTCACTGTTGCATACTTTTATCATACTAACAAGCTTCTTAGGTATTCCAAACTCGACTAATATATTATATAATTTATCTCTTTTGACCGAATCATATGCTTTTTTGAAATCAATGAATAGCTGATGGACATTTTGATTATATTCCCACTTTTATTCAAGTGTCTGTCTGATGTGAAAAATTTGATCTGTAGTTGATCTGTTACGTTTAAATCCACATTGATAATCACCTATAATTTCATTAGCATATGGGGTTAGTCTTGTTAAAAGAATGTTAGATAATATTTTATATGTTGTTGAGAGTAGAGAAATTCCACGGTAATTATTGCAGTTCATTTTATCACCTTTTTTAAACACAGGAACAATTATGAATTCTTTCCACTGTTGAGGGATTTCTTCTTTATTCTATATTAAACAAACAAATTAATTTATGAATTTCCACCATATTTAATTAACTCAGCTGGTATTAAATCAATGCCCGGTGCTTTGTTATTCTTTAGCCTTTTAATAGCATCTTTAACTCCAGTCAAGTTAGGTTCTTGAACTAAAGGTTCTGCTGTGTGCACTTAATTTACTTCTGATTTATCTCCTACATGAACATTTAAAATGTCATTAAAGTAGTTCTTCCATCTATTTAGAATATCATTTGGGTCAGCTAGAAAATCACCGTCTTTATCTTTTATCAAGTTTACTTTAGGTTGCCACCCCTTTCTAAATTCATTTACACCTTTATATAAATCTCTGATATTTTTGTTTTCGCTGTTTGTTTCAATTTCGTTAATTTTGCTTTTCCAGTAATCTCTTTTTTTACTTCTAAACGTGCGGTTAACTTCTCGTTTTATTCTATTATAATTGCTTAGATTTGAATCATCAGAGTTATTTAACCACCTAAGTCTAGCCTGATTCCTTATTTCTATTAGATTATGACATTCATTATAAAACCATGGCTTACTTTTCCTTGGTTTATGGTATCCTCTAATCATTATTATTATTTTTAATGTTTTAACTTTTATTAGAGCCTGAACCCCCTCCTCCGTACAAAAATGTCTGGCTACGCCCATGGTAATGCAACAATGTAATCAAATAGAACAGTATTTTTAGTTACTTGTACTTTTACATAGCTTTCACACAGACCACAGACAGCTTATTATTCATTTGGCCTCGCCATATAAATCGCACAACTCGTCTTTTCTCTATTTTTCATTCGTGGGTACATTGAAAAAATATATCATATTGGAGCATCTGGTACTCGTATTTGTGCATAATGGTGAAATCTTTATTTTCAACTGTGATATCCACAACTATACAATTCGGGCTGCTCTGCTCTTCTATCTCGAGAGATGGAAACTTGTTTCGGCACAAGGCAATAAAGAATCTTATTTGTAATGTTAAATCAGCAGAGCAAACTGTAGTAATGCACTGACTTAGTGCTTGCTTAGTGCTAACGACCATTTCCTGTTCTAGTAGTTACGTATCTTTTCCAATCCATTATCTCATAGCAAACACAGACACGTCCTAACACAAAATGCAGCCAACGCGAAGTGTAGACGACAGGAGCCGAACGACGACGTCACAACATGGCGCAGCTGTGTTTTGGGCGCAACGCTCGGCTCGAAAATTAGAAACTCGATTTTTTACCTAAAAATGAACGCACATGAACGTGGGAAATTGTTTGTCGACGGTGTAGAATTTAAAAATGACCTTTAAAACAAGTAGTGAAAGTGTCCATTGCCCCTTTGTGCCCCCTGCAGGTGTCCATGGCAGTCTCGAAGAAAAGAATGCAAGAAATACGTTAAAACTAATTCCATCTTGAGTATCCGTTTGTCCTGCTACTCTTAGATTCTGCTACTCTTATTTTTTTTCTAACTTCAATGGTTACCACCCCCCCCCCCCCCCTTGCCAACCCATGAATTGGTTTCCGTCCTTGTGGTTGCGCTACTGAGCTTTGAACTGAACGCTCCCTTTACTTGCACTTTTACCAGACGGTATATACATTCTTGCACGATCCACACACCAGCGCCTCTATCGAAGAAAATGAATGAGAATGTCTTAGCTTCAACCAAGGCACTGTAGTTACGGTGTTTCATATGAGAGCTCCGTAATCGAGACATTCGCGCCATCTATCAGCAAAGTTAGAAACTGTCGACTCATATCTTTCACATTTTAATAAGCAATATCAGGCTGTGCTTGCGAATTCAGATAACGACCAAAATCGTTGTGAGGAGAAGCGGCTTGCATGTAAAATATTTTATTTAAAATTACATGTGACCAGCTGAACTTCTGAGTTGCAGAATGAAAAATAATAAACGTTTTCTCTACGAGCAAAGCACGAAATGAAATTTTTCAGAAAGTGAGCTGAAGGGTAGAAAAGTGCTACAAATTTTTGAAGAAATGATTAATTCATAATTCAGTAAAGAGGGTATTCTGCGATGCTGACCTATACGGAATTTTGACATTAGCTGAATACAACCTAGAACGGAAAATGGAACATGGGAAGGGGGTGGGGGCTAGGAAAGAGTTCATGAACAAGTAGTGAAAAACGCTTTTGATGCAGTCGGTAGGAAAGCCTTGGCCCGATATTGGGCTGTTGCGCTATTGGATTATTGCATGGTAGTTGGAAAGGCTGGTAAAGCAAATCTAAACTCCTTCCAGGGCCAGTCCTAGGTGGGGGTATAAAATATACAATCAAAATATTTCAGAAGTCTGAAAGAAATCAAAGATTTTTGTTCCTTAGTATAAAGTACAAGTGTTCTATAAAATCACAATCTCGTACTACTACCTAAGTGCAATAAGCAGATCATGTTGAAGGTTAAAACCAACAATTATGTGAGCTTGTAAATTGGTTTTTCTTTTCATGGTTCGATGTTCATTATATTTAATTACAAAACTCTGTGTGTTCAATATCAAACTATTGTTATACCCATGAATGTGGCAAATTTTAATCATATACAATAACATCCTCTATCATAATTCCTTTTGGTTTACTTTTCATTGAATTTTGATGCTGTGGTGAATTTTTATTGTTTCATAATAAAATAAAATTTATACTTCCTGGCTTCACTCTCTAATTAAACGAATATTGCATATAAACTATAGTTGATTGAAATACACGATTTTAATTTGGTTCTTCCTTACAATATGATTTAAATAATTTTGGATACTTTTAAGTATGTCAAAACCACCCATGATTATGAAAGAATGAAATTAGTTGCTTTATTGGAACCACCAAGCCAAGATCATATAAACCCGCAATAAACTGGGCACAAACAATTATTTTTATCTGGCGCAGGGAAGCGCTGGACCTCTGGCGAGTGCCCGAAATGCACTCCCACCCCCTCCTTCCTTCAGCCCGTGCGATGTGTTGCAGAGCATCGTGCCATGACATTTTATTCCGTTTTAAATGTCTTACGTTCACACAGAGGCGATTACTGTAGAACTTGTTACTGAAGTTTGCGGAATGGCTATGATACGATGGATGATGGTAATCATGAATGAAGGAATGATGTGTGTACTTCCCCGGAAATCGAACACCTTGTTGTTAAGTTTTTAATTTTGGCGGTTTTACTACAATCGCTTCCTCTCATGTAAATGATCAAGGAAAATTTTATTCTACTGCTTAGTGTTTACCTCAAGAAAGACCTCTTGTTCTTCCACTCTTCCCCTGCAACCACCTTTTCGTAATCAAAATTTGACATATTAATAATTATGATAGGACGTGGTGGTCGACGGACGCACTGTTTAGATGCACCGGACCGAGGCGATTCACCATAGATAACTGACTATAACTGGCCAACCGATCACCAAACTTCAACTGAAAAGTTCCAGACAAACCGTGCGAAACGCGTATCTGCTTTTACTTAACCTTCATATTCTCCCGCCAAAGAGGTTGCGGGCACGAGGCATGCAGAGAGTGGAAAGTCAGGAATTCGTCAAAGAACATTTGGTTTCTCCACAGCACCTGTTTCGGAGAAATGAGTCAGGTAGTATCTATTTAGGAACTGCAGAGTACACCGACCTCTGCCCCCTCCCCGGAGTATTGTTACAAGCGAGCGCACCTGTGGAACTCGAAACAGAAGTAGCAAATTCCTAGAGGGAAGGGGAGGGGGGACAATTCACGTTCAACTTTATTTGAAAAGAGCAGACTGTTATTCGTAATCTGCTTAGGGATCCGTCAGTCACGTACTTCCTGTTCTAGCTGTTAGCAGAAACTTGAGTCCATGTTCATTTAACGAGTTTAAAAATATTTTCTCAAAATTTCTTCTGAATCAAAAATAAGTTACAAAAATATAGTCTCATTTTTTAGGGCGCGACTGGGGGAGGGGCAAAATACCATATTGCCACCCACGTTGATGAGTGAGTGTGTGGTGGGGGGGTATGATATTATGGATTCGCCTACCTTCGTCTTATATTTTTCTTTAAAAGTACCATTATATGCGTGAAAAGGTTTTAAAATATCGCACTTACTACCATAAAAATGGAAGCAGGAACCTCCCCTTTACTCATATATCTGATTATATCAAATTTCTAGTCACATCACTGTCTGAATGTCACATACGTATATTTGTAATGTGGTAAAAATATAAAATATATGCCAACCCTCTGGTATCAATTTATGAATGTATTTTAATGCTTTCCTGACCTCATCACTACACGTGACATACATATATATACATATACGTTATTATGTTCTCTTTATGCACAGATAGGCTAATCGATACTGACCTACAGTTTAAAGTGGGATCCGAACCACTATGTGCCTCCACCGGTATCAAAACTGGATCCCTTAATTACAAGGCGACGACGTTAAATAGGAATTATATACGCGTATCTTATATAGAAATCATTTCATAGTTTCAAACATTCATTCAACCTGAGGTTCCATTGGAGAATATCCTTAAGAGATTGGAAAAAGTATTTCAAGTTACCACACTGAATACATAAATAAATAAAGTTTTGATATTGGTGTTGATCTCTTATAACGGAATTTCATCACATAAGTTAAACTACAAGTTTTAAGTTTTCTAAACTTATCCTCTGCTCATTATTGATTCATGATCTTCGTTTAAGAATAAATGGACTTGCAAGCACCAACATCCCAGTAATATTTACATTAGACACTCCTTAGTACACTGGCGTACCCAGGATTTTTTTCTGGAGGGGCTTTAATTGTACAGATGGATAGTACATAGATGCTTATTAGGGGTGTGTGTGGCATACACAAAATGATACTTCGTATTTTTAGACCTTTCCACTCTCAAAAATTGCAATCGTGGGTCATTTTAAGAGAGGTATGCATTTACCGCACTGGTTTTCCCCTACTTCTTGGCTTCTTTTATTTGAAAATGTTGATTTTTCAAAATTTTCGGAGGGGCTGTAGCCCCATCAGCCCCCCCGCTGCGTACGCCAGTGCCTTAGTACAACAGATTATATAATATATAATAATCCTTTCCGCAACAGCCCTGAAGGGCCTTGGCTTACCTACCGACTGCCGGTCTCCCTCCCACGCTTTCCTTCGTCACCTCTAAGCGTGGAGCTCTACTTGCCTGTTTAATCTTACTGAACATATTTAGACTCCAGCTTTCAAGATTATCAAATATCCATCTGAAATTCTTATTGTACAGTATATGAATCATCTCTTCAGACGACACATATGTAATTGCTCTTGGTTTCTTTGCAGGTTCCTGGGGTTGCTGTATACGCAGAAATAAAAAGGTTAAGAGGGAGGAATCTGGGAGAAGAACGCCATTTACCTCAAACATTGTAGACACCGAATACATTGCAGGGATTGTTAAATACACTGTTCTGGCCCTCGGTGAAGAAATCATTGGGATTACAGGAATCGATGTATTTTGTTTAGTTGAAAGTGGTTGTAAAATCCAGGACTTTTAAATAAATCCAATTCCGGTCCAGGAGAAAAAATCAGCAAGCATAAATGGGTTCTGGAATGCAAAGTATTTCAATTCGGTCCAGGAACCTTTTTTCCCCGATCAATTTTAATACGGTCCAGGAACATTTTTTTCCGAATCAGTTTAAATAGGGTCCAAGTTCCGTACTGAAATGAAACAATACGCAACTCGGATCGAATACGAACCTGACGATAAACAATTATCCACTTGTGAGCATGAAAGACTAATCCAGGTGCTGGTTGCCTCGAAAAGAAAGGTAGAAATGGGCGAAAAGCAAACGCTGCAGACACGTTACCACTCTCCACATAGCCCCAATCTCTCGCGCGTGTTCCTTCACTTGGTTGTAGCAGCACTTCCGTTCGCTGTTGTAACATCTGCTGGGAACACAGCAGCCTCACGTTACCTCATCAACGGCTCCTATGGGCGAGTTAAGTCGTGACGTCACATCCGTTGCTAAGCATCCATTTTGTTTCTAAACATTTAGTTGCTAGGCAAAATCAGAGAGGGAAGCGTGGGGAAGCCGTGATAGTAAAACAGTATTGCAAAGAGTTGTTTGTGTTTGCGTGCTTAGAAGGTGTTAAGAGATGGCAATTAAATTCCATCGCATTGTGGAATTCTTTGGTGATGAACCAAAACTTGTGGAACGTGCGGAAAATGCAGTTGAATCCAAACATGTTACAGCGTTGTCTTACGATGCTGAATTCTTGCATATGGAAGGCGAAGTTCAAGCTAGCATGAAGAACAAGGCATACAAAGTGAAGGTAAGTAGATAATGTAAATGTATGTGTGTGTGCGAGCGAAAGATAAAAGTTCACCCTAATGCACTAGAGACATTTTACGCTAATGTGAATTTAGACCACAGAAAAGAACAGTTCTTCCGGGAAAGAGGCATCCTGTCCAAAGTGCTTGAAAACTGCTAGGACTACGACAATTGTTGCGTACTAACCATTGATTTGAGTTTATATGTATTTCGGTAACTACTACTCAGTTTCCGTGAGTGTATTATGTTCCTTTTCAATTCTGAAGATTGGAAGAAAATGTTTCTACAGTATAGTTTCTTATTGTATGTTCCCCAGATTTCTTATATTATTGGCATATTTTAGAAATTTTGTAGTAAATTCCAAATTACACACTTATTTTGGAGCGAGTTTACAATATAGAGAAAGTCTCCAATTTTGTTAATTTTCGGTATACTAACTAATTTTGATCTAATCACGAATCTGTTGAAAAAAACCGGGGGTCACGTCTGAAAATTTGAAAAAAAGCCGATTGAATTTTTTTTATATATAGGTGTATATGCGCAGTTTTACGAACAAAAATGTAATCTCCTGTCATTGTGTCCAACCACACCGTTGTTTTACAAGAAAATGATTTATGATGTTCAATTCTAGTACGATCCCTATTTTTTCGATGAATTTAGGGGTGAAATGAGTGCTAATGGAACCTAACCTAACAGGCCTAACCTAACCTCGTGTCAATGGTTCGTGGGGCTACCCGTGGATGTTTTTTGGGGCTAACGAGAATGGTTTGTGGGGCTACCCATGGATGGTTTTTGGGGCTAACGTCAATGGTTTGTGAGGCTACCCGTGGATGGTTTTTGGTGCTAACAAACAATTTTGCATCAAAATGTACAATTTCCAGACGTGACCCCCGTTTTTTTACAACAGATTCGTGATTAGGAGGCCAAAATTAGTTAGTATACCGAAAATTAACGAAATTGAAGACTTTCTCTATATTGTAAATTCTTACCCTTATTTTAACTAACAAAATGCATGATTTCATACTGTTTTACAGCAATATTAATTTGCTTGTTTTATGATATTTTTTTTCAAATTCTCCTAACAAGAAGACTAATTACCGTAGAATTTTGGCAATCATTGTCACACGAACTTTGAACTTTCCTTAAAGTAATTAGCACTGTTTGGATTTCGAAGAAAAAAGTTACTTTTGTTGAAAAAAAAAACAACTTAAAAATGACCTTATGCAAACATACACACTTCATATGGACAATGTATTTTCCGTTGACATGAGACTGCAAATATTGTAGACTACTGTGAATTAATTAATGTTGAACCTTAGTATAATGCATTTAGGAGCTTTATTTTAATGCCAAGAGAATGGAACCTGACATGCCTAACCTAACTACGAAAGCATATATTGAACAAAATCTTAAGTAATCGTTAAAAGTATGTATATGTAGTATGTGTTAACAGAAGTAAATCGAAATCGAACCATGTAAAAATTGCATTCGTAACATGTTGAAATTGCAATAAAACAAAAGGAACTTCGACCATGTGCTTTAATTACTCAGCTTTTGCACAGACTTGTGGTCAAAAGGAAACTATAAATAACATTTTGAGAAAAGATATCATTTTTCTCATCCACTGAACCATACTTCCATGCCCATTGTTGTATGATTGCAAAATATTCACTTGTGTAGGTTTATATCTGCACCTATTCATAGCTGTGTAAAAGATGCATTGATTTCTATAATAATGTAGCAAGTATGCCAAAGAAAATTCTATTAAGTGAAAATGTCTATATTACTTGCACTCCTTCACTTTGTAGAGATTGTTTATTATTGACAAACATTTTCTTTCTGTAGGTGGACTTCGATGGAAGTGGAAAAATTTTGAAAATGGAATGTGCATGCCCGCGTGGGACATTTCGGTGCCACCATGGTGCAGCACTACTTATATATGCCAGCAAAAACATCTCCACGACAGATAAAAGGTGTACCTGGAAAGCAAAAGGTGCAAGAAAGAAAGGTCCAAGGGAAGTGGTCACTGCAGATGAGCTCTTCCCATCAAACAAGAAATTCAGAGCTTCTGGGAGACCAGTTGGTAAGCCTGATGTTGATTGGCTGCATAGTGAATTAAGTTCACTGTGCTGCAATGTGGGATTCACATGGCTACTACAGCCAGATGTTCATGAAAGTGCATGTGCAGTTCCAACTGTTGATGACTACATCTGCAGTGAAAATTTTGTAAATGCCCAAAATAAGGTTTTATATCTTAAAGATGTGTTACAATTAACACCAGATGAAATATCCCACATAGCCAATGTGACAGTGGGGCAAGCTAATAATCCTTTGTGGTCAACGGCGAGGAAAAATCGCTTGACAGCAAGCAATTTTGGATATATATTGAAGGCATGTAATAGGAACAAGTTCCCTCCATCTTTGTTTAAGCAAATTACTGGCTTTTACACCTTGGATGGTGTAAAAGCAATTCAGTGGGGGAGAGAGCATGAAAAAAAAGCCATAGCTGACTTTGAGGCTGAGACAAATTATTGTGTCAAGCCCACAGGCATCTGGCTACATGAATCGGGTACTCTTGGTGCAAGTCCAGATGGTATTGTAGAAGAGGAATCTGCACTTATTGAGGTAAAGTGCCCATATAAATACCGAAATTCCTCAAATCTGACAGAGGATATAATTCAAGACAGGTCATATGTTGTGCGACATGAAGAGGGGCAAATTGTGTGGAATACAGACCATGCATATTACCACCAGATGCAAGGACAGATGTATCTCTGCAATAAAGAAAAATGTTATCTCGTAATTTGGTCCCCAAACAGCAAAGTTATATACTTATGCATGAAGGACCCAGCCTGGGAACATAATTTACAAATTTTGACAGATTTCTTTTTTAGAAAATACTTAGAGTTTCTAACTTCCTAAAATTTATGATGTAGTGTAAGTGATGGAAAGAGAAACAATTCCCATGCTGCTTCTATTAAGTATGATACTTGACTGCCTTCAACTTTTAAAGATTAAAAAAAACTGCCTGATGAAAAGCACTTTAGAAGTTATTCCAAGCTTTCGATTTCAGCTCAGAATCATCATCAGGGCTGGTTGATTGATTGACTTGGTGTTTTAAGTCCACTTTTGTACAGTAAGGCTAATCGGGACTGGACCTACAGTTTAAAGTGGGATCCGAACCACCATGTATCGAACCCAGGATACCTTAATTACATCAGGGCTGGTTGAGAGACGACGAAGGGGATGAGGTTGAAGTTTCGCTGGCGCTGTGCCAGTAGTGCCAGCGCAACTTCCACCATATCCCCTTCGTTGTCTCTCAACCAGCCCTGATGATGATTCCGAGATGGAATTGAAAGCTTGGAAGAACTCCTAGAGGTTTTTTATCATGTAGTTTGTGTGTTTTTGTTATCTTTAACATGAATTTACATTGTTATATATCTGTACTGGGTTTTGACAACATTGAATATTTGTAAATCTAAAATTGTATTGAGTTGTGGTTAAAATTTTTCACTTAGTTTTGTTTCTTAAGAATTACATTCTTGTATGCATAAAGTTTTGTAAAAATAGTAACAAAACTAATGCGACCATTCCCCTTCCAGGATGAAGTCGGAAGCATTAATTTTTACATGCATTAATAATTAAAGCAAGTCTAAATCTCTTGTTCAAGTAGAGCTTCAGTTTCCATCTTAATTAGCCTTTGGTAGGTTTTTTTTCTTTTTAATTTCCAACTATACCTAAGTAGGGGGCGATTAAATAAATCTAAGGTCATGAAAAAGTCAAGAATTTTGGATTTGTTATTTTGGTAGACGCACTGGAATTGATAATTTTCAATGTGGAAAAGTAGCAAAGTAAGTCATTAAAACATCAGGGAAACTCTGTTGAGCTCCCTTCCCCCTGCTTTGAATGTATGACTTTGATGTACACCAGGACATCAGTCCCAAAAACTTATAGTTCTTCTGCTTTTTATGTGCTTCACATTTTATTAGGTGATTTATTTATACTACAATATGTATTACATTTGTAATTTATATTATTAGTAATAATAGCATGAGTATGGGTGGTATTGTACATATTTGGGTTCACTCTTCTATGTGTAGTCTATTTACACTTGAAAGGATGGGGGGGGGGGGAAGGTAAGTCAATTTTCTTTCATGAGCAAGGTGGTAGTGTCATATCCTGCCATGCTGATAGTGTGCTGGATATTACAACATGCTTTCTGTTGTTTCATACATTTCACACATCCATTTTGTTCCTTTTTATTTGTGTCTAGTATAGTTTTGCAAGTAAAATTTCATTTTTCTTGAGTCCGACGAGCATGTTTTTTCCCGACTCTTCATTTGTGGGGTGTTGCTGTTTAGTTGTTTGTATGTTTATGTTAGGTATCACCTCCACTGCAATAATAGGAGAGTTAACTAGTAAATTATCAAAAGTTTTGTGAAACCTGAAATGAAAGTACCAGAAATTACAATGACATAAAATGTTTGGTTTGGTTTGAGTTGGTGTTTTAAGTCCACTTTATGCACAGTAAGGCTAATTGGGACTGGACCTACAGTTTAAAGTGGGATCCGAACCACTTGTGCCTCCACCGGGTATCGAACCCGGGACCCCTTGATGCCATGGGGGAGGCCCTGACATATAATGTTGATTGATTAGTGTGGGTATTCATGACCACTCTAATTAATTATCCTTTTTGTGATGGTGTTTGTATAAGTGATATTAAATAGAAATAGTATATCATTTGTAAGTTAATAATACATGAGAATATGGGTATATTGTGATAAGTGCATACATGATGTTAAGCAATCTTTAGAATGATATACAGAAAAGATATTGGTATTGTAATTTTTATTTATTATATGTTTATTATAAGTTGACTAGTTACATTTATTATTTCGGTACTAGTTAGATATAGCGAAAACACATTTAACTCGTTTATTTTCAAATTAATTTCATTTGTACTTACCTCATATGCATAGCGGAACATTTTTCAACTTGGGATTACTATTTTTCAATGGAAAAAAGCGTTATTTTTAACATTATAAGTATTTTGTTGCTAATTGGCAGCCAAATCTTGACTCACGTTGTCTATTGTCAGCAGATATGCAGTGTTACCAAACTTATGAACCGATAAATTCACAAAGGGTTTTTAAGCAAAAATTGATCCACAAACCATTCACGGAAGGTTAGGTTAGGCAAATATAGAAAATTAAATTGAAAAAAAAAACAAAAAAAAACAAAAAACGCTGACACCGTGTGGTTGCTACACTAACAGGGGGTTACATAATTGAACGCACGGAACATTTGATTCACGTAGTCGACGGTAATGGTGGCACGAGCTATCGTGCAACGGAAATACATGAATGTCGAAAATTACATTATTTACCGGCCGAATAAATTGCACAAATGGAAAAAACACTATTCCCAGCTTCCAAAAATCTACAGGAACTCAATTCCGTAAGTACTTTCCTGTCTTTTCTCCTGTAAATTTGAAGAAATGTGTTTTCGCTATATGTAACTGTTACCATTATTTCTACATTTTATTAATATATTTATAGATGCATTGATTTGATTAATTTATTAAGAGAACTTTGTGCACAGATAAGCTTATCAGGACTGGACCTACAGTTTAAAGTGGGATCCGAAGCACTTCCTAACATCTGCAAGCTAATGTTATACAGGACAATTTTCAAAGGAAGAGTGTCTTTGGCTATAAATAAAGGGAGAAGGGCTGTCCTGCAGGAACCAAAACATACAGTCATCCTTATTCCAATTAATTTCTTTTGTATTATGTGCCTAGGAAGTAAATTATCGATTGACAGTGGCATTGTAAGAAAAAATTAATTTGATGTAAACTAGACATGTTGCACTGGGTATTTTCATATCTTTTGGTACTAACATTGTGAATTTTTTTGTGTGTGTGTTTTCTGCCTAAGTTGTCTGGTACTTTTCATATATATTACCAATGTGAATTTGTTTTGTTTCAAGTTGTAAAAAACTTGATTTTTTTTCTTTATTTAAACAGTAGTTACAAATGAGCTATGTAGCTCGAAGAGGCAATTTAATAGATATCAGAAAAACAAAGAAAATTGTAGGTGTGCAACGCAGAAGCATATAGTTTGTTACTCTTTGTAGCCCAAATGCATTTGCTACCCTATCTTCAAGTATGTTTTGGTTGGTTTACCCCCAACATTAATATAGGGCTGGCTACAGCTCTCATTTGTGAGCTGCTTAGCAAAATAAACGTGTTTGAGATGTCCATAGGAAACTTTGATTTCTGATACATTACTAAATAAAAGCCTCTGAAAGCTAGGGAATCATTTCCACCTACAAAGGTATTGCAATGAAACTATTTCATGGCATAGATATCCATTACCTTTTAACTGTCGATATTATTTGTGTTAATCCTTTACCACTATGGACCATCTCTGAGCTTCACTGATTTTATCTTTTACTGTATTTTTCAAATCTTATTGAATTGTACTTCCACTAGCAGTCTGACAGATGTACCATAGTAGTTACGTTTTATTTTGTTATGTTGTGTTTCAAATGACACAACTCATTTTGAATGTCAGTAATGGACAATTCCATGGTGACATGTGACTTCTGTATGAAAAATCTGACTAATTTGTTTCTAATTCATATATTTGCAAATAAAACAGTTTGCTTGTTTTTCTCCTACATTATTTTGGAGTAAAAGACATGTACTGATTATGGAATATTCCAGCTCTTGTTCCTAGAGCAGGATTGTTGCATGGAAAATCAGTGTGTGATGCCTTTGTGCAGTGAAAAAATGTCTTGGATTTTTTGAAAAAGCAAACTCTGTGAAGTGACATGGTATTTTGCCCATATTTTTGTAATAAGTTTCAATTCCATGCAGATTTGGTTTTGATACACTTCCTTCTTTCCTTGTGACAAAATCATGAATTTTGTGATGTGTTACTTTCAAATTTTGCCAACTCTGATTAAGCAGAATAATTGAAATACAGCATGTGCAACACAAAATGATTTATTGACAAACTGGAAAGCATAAAAGTGGTACCTGCCGCCCTCTGTGGCAGACCTAATGGCATGTTACGATGCCAGGGGTCCCAAATTTGAATCCTGGCCTGTTCATTGGTGGTCTCTATGGATGTCCCTTCCTCAATTTCATCATATCGCCACTCATCCTCATGTTGCAATTAGCTAAAAGTGGAAGGAAAGTGAAGTAAAATTAACCAAATCCATCATTAAATAAATGAGGTATCAACTGTTACGTTGATGTGACATGTTTTTTTTTTCATTCGTGGGTACATTGAGAAATATCATATTAGAGCATCTGGTACTCATATTTGTGCATAATGGTGAAATCTTTATTTTCCACTGTGATATCCACAACACTGACCAGCTATAAAATTCGGGCTGCTCTGCTCTTGTAACTCAGAAGATGGAAACTGTTTCGGCAAAAGGCAACAAAAAATCTTATTTGTAATGTTAACTCGGCAGAGAAAACTGTGGTAAAGCACTGATTCAATGCTTGCTTAGTGGAAACTACCATTTCCTGTTCTAGTAGTTACGTATCTTTTCCAGTCCATTACCTCATAGCAAACACAGACACGTCCTAACACCAAATGCAGCCAACGCAAAGTGCAGACGACAGCACGAGCTGAACGACGACGTTACAACATGGCACAGGTGTGTTTTGCACGCAACGCTCTGCTTGGAAATTAGAAACTCTATATTTACCTAAAAATGAACGCACATAAACGTGTGGAATTGCAGGGGATATTTGTACAATGGCCATGAAGTGGTCTTTATCCGACTGAGAATCATGCACGACAACCTTTTTTTTATGTTACTAGCTGCACCTGCAAAGTATACAGAATAACAGAACAATAACATCAGTGTTTTTGATCATGACTGTCTGTCTCACCAGAGATTTTGCTAGTAATTTAGTATGATGTGGACTACCTCCAAATCGTATTCTGCCAAATACGATTCCCACTTATGGAACCTAACTCAATGCTTCATGTTTGCAAGGGGAATATAATTTAACACAGACAAATGAGGTTGTCCGTATAATACTAAAGTACCATTTTGCTCTTCCAACAATTCCATCTACTACTCGTTTTTCATGCAATATCAGAATATTTCAAGTTAACTCTTAAACTCTTTTAGTAAATTTACCATGAAAATGAACATGAAACAAAAGCTGAATTACAATGAAGAAATTCAACCAACATGGATAATACATTTTCCAGCTCTCACCATACTATAAATCTGTAACTCAAATAGATGTGGATGAAAGAAACTGTATACGGACTAAAAACTTAATTCACTATCAGTGTTAGTAGTCTATTGTATCATAGTATACCCTTAATATCTATGTGCAAATTAACAAACAAATTCATATTCAGAAAATTCAGACCTTTAATTATTAAATTTCAATGGTTCGATATCTTGATAGGGAACTTTTTGTTGTATGGCTTCACTGACTGTGGGATCGCCTTAAATCTTACACATTACTTTGGCCTATGTCTCCTCAGACAACATAAAAATGTAGAAATTTCAAGAATTTGGACTTTCAAACAAATTTAGGACACATTGTTGTAATTTTTTATTGATTTCATTCCTCTTTGCATAAATTATGATAGGTTTATTTAGGAAAACAACAATTGAAAAGGTACTTTACGTTATTTTTCTATCACCATGTCAAGTTATGTAAAACACATCAGAAATTGAAAACAGTATAAAAAAAAAAAAAAAAAAAAAAAGGAAAGACGAACAAGTTCACAATTTGAAATCAAAACAGTGGTCCTACAAACCTCTCCCTAGTAGTTAAGAATTAAAGAGGATATGAACAAAATCTCTTAATGTTTGATAACATTCATTAAATGGAGAAACATGTTCATCTTTCTTCTTGTAAGAATTATTCATCCATCTTCACAATAGAAAATCTTTTATAACTTGGACAATCCTATGCGAAAATTTAAATTATTTTTTTTTTTTTAGAGGAAGAAATTACTAAAATATTTTAGTTTTATAAGCTTTATTTTAATTGGTTTATTTGATAATACAATTTTATCTTAAAAGACATACAAAGTTCCAAAATACAATGTCAAAAGTGAAACTTCTACCACTATAAGTTCTAGAAAACATTTCTCATCAAGTGTAGAGTGCAACTTGGTCAATATTATAATTGTAATACATTTCAAAGCTTGAACATTGAATAATGTCTTTAGATCTTTAAAGGTATGTTTTTGTTATTTATTTCATCTACATGTTTTTGTAATATTGAAAGTATTGTAAATATTAACTTATGGGAAATAAATCTGTAGTTTGGTTTACATTTTATACGATATAGTTTAATTGTATGCTGTACCTTTTATTGTCTTAAATGTATTTGCAGTGTATCCATAATTAGTTGTGCAAATTACTCACTGATTTCAATTCAAACAGTATTCTAAAATACAAAAACTTTTTGTACTTACAATTCATGAGTATCTGGTTTTCCAATGAACGAGGTTTCGAGAATAACTGTTCCGTTCTTCAGGTTCTTAAGTTACATAGGCTTTCCAAAATACACCATAGCCACGTCAATACTTTTCTCCCAAAATTCTTTAAACCCCTTACTATGGATTCCAATTTTTCATATAATAATCTCCAAACTTATATCCTTGTTCCTGGAATTTTGGGAGAAAAGTATTGACGTGGCTATGGTATATTTTGGATAGCCTATGTAACTTAAGAACCTGAAGAAGGGAACAGTTGTTCTCGAAACGTCGTTCATTGGAAAACCAGATACTCACGAAGTTTTTGTATTTTAGAATACTTTTTGAATTGCAGTGTATCTAAAGATATATGTTTTGTGGTTACGTGGAGATAGGTGATTTACTGCAAATTTTGTTCGCGATCGAATTTGCCATGACAGTACACACCTGGCGAATCCATCAGATAGGTCGTGAAATCGATTGCGAAGAAAATGTGCATGGAAAAATGAAAAGTAAAGTTACCAGAGTATTTCCAGTGTTATTGTGAAATTAAAGCAAATTCTTAATCACTAACAAGGGGTGACATTTCCAAATACACCCAAGTGTACACATTCCTTCCACACAGTACACCTTGCACTGTATTTTACAGACTAGCTAGGGTCTGGCATCTGGACTCGCAGCCAGTACAATTCTTTGTTGTCCCCATATGCTTGTGATTTTCCCTTCATCCATCTCACGACTATTCATCCTCATCTTCCCAATTAGCTTAAAGTAGCAGAAAGGCGGAGTAAAATAAACTGACTCAATTAATCCTACCAAAAATTACTCAGAAAAAAATTAAAACTGGTACCATGGTGTAAATTAAGCTTCCCAATTACAAGCACTGGATAGCTATGAAGTTATTTCCATACATATTAAAAAAGTATTAGCCCTAATTATTTGTGTCACAGAAATACTGTATTTCACCCCATAATTGTTGCACTATTTTTTTTTTTGCAGTCCAAAATTGGTTTATAGCCTTTTATTGCACAATCGGCACATTAGATAATGTAACCAATGATGGTGAGGCAGAATTTTCAGGCACACAAGACTACATTTTGTAAGTCAGTACTTCACATGTAGTAAATTTTCTCAAGTGTAATGTACAAATCAATAACAACTATCCATGTTAATTAATTATTTTATCAGATAGGACAAATGTTTTCTAAACTGCTACGAAGAAATGATGTGTGTCGATTTGGATTATTAAATTTTAGCTGATATTCACAAATATTCTGTGCATCCTAACCTTGCACAAAAGCCGGTTTATTAATAAATGATTTTTACATAATATTGGAACAATTTCTTTAAAGCTTCACATGATGGCCACATCCTTCTTTCTTGGGAAATAATGGGCATAAAATCTCTAATGATTATGTGGTAAAATACAAACAAATTCTATACTTCCAACTAAAAGCCACCCAGAAAAAAATAATAGTCATAACATTACATAGATTAATAGCTCCAAATTGAAAAAATCATAGAAACTGGAAGTTATTTCCATCCACATCTCAAAAAGCTAAACCTTCATGTTTTATTTGAAAAGGTACTGATAGCTCTTTAACTGTTATGTAACATATTCATTCATTCATATTTTTCTGCCCTTGGGCAGGTCTTCCCTTGCAAACTCCATGCTGTTCGATGTTCAGTTGCACGTTTTCTAGGGAAAAATAGATGCGGTAGTTTCCCATTACTTTCCGCATCCCACTCTCTCTTTCGCATCTTAGATAGATCTAAGATCCCAGGGGGCCCCAGCAAGGAGGTGAGGAGAGTGGATTTAACTCATTGGGCCCTCCGGACTTCACCGAAATTCACCGCACCAAACACAAAGGTTTAGATATAGGTTGAATATCAATTCCATCAGGGTTTTTGATCCATCTGAGAACAGAAAATCCCAATAAGTCTTCGCCCCCCGTATATACACGGCTAAATACCAAACAAACAAATTCTTACTACTTAAAAACTACTTACAACAATTAACAAAATTATTTACAGACAACAGTTACAATTAATGCATTACAGAAGTACAAAATTATTTACACAAAGCAGTTAAAATCAATCCATTACAGAAGAACAAAATCATTTACACACTACAATTACATTAATGCATTACATGAAGACATAAGTTCCTTATAATCAAATATTGGTCATTACTACTGGTATTAATCCACATCCTTTGGCCTGTAGAAAATATCCATTTCTCTTATCAATGGATACTGAAAGTTTGTTAGGGCTGCACACACCTGCCACACTTTGCTAGCATGTGGGAGTAATGACTTTGGGATAAAATCCAATATAGTAAAGCCTTTTATTCGGCATATAGCCCTTTCCACATGAATTCTTGCCCTAGCTATACTCCTTGTTTGCCTGACCTGTTCATTCGTGAATTGTGGTGTGGACAAAAAAGGAGGTATGTTTACGTGCACACCTGGAGGCAGAATGTCTGATATAAGAAAACCTTTGTCCGCCAAAATCAGATCACCTTCCTTTAATTGCTCCAGCAATCCACAATGTTGCGTAATTTCCTTGTCAGATGTGGACCCACCATACAGTTTGCTCGTGAATGTTACAACACCATTTGGTGCAACACCAACAAGCCCCTTCAGCGTGTTCCTGTTTTTGTAATGGCTGTAGGTCATCTGCTGCTTGGACATGGAATTTGGGACTGCTGTGTACACCTCAGTGCAATCAATCACCACCCGGCAATGGGTGAATGGAGAGAAGCAACTGGGCATGCATGTTTTGTTTTTCGAAAGAGAGGGAACTGTGGACATAAATCCCTCTACTAAAATCTCATGGAGAAAATATATCCATGTTAATACAACATTTGTCACTGTTGCCACACTACACCTGAACCGTACACTTAAATCAGCATGTGTTAGATTCTGCCTCAACTTCATTAGAGTCATAAACAATTGGTCCTCTTTCGAAAGTGACTGAACATTCCAGCCATAAAAGTATGTCATCTCAAATCGTGAGCACAAAGTTAACAGCACCTGAAATATGTCTTTATTGGGCAAACCAGTATACATTATGACAAGTTTCTCATCCCCTGAAATTTCCTTGAATGAGAAACATTGTTTTAGATGCTGGACTTCCTCTCTCAACTTCTCCACTTCCTGCCGTAAAAAGTAATTTTCTGCCTCTGCAACTACACTATTGTTCAGACTTGTTGAAGCCACATTTTCAGTGTTGTAATGAACTGCATGTTCTTCATGTTGTTCTTCACAAGGCTGTTGTTCTTCATCACAATCTTCAGGTTCAGTAAGAAGCTTCCTAAAATAAAATGTACAATGTGGTTAACAATCAATTCCAATTAAATAATACACACTGCAATTCATGCAGGGGTCATTCCATACCAGATCATCCAACAGTGGCTGTATGGGCATTTTAGAAAATTATAGCATGATATCTGTAATTAAAAAAAAAAAATCCTCAGAAATGCATAATTTCTTTTCCAACATGACTGTTTGTGAAATTATTATAGTTTTTTTTTAGATGAGTACTCATGAAAAATCTGAAATTAGGCATTAAAGAAGCTCTGCATGTACCTCTCACAGTAAAAATCTCAACTGATTTGGTCAATACGGGGTACCACATGCAGCTTTAAAATGAGTTATTTCTTCAGTGGTCAATCTTATACTAGTTTAAATTTAGTATGCCTAACCTATTACAGTAAAATTCTTGTTTCTGGAAAAGATAGGTAATGTGAATCTCATGATGGATATGTTGAAGAAACTAGTACAAGAAACTGCTATTTCAAAAATCTCCAAGTGCTTCTTCATTGCACAACCACTCTTTTCTGATGCCTATTGCACTGCTTCTTCAATTTACACAGTTTTCTTATAACTACCGTTCAAATAAAAAATTCAATCTTGAAAATTGCAAAATTCCACGAACTGCAATGTTGGAGTTCATGCTGCAAACACGGATGCGTTTCTAAGGAATTATTTTTTTGTATTTGCAGATATCCTGCACTTACATAAAAAAAAAATCAAGCCTCAGACTAAACTTTATAAGTAAAATATTCTGGCCTAAAAATTAAAATTTTAACAGTTGTTATAAAATTTCCACCTAAATTTTAGCAGTACAGAAGTGATTTTGAGTAAACCTACTCAAACATCTCACAAAGTATGCCTCAATAGATATAAAATTAATTTTATTTCAGGTCTCCATCTCTAATGGTTTCCGAGATATCAAGGTTTTCCATAAACAGCTATGCGAGCAAAAAATGATACCTGCCACGTTGGAAAACAGACATAGAACTAAAGGGATTTTTTTTTTTTTACACTGGTTCCAAAATCTGAAAACATAAGCATGTACAAGCAAGATATGTACTACAAATGAAAATTGTCTAAAATGGTCATGCAACTAATTATTTTTAAAATAGATGATTTTCAGAGATTGCATTTTTCGGTAACAGTTTCATACATCGGAGACACATTTCTTCATTTTTACAGAAGAAACTACTTACGGAAATTAGTTTCTCTAAGGTTTCCAACGTTAGTCGAGGTATTTTCTTTCATCGTGGTATCTATTTGCCCGGGAAATCATGCCAGTGTTTCCAACCCCCCTTTTTTCTAACTATGCTTGCCTAACCTAACCAAACCTAACATAACCTTATAGGAATGGTTCGTGGAGCTATCAGTCAGCTACCCGTGCATAATGGACAATTTGCACACGTGACGAACACGATAGTAGGTATTTTTCGGTGAAGAAGGTTGGAAAACACGGTACTAGTTTACTATCCTTCGGACAGATTTCTTCATTTCTACAGAAGAAACTACTTACCGTAATAAGTTCCTGTAGTATTGTCTAACATCGGGAAGGTGTTTTGTGTGAAATTCAGGTAAGTTTTTCGTATCCTGGAAACGGATTTCTTCAAATTTAAAAGTTTGGGGCACATTTGGGGGCAGGCGACTCCGGCCAATTTCTAACATGCCTTTAACAGGGAGTCTATAGAAAAAGCCGGGGAGCCGGAGCGGAGGCAGGGCCACGTTAGCAGTTGGGGGCGGTAGGTCAATTACCCCAGGGGCAGAGCCCGGAATCTGTGGGAAATTACGACTCAAAAATTTCAAACGACAATATTTTTTTACTTTAAATTTCCCACCGATTTCGGGATGGATAGCCCCAAGAACCATTCATGGAATGTTCCGCAAAGCAGATAGGTAAGTACGAATGTCAAAAATTGACGAAACGAAGAATTTATAGGTGTCCGAAGGATAGTAAATATTGGTAACACTTTACTATACCGAAGATGGATTTCTTCAAATTTACAGGAGAAAGTACTTCCGCAAATCATTTTCTGTAGCGTTGTTGATGTTCGGGAATGTAGTTTTGATCCATTTTAATGCGAATGCATGTGGTTTTCTACGAAAATCTATTTCCGACCCACTATTGCTGTTGCCGCCATTTGCTTTCTGCACGAGAGCACAATACGCTCTCGTATTGTCCGTATATGCTAAATTGAACGAAAGGAGTGCTAATGGAACCTAACCTAACAAGCCTAACCTAACCTAGTAGGCATACCTCGTCCCCGTGATGGTTCGTGGGGCTATCGTGAATTTTCGGGCTAATGTCAATGGTTTTTGGGGCTATCCGTGGATGGTTTGTGGGAAATAAGGAACAACAGTAAGTACTCGTTAATGTAAGAAATAGACATTATTTTCGTTAGAAATTCATTATTTCACCTAAAGAAACGTTCCACAATGCAGAATAGTACATTACCAATGTAAAAAATTGTGAAAAATCATTGATAGGTGTCTCCGGTATAGTAAAGTAGTACCGAATTGAACCTGGTACCTCTTGATTGCACAACATTACTCACTCCTATGCCATTGGGTACAGACACAAGTTAGTAGCAAGAAACAATGGACAACATCTGTCTTTTGGATGTTACAACATGTAAAATTATTTAGCTAGTTGCAAAATCTGACATCACAAACTTCTAAGTCAAACAGAAACTGTAAGTGAAATAGGTTAGCTGCAATTGGCAAAACACCAACTTTCCGTCTTTTCCAAAGAAAAAGCTGTTTTTTTGTAGGAAAAAAATCGTTTTTGCTACTCTATATACACACATTCATAAATATATAGTAGCATATATGTGTATGTCTGAACGTACCTTTTAACTTTCCTTTTTTCCGGAGATTCGAATGTCATATACTTAGAAGCATTCCTTTTGAAAATTGTAGGTCCATTTTTTCTATTTTCCCCTACAAAATGGCAACTACAAATAAGGGAACTCCTTGAAGGTGTCCTGTCTGCTCTTCTGTAAAAAGATATAAAATGTATCAATGTACGTTAAACACTTCACTACAAAAACCAGAGAGAAGAATAAAACACCATGATAATTGCACCTAAACCTATTTTCTTGCGCATTTGAGGCCGATTGTATACACCATGCATCACGTAAAACAGTTGTTCTATTCACGTTTAACAAACTGGAAATTTTCATTTCTACTTAAGAATGGAGAATTTCAGCCATATGTCGTGTGGGCATATATTTAAAGTAACATTACTGGCCTCATTAAAGTTATCTAAGGCATTCTCTCACACACAATACACAATAAGAATTCAATACAAAGAAGTAAATAATAATTCGCACGTGAGAATTAAGGCAAACGAAACAAGAAAAACGCAAATACAAATCTGCTTGTTAAAAATTATAGGTATATTTCTTACCTTATAGACTTAATCCACTTTTTCTTCAAACCTTCTTCTGTGGGAAATCTTAAGAATTTACATGTATTGCGTTCGCTATAGTGGTCGCAATCGGGAACAAAACACATTACCATCTTTCTCGCTGTAAGTACGCAAGTAGTATAGAAACAAGATGGCGATTGCCATGGTAACGGTTTCCGGAAATACGTCACGCTTAACACGTCCATTGACTGCGGTTCCTAGATCGGATGCCGGGGCATTACGTGACGGGTTTGTTTGAACTCAATGTGACGCCACACTAATATAGTCCAATGCGTTACGTACAGTAACTTCGACAAGGGAGTTTTTGAACCTGGCCCAAGAGAGAACAACAGCGTTTATTCCCTGCGCTACGTTTTCTACAACCGCAGTGTGATATTCCAATGTAAAACGTACTCTCGGACATTTTTAGAAGATAACTTTTAATCGGTCAACCCTGGTCCTGGAATTGCAAATAGATTCAATCCCGGACTGAGAGAGAAAATCAGCAAACGTAATGAGTTCGAGACAGTGTACGTAAAACCTTTTCATATTTAAATAATTTCAATTCGGTTCAGGAACTTCTTTTCCGGATCAATTAAAATACGGCCCAGGAACCTTTTTTCAATGAAACAATACGCAACTTGGACCGAATTTAAATTGTGCGAGAAAAGAGGTTCCGGTCCTTCAGCGGAACCCAATAGAACCCATTAGAATTTATGGATTCCTGGACCTTTAACAACCCTGGTAAAATCTAACAAACGCGAACATCTAATATCGAAGTGAAATTAATAATATTCCAAAATTAGTTTCGGGTGATGTATTGATCCTCAATACTACACATTTATATTATGGCAATTTTCGGATAAAAGTCATTACTGAAATTTTATACAGTGTGGACTGGCAACGCTCTTAGCCTTTTTTCATCATGTCTGTTGTTGAGAAACTAGACAAAGCTGCTGTCTGCGGTGTACCACATTTCCTACAGTTCTAATTGCCTATTTGTGATTGCTATATAGTAACACGGCCTCCCAGAGTATCACAAAAAAAAAGGGAATAAAAATTTGACTCCTCTCTCTCAACTCTCTCACCAACCAGACCCTTCTTTTAAGAAAAACCCTAATGAACATTTGGTTCGAGATTTGCAAAAATATTTAGAGAATAAATTTGTCCATCAACACGAAAATATGAAGAAAAAATTTTGTCCAGGGAACTGTTCTCTCACAATTAGTTCCTTTAAAAAGAATCTAGCTGCAGTTACTAATTTTCAAGAACACATTGTTTTTAGAATTAATTACACTTACTGTTGCAGCGAATCGCATGCACAAACAATGCACAGACCATCGCACAAACGAAACTGTACCTTAAGGCGCTGTGCTTTGGAGTACGACTGCGGGACGGCATGGGTTCGAGTCCACCTGAGTTCAGTCTCTGGGTTCTCGGCCTGTGTATAGGACCGGTGGCAATTCACCATCGTGAGAAAATTGGGGAGCTACGAGTGAGTAGCGTAATCCGGCCTCGGAAATCTCCTACAACGGCTGGAGGTTCAACGTGCTGACGCCACGTCACCTCTATTTAGGATTGTTTTGATTTATTTTACTTCGCTTTTTGTGACACTTTTGGCTAATTTTCGAAGATGGGGATGAGTGATGATATGATGAAATTGATGAATGGAGATTCACAAACATCCATACCCATGGCGGGATTCGAACCCGGGACCCCTGGTGTCGTAGAGCGATGTGCTAACTACTTCGCTAAGGAAACCGGCTCTAGGTAGGATTGTGGGAGGGAGACTCGCAGTCGGGAGGGGCTGTCAAGTAACGGGTTATTATTATTATTGTTATTATTATTATTTTATTATTATTATATGAATGATGTAATATGTACTATTAAAAGGTATTAACAGTTTAGTTCATATTGAAAAGGAAAATTCAGTGAAATATAATAAACGAACCGGAACGGTCCGTTGCAATTTCTGACGAGAAGGTTGCAGATATTCAGGAACCGGAACGCCGGTCCAGGTCGCTCCGGTTCGTTTCGAACCCTAAACCCTGAACACGATTATGAATGATAATTAGATAAAATTTACACGCAGAAAACCAGACTCAACCCTGAATCTTCGTTAGCAATTCGGAAGTCCAAATAGGTGGTAGATTACATAATCACAAACAAATGACAACAATTAACAATTCACGAGACATTTACTGCACAAATATTATTGATAGGTTCAAAAGTGTGGCTTATATTATGCAATTTTACCCTTATGCTTTCATACTATGCACTTTAATTATGCAGATCCATTATGCGGATCTATTATGCAGGTCCATTATGCAGACCCTTTACCCCCCCAGTCTCTCATACACGGTGCAGATCTATTACACAGTACAAACCTCACTTCTATCCTACAGATTTTACTTGAGCTATATATAGTTACGTTTCACGAACGTGACATATGTAAGAGTCAGCAATCATTTTATTCTGTAGATTTTCTGCGAACTTATATTTTCATTCTTATTTCAATTTTTTATTTGCAGTATTTTTTCCAAATAAACTGTCATCCTAATATTCATTTTCGATCTGACCACTGACGTTCTAGTGTTCGAATCCTTGCCTGAGCATCTGTTGTGTCCTTTCATCAATTTAATCTAATCTACTCTTCTCAATTAGCCAAAAGTGGAAGCAAAGTGACGCTAAATAACAAATACAGTCAATACACATTCCTTATGTATTTTGCTCGTGAGGAAAAGATCACGTGTAACACTACAAGGCGGGGACACTGCGTGGGAAATTCAGTTTGTGTCGGGATTCCGTGTAATGGTAGGGTATCCTGTGAGTATTGACATGCCAAGGTACTAATGCCTACTAACCAGCCATTTCCGAGAAAAGGCCAGTCAAATTTTGAAGTTTTCCATGCACGCCTTATAATGAGAAGATATTGTGTGGATGTCAAGTGGCCCTGTGGTCATGTGGTAGCGTATCAGCTTTACGTGCCGAAGGTGCTGGGTTCGTCTCTAGCTTGGTTGCAAATCATTTTCTTTCTATAACGTGGCAACATTTTATTTAATAACTTATTGATATAAGTATGAAATTAAAGTTTATTGTTTTGGGAATACTCCTTAATTAATGCTCTTTTAATTTTCTCATCATTTACATATTAAATAATCCACGTGTTATTTGTGAATGTTATGAAGCATGTATTTCAAAGTTTTATGACCATTAATATCGATAAAATCTATGTTTTTTGTAAGATTCACTTATTTAAATATATTTTCTATTTACGTTTTTTGGCTGAGTGATAATTAGATGCAAGTTACGAGCACAAACGCAACAGACATGAACTCTGAATCTTCGTTGAAATGGTCCATCTTAGTAACGTACCGTAATTAAAAGTTCAAAGTGAGGTTCGTCTGAGGAATGCAGTTACATTATTGTAGTGGAAGATGTTTTGTAAAGAAGCTGCGAATCTCACAGAAAGTTTGTAATTTCAGCTTATCTATGTATACATGGTCACATCCTTACGCGGTATATTCCTATCACTCAACATATTTCCTTCTTACAACATGTTGTCATTTTCATAATAATCTATAATTTGCAGTATTGTTTGGAAGTAATTTGTCACTATAATATTTTCATATCTTTTGATAGTGATACAAACATCATGATCAATATTATGCCTGTTCATGAGCACATGTCATAAGCTGCTCGGTTCAATGGAAAATATTTTCTACAAATACAACTACGTATTTGCCTCATAGTGAGGCATAACAGATTACATATTTATTTTGGGAAAAATACTAGATAAAGTCTAGCACGCCACTTAACCGTACAATTCAGTGTAAACAGTATCTTTAAATTTTCATAATTACAAATTTCAGATGTAAACTGTGAGCGAATCGGAACATTTTCAATTTAATTATCGGATTCTGTAATAGATGGCAATACTAGTGCTTCCTACAAATCATAGAATTGCGGATAAGGTAATATACCAACAGGGAATATATGTAATTCTCTAATTCTCTAATAGATGGCAAAAATTGACCAGAGCATCGATTACAATACAGATCCATGTGATAACAAGAAGAAGCTATACTTAATTGTCAAATTCTCTAACAGATGGCAAGACAGATTCATGAGATAACAAGATAAACCTCTATTTGATTATCAAATTCTCTGACAAATGGCAGTGTCTGCTTGCGTGAAAACCATAAACTTCGCCAGTTACTCATTTCATCTTCTCTTAGAGTTGCCATATGCTTTTATGAGTAACTGTTTGCTAGGGTGAACGTAATTTATGCAGCTTAGATTAAACGTTAGACGATAACGAACGCTAAACAGATTTGTAAAATACAATAAAGCGCAAAGAAGCATTTGTTGCAAATTTAAACAATGTTATATAAACAACGTGTTTTCCTCTTCATTTGATGGTAATAATTTTTAAAATTTCCTAACTTCGACTATGAGGGTGAATTGCTATCTTTTATTTTACTCTTCAATGTCTGAGAGAATAAATGTTCTTACCTAACAGGGAATGGGGTGGGGGAGGAAAGATTGGGAAAGACTCCTCACCTACGAATTACATTTAGATTACATTACATACGAAAATAAACATATTATAAATTAAAAAAGTACTTCACTTCAACGCGTTTCCTTTTCTAAGCTCTTCTTTCTTTTCTACCACACCTGTGTGCACAGTTTCTGTACATTGCGCAGTATTGGTGCAACCACTTCGTACAAAATAAGCAATTTTCTTCTCTTTACTTTACTTTTCTTTTGTTCCGTAATAATTTTCAGAGCGTTTCATGCAGTTACTCATTCGAGTTGCTCTCGTGGCATCACACGTTGGATGTTGAAGAGATTTTTAAAAAGTTTTCTTCTTAAAAAAAGCTTCAAAAACATTCTTCAAAGTTTACGTTAGTTTTATATTTTCCTTATTTTACGTCACTTTCCCTCCACTATTGGTTAATCGCTACGATGAGGATGAATGGTAATCAGATGAAATTGATGAAGGGAGTCTTACATCTAGGCGCAGGCTGAGATTCGAAACCAGAACCTTCGGTGATGAAATCGTGAGTCGAGCACTTAACACACTAGGCCACCGAGGCAGCTATTAGGTTTTAAAAAAATCATGTTAAGAAGATCATCAAGAGTCAGTATTTCTTCAAAATAAAAATAATAAAATCTGTTTCTATATCGTATATTTTAAGAAAGAAGAAAACTGAATTGCACAAATCTTGACAAATTAGGTGGGGCATCTCTTCCGACTCGAGGTGGGGAATCTCTCCTTTTTGTACGGGAGAGATGCCCCAGCAGCGATTAATTTTACCCTCTCCCGGCTGTCTCTAGAGCAAGGTCGCGCGTAACAGCAGATAAGGGGGCAATCGAGTGGGCACTGCGAAGCAGTACACGCTGCTCGAAGGCTGATAACTGCAGCAGCTTCCCCCGCCCCCCTGTCACGCAATACCGTTCCCTCTCACGTGTTCTTTGGTGCAGTCCTTTCGCGTCACTACTTGCGCAGAGACTTGTTTTCGTTCGCTTGCTCCAGAGATACCCGAGGCAGGGTATGCCAAAAGCTAAGAAAGATGGCCGACATCGCACAACAAGTAAAAATGGAACACCCAGGCATGTGTTCTTATTCATGGGACAAGAATATAGACTCAAACACACAAATCCCGTGCGTAAGTAGATATGTTCCAATTTCCAGGAAAATATGACACTACAATCAGACTCCTTGAAACTCAAATATGACAGAAAGTTATATAAAATTTGTAAATTCAACAATTCAACGTTCCTTTGTGGAAAATGTTGAAAACATAGCGCAATGTACGTATCTTTTAGGATACAAAAACAGAACATATAGTTGTTTTTATTTATTCACAAAATAAAAATTTGGAAATTATATTATAATTATATGCTATTGTAATAAAAAATATAGCCACGGTAGCTCAGTCAGTATGGCGTGTGACTACAATGCAAGAGGCCCGGGTTCGAAGCCCGGCGAGGGAAAGCCGGTCTATTTTCCACCTGTTCAAGTGGCTCCGGTGCCCACCCAGTATGTTTGTACTTTGGGGCAGTTTCTATATCTACCCTTAGAGCCCTATTTTGTCCTTTGGGGCAGTTTTGTATCTATCCTTCGTCTTCCCCTCCTTATGATCTTGATATCATCCTATCAGATATGAGCCAGTGAGCAAGTGGTTGTTGTTCATATTCTAATTGGAGGTGATGGAACATCTTCAACATCTTCCTGTGTTCAATTTACATCGAAATATCTTTAGCGGATCATGGCAACCGACTTTCAAAAATGAAACATGGGGACAAATAATCACAGTGATTATCAGCATCTTCAGTCAGAAATTCTATGTTAGGTGGAATGATACTCATAATTTTTCCTGGCTTCTAAGAGTTTTATAAAATATGCAAAGTTGAATTTTCTAAAGAAATATAATGAATAATTCGAATTTGAAAAGTATTTTTGTACACCTGTATGGTAATATAAAATCTGCCATTTCTGTAAGAATATCCATTGAGGAGTCAACTCACCATCTTGCCATCAAAGGTTCTGGATTCGAATCCCAGTCAGACACATGTGATCCTTTGAGAGTGTCCTTTTAAAAATTTCATCTAATCATTAATCAAATTCAGTACCATAATTAGCTAACATTGTTTCATTTTCCTTACCTTTTACAACAAATAAAAGAAGAGTGAATTATGAAATAATAACATCAATTTTTAATGTTTTAGTAATATAGAAAAGCTTATAAATCTTATAACACAATTGAAATTATGTATAGAATATAGTTCCGGACAATAAAATAGAATTTTGAAGTAATCATTATTGAAAGATAGTGAAAAAATAATATTATATTTGAACAATATCACATACATGCATTTCAACCTGGTCCCAAAATCAAATTATGCTAAAATTGGCAACGTGTCTTCTTGGATACGTTCAAATTTCACTCCATAAATTTAGCCAAATATAATAGATGCGGCTATATTTTCTATCTCTTATGTTTTACAGCACATTTCTGTTAAATATTCAACAAAAAATACATGAAAATAGTATATGGAAATTACAAATGAAATAAACCTACAATAATGCTGCAGAATGCCTTATTGTTGTACGCCATCTTGCAGCAAATAATATTCCATACTTCCTTGTATGTTCTACAAAAACTCAAAACATGGCATAACTCACCTGGATGAAACTTTGCAAGTAACTTGTAAGACCCATTGCAACTTCTGCGAGAAATCTCAATATGCTGGCCGTATAAATGCTCCTATATTATATGTATCTTGAGAGATACATTCTCCCTTTAAGGGTTAAGCCCATGTCTCAAAACAATTGCGAAAAATGCTGACAATTCCCTTAAATCGCCTTGCAACACCTATAGAAATTAATTCAGCCGGACGAAAGTTCCACTGTGGGTTCTTTTGTTTCAGACTGAGAAAATGCACTTAACGATAGATCGCTCTAGTGACTCTCTCCAACCATTGCGAAGGATAGGATGCAAGTGCCCAGAACTTGAGCGAGCGTGTATATGTGTGTGTTGTGTTTCTCTTATAATTTCTTAATGTCTTCTTTTTTGAATTTTTGATGAAATACTCCCGTCACTCTTTCTTTCTCTCTCCGAAACGTTCCACTCACTTTCACAGGCGATACAAAATCTGAAAGTATGATTAGTTCTCTAGAACGTTGCAAGCACTGAGGAGATTAGTAAAGATTTATTGTATAAGTTAAATATACAGGGTGTCACTTTAATGGCGCCCACGGACCACAGAAACGTATAGAGGACATCAAAACAAACAACTTTTCTCGTTGGTGCGTTGTTTCGGCGTTCAAAAAAAGCCCGTTTTGCCGCCTGGATGCCGGCAACCAAACACAACATTTGATTGCATTTGAGACGTAATTTCCCGTCGTGAAGCGATACGTGCCAGGGTTGCTAAGAACACACATATTCTGTGAAAAATTACATAGCTATAACCAGACACATTATGTACCGTAAGACAAAGCGAGAAAACGCGTTCAGTAACCCAACAGGAAGTGAACCAACGATACGAAGAATGGTACAAAAACAAGGTATTCAAAAGGAAGTGGTAATATCGAATTTTGTCTCAGCCTACATGCCTATTTGCAAGTCTCGTTGCAAAGTTGGCATCTACAGTTTAGTCTATCCACTTCGTCCTTCTGATACTAGTTGTCTGTGACAAATTGAACAGTTGACAAAATAGAAATGACAGAACTCAAAAATCCAAAGGTAAGGTAAGTAACACTTAATGTAATGTGTATTCACAACATAATACGGCAAGGAACAAAAATATTATTAGTAGTAAAACAAGCTCTCCGACGGCTGTGTTTATCTACGCACCGGATACACATGTAATAGTTTGCTTGTTAATATGGCTGATATTCCCTCCTGATTCATGATTAGGTTGTTACTGTGGTTGTACAGTGGGATCCATTAGTATTACTGTGCAAATTGTCCATCACCATTTTATTTGACCCAATAAGAGCTTCAAGAATTAAAATGAAACTCAAAACAAACTGTTTACACCAGCACACATAAAAATCCATCGCTTAAAAACACATAGGATGTAAGAGAAAAAGTAATATAAATAAGAAGGACAATTTGCACGGCAATACTCATGGATCCCTCTGTACCTTTTACATTATAACAACCTGAACCTCGGATACTTCCGTTATCAGCACCACAATATCACAACACATGTATCAGGACAAACGGATATACAATCCTGTAACGAGATTTGCAAATATTTGACATGTATCTGGGCATAAACAGCCAGATATAAAATGTAAGTCCAATAAAATTTGTTGTTGATGATACTTATATTTGACATGTAGGCTAAGAGACAAAATCAGATATTACCACTTCATTTTGATAAGTTAATGAGTTGTTTTTCTACCATTTTTGGTATTGTTGGTCCACTTCCCTCTTCCCTTGGATAAATTACTGGTCTTCTGGCTATTAAGTCGTGTTACCCTAGATGTTCGGTCTATTGGACGCGTTCCTATCTTTGTTTTGCAGCTCACAATGTGGTTGGTCATTTTTCACAAGATTTGCGTGTTCCTTGCAACACTGACTTGCACTGTTTCGCCGCAGGAAATGACGTCACAGATGCGATCAAATATTTTGTTTGGTTGCCAGCATTCGGGCGGCAAAACGAGCTTTCTTGGTCGACTGTAGCACCGAAACGACGAACTAATGAGAAATATGTTACTGAGAAAATTTGTTTGTTTTGATGTTCTCTATATGTTTCTGTGGTACCTGGACGCCATTTAAATTACATCCTGTATATATAGTAACATAAGCTGAATATTAAACATAAACAATGCTGCAAAATTGGCAGCAAATGATGTGGGGAAACAAATCTTATCCAGGCAGCATATTAAATATGAAAAATCGTGTTCTACACGCAAGTTAATGTTATTAAAAATTTGCATTGTTCACGTTCATTGTCAGTGTAGTGTACATTCTAATTATAAACTCTCGAATACTTACATTAAATTGTTTTGCATATCAGCGAGACAAAAGGAGAATTTCCATTTGTATACACACGTGTGAAACATATTGAATGGTGATGTTGTGATCAGCGCTGAGAAACAGAAGACACAGTACAATCGCTTCAAGAAATAAAAAAAATGTAAGTTACTTGAATCAAAGGTTACGTAATATACAACTTCTTTTTTCTATATTTTTTCCAAGAGTTTAAACCTTAATCATTCAAGCAACTAATAACATTATTTATATGTCTTTAATACAGTAAAAGATCATTCATCATACACCACGAATATTGACATAAGATATTCATGCGCCAATTCAACGATACGATCTTCAATGGAGTGGAAGATTTCTTTTAAAAAATATTCAAAGCACGAATGAAAAAGAGACTAAGTTTATTACGGTGATTCAATACTTATCGATCAAACTGTCATTGAGGTCAAAAAGAAAAAAAAATGCTCGTTCTGTCAAGGACGTAGGAATAGGGGGGGAGATAGTATTTTACCCCCCCCCCGGTCGCGTACTAAAAATGATACATTGTTTTTTCCAACTTATGTTTCGTTTTGAGAAAATAGAAAAATATCTTTACAAATGTTAAATGTACACGGACTCAACTTGTAGCTACCAGAAAGAAATATGTGACAGAAAAATCTACGTGCAGATAAGAATGACAGCCACGTCTCCGCAAATCAAGCATAAGGTGGAATTATCCCCATAAGAATTCGAAGCTTCGGTTTCCAGTTTTCCTTTGTATCTACCAGGTTTTGGTGTGGTCGGTGTGAAACAATGAACCCAGCGTACACCAATGGGAAGGGAGGGGGGCAGGGAACAACTTGATTTTAAATGGTTGGTTGATTTGTTGTTTTAAGTCCACTTTATGCACAGAAAGGCTAATCAGGACTGGACCGACATTTTAAAGTGGGATCCGAACCACTGTGCCATGTGCCTCCAACGGGTATTGAGCCCGGGAACCCTTGATTACAAGACAATGACGTTACCACTTGATTTTAAATCTATTCTTTTCCATCTACCGTGCGTCCATTTCGATCTTCAGCCGAGAGATTGGGAGAAGCGTGGCGGACGTCGCTGACGGAGATGCCGACATTTTCGGCCTGTAATGCCCGCTTATTTTTATGGACATATCCAGACATTTATATGAATATTATGAATATTGCAAAACGAGCACTAACTAACTAACCTGTGTTATAAGAGTTGTTCAAAGTGATGTCCACCTACATTCACACATTCCTGGCATCGTTTGATGAAATTTTGATACACACCCAAAAGTTCTTCTTCCGTAATTCTTCCAAGTTCTGCCCTTATATTGTCTTTTAGTTCGTCGATGCTATGAGGGTTACTTCGGTAGACTCTATTTTTTAAGGTTCGCCACAAATAAAAGTCACATACGGTAAGATGTACTATACGTACAGAAAATAAATGCTCGGTTGATGGTGGCGTTGCAAGCAAAACTTCAAAGATGAAAAATTTTGAGGTCAAGTGTGAGTGAACACATCATTCCCACCTCAAGTTTTTTTAAACTAAGATATTCTCTTTTCTGTGAGTTGCATCCCAATAATGTATTCTATAAAAATCTCCATGGGTGGCAGAAGGTAAAAAATGTATTGGTCTGGAGAAAGAACTACATCTGAAAGAAAATAAGCGAAAAGAAATTCACGTCGCCAGTAGTGAAACAATTCGAAAACTTACATGATAAGTAAATAAATGCCCACTAATAGAAGGTGTAGGTGAGTTTGTCGGCCCCCTTGGTGGAGTGGTTACCACATCGCGCTACTACTCCAGGGGTCCCGGGTTCAAATCCCGGCTCGGACATGGATGTTTGTGATTGTCTGTCCTGAAAGTCCTGAAAGAGAAATTTTAGTGAAATGATATGAGTAAATGAAGTGTGATGAGGGAAGCTTCCGCTTAGAGGCTTTCCTTTTTTTTTTAAAAAAAAGTTAGAGGTTAGTGTTACGGCTTCACGCTCTGAAGCATGCGTGTTCGAGCGTGGTTAGAGATTTTTTTTATTTTTTAAGTTTCAAATGAGGTACCAACATGTGTGTGTTCGAATCCGCATTTAGACAGTGATTTTTTAAAGATCTGTAACCACAGCACGCATTGTTAATCAATGATTTCATCTGCTAATTTCGAAAAGCACCTTAGATTTTTTCTTCTTAAATAAATAAATAATAAATATCCCATGGTGAAGAGCCCTCCAAGGACCTTGGTCTATCTCCCGACTGCCAGCCTCCCTCCCAGAATCCTACATAAAAGTGTGGAGAATTTCAACCGTAAATGGGGTAACATAGAGTCAGCACATCGAACCCTCAGGCTTTATAGGAGATTTCCGATACCGGGTTACGCTACTCACTCGTAGCTCCCCAAATTCCTCACGATGGTGGGTTGCTTCGAATTGAAAGGTTGTGTTGAAGGTGAGCTCCGGAGTGCGGCAGTGCCAGATTTCACGATGGGGGTAGATCTCGTCACATGGCGGGTGCGAATCGGGAGGTGCGGCTTCAGAGGAGGAAAGAGGAGGCTGAAAGAAAAGGAACCCGAGATGAACGGATTCTTCGCATACGGTGTGGTGGTGTTGGTGCTACTTCTACGGGCAGGGGTAGAACCCAACCCAGGACCTGGAAGATCGCTGGATGAACTTTATGTTTTGGTGGAAACAGGACAGGAGAGTCTCAAGGGAGAGATTCAGAAACTGGGAGAAAATATGCAAGTTCTCATGAACAAAAATAGGGAGCTGGAGGAGTTGTTAGCAGTGGCGAATAGGCAAACTGAGTGGTTATTTGATAAAGTACATGAACTAGAAGCGAAAGTGGACGCTCTGGAGAACCAGTCCAGAAGATCAAATCTAGTGTTCTACAACGTGCCGGAAAGTGAACATGAAACCTGGGAGGACTCTGAAGCAGCGCTGAAGAGAGTATTAGATGACAAGGTAGAAACGGCCGCAGGAGACAGGATATTCGAACGGGTGCACAGGCTGGGTACGACAAGGGACAAAACTAAGCCGCGGCCATTAATCGCAAGGTTCGCTCATTACAAAGACAGATCTGCAGTGCTACGTAGGGCGAAGGATCTTCGTGAGGCAGGAGTAAGTGTGGCGGAAGATTTTTCTTATGAAACCCGCCAGTACAGACGGAAACTGAAAATATACATGTCCCAGGCTAGAGATGAAGGGTGCAGAGTGCAACTGAAATTCAGGACCCTCTACGTTAATGACAGACCGTGGACGTTGGAAGAGCTTCAAAGGAAAGAGGAGAGTAGAACCAAGGACGGCAATCTGGCAACGTCGCCTCGTGAAGAAAGGAACTTCGCAGGAGCGGGGACATCTAGCCAGGACGGACCCCCGCGGGGTGCTTCCGAGAGGGACCTACGTCTACGCGAGGGACGTACGCCGCCAGGACCCCGCTGGGTAAGAAGAATTGTTCAATGAGATAGGTGGACGCCGGAAGGAGAGGAGGGGAGCAGTATTGACCCGTCGAATCCTTCGGAGCTGCAACCGAAATCAGTGCAACCGCCGGAGGGAGACAAGGATGATTCTGGACACTTCCAAGATGCAGGTGAGGGAACTTTCTCTTTAGTCCAAAATGTGGAACGCTATGTCAACGACCCCAGGTTGCGAATCCTAACCTGGAATATCGAGGGTCTGGAGAAGAGGGTGCGTGACGAGAGTTTTATGGAATTTGTTCAGCAATTTGACATTCAGTGTTATACGGAAACTTGGGGAAGGTCTAATAGTGTTCCAGAGTCACTGGGGGAGGGGTTCTCGAAAGTCACGTGTAGAAGGGCTAATAGGAGTAGCCATCCGGGTGGGATAGCAATCAAATTTAAACAAAAATGGAAAAAGTTCATAAAATCACTAGATATTAATTATGAGGGGATGCTGGGGATTCAATTTTCGGGGGGGGGTCATCTCTGAACTTCATGCTAATAGCAGTATACAGGCAACCACCGGGGTCAAAATTCTACTCAGAACAGTTTTTCGAAAACCTTGGAAACTATTTGCTGCGTTTGGGGGAGGATCACCCGGGAATCAGCATCGTAGTCACGGGCGACCTGAATGCTCACATAGGGGGGAGGAAGATCCTTGGGACACTTACCGAGAGATCGATGGGGACCAAATGACGGATGACAGAATGTATTTGGGACACAGGCGAGAAAGCAGGGACAAAACTTTAAACGCGGGGGGGAGGGCGCTGTTGGATCTCTGTGCGATACATAGGATGCAGATATTAAACGGCAATCGCATCATATGCCTCTCGAATTCTCCCTCCAGTACAAAATAAACGGGAAGGCAGTTTTCAATAACAGTAATACGAAACTCAAGACAGAGCCGGGGAAAAATATACGTAAATACATATGGACAAAGGATGGGGAGGAACGATACGTGGGTTTTATGGGGGATGACATAACAAAAATGATGCGTGAACGCATGTGCGCAGCCTTTGACGAATCCAATATAGATGAAGCGGTCCAGCTGGGATATCATATCTTTGAACGTGCAGGAAGAAATATGGTAAAGGGAGGGGGAAGGGGGACAGGCCTGCAAAGACAGGGTGGTACAACGGGAAGTGTAAAGCGATGAAAAAGAAACTAGATCACGCGTTAAAAGGGTATAGATACGTAAATAGCATGGAAACCACAAACAATTATATATCGAGCAGAAAGGCTTATAATAACATTTTAACGGAAGAAAAGGAGAAATGGGAACAGGGAAATTTTGAAGATATAAAAAAGGCCGTAGCAGAAAAGAATAACACCGCTTTGTGGGGCATATTACGGAAATTACGGGGACAAAAGAGCAACTGGGCACATACTGAACCTTACATTTGGGAAGCACACTGTCGTCGGGGGGAAGGGGGCCACCACGCCTAGAAGTTACGCGGGAAATATACTTTTTAGGGGATTTCGTTCCGATTCTCGACGAAGATATAGGGGTCGATGAGATAAAAATGGCGATAAGGAAACTGAAAAAGGGGAAAGCGGCATTGACTACATTTGGGGCGGAATTTTTCAAAGCCAACGAAACTGACATTCATGTGGTGGATGCACAAAGCAAATTAATGGACAAGGTTTTTAAAGAGGGGTACTTTCCGAAGGAGTGGGCAAGCTCCATAATCTGTCCTATTTATAAAGGGAAAGGGGACAGAAATGACGCAAACAATTTCAGGGGCATTTCTTTATTACCTATATGGAGTCAAATTTACACACACATCTTAAACCGTAGGATCCAGAAATGGACAGAAATATTCGACAAAATTTCACCACTACAAGCGGGCTTCAGGAAAGGGTACAGCACGTTAGACAACATATTCATATTACAAACTCTCGTACAGAGGAAAATAAAACAGAAGCGGGGAAATATACGCATGTTTCATTGATTTTGAAAAAGCATTCGACAAAGTCCATAGGGATATTTTGTGGGGAAAATTGTATGAGAAGGGAATGTCCGCGCGCATGATCAGAGCATTGCAAGCAATATATGAGAGGGTACAATTCGGAGTAAGATGCGAAGGAAACCAAGTCTCGGCACTGCAGCCTTCGCTCAGGGGACTCAAACAAGGATGCATCCTTTCACCAGTGCTATTTTCACTTTTCATAGATTGGGTAGCGCATGAAACTAAAATGGACCAGGATTCTATCCCATGTATAGGAGTGCAAAGTATACCAGTCCAGTCCAGTCCGAGACAATAGAGGGTCTTCAAAGGGGCATAGATAGCATATATGAGGGGTGCATCAAATATAAAATGAAGGTAAACATTAAAAAGACAAAATTTATTGCTTTCAAAAATGGCTACATATTTAGCAGACAAGAGACATGGACATACGGGGGAGAGCGGGTTAAAAACTTCACATACCTGGGGGCAACACTCTCCATGACAGGGAGTTGGACACACCACATAAGGGCAAGAAAATCTAAAACAAAATTTGCAATAGAACAAGTCATAAGGACAATAAATAAGGCACCATCAAATGCCTTTCCCGGTCATTCAAAACCTCTATTCATCAGTAGTGTTAGGTACATTAAATTATGGAATAGAACTTTGGGGGTTAAGGGGGGACAACACAATAATTGGCATACAAACATAATTTTATAAGAGAGTAATTGGCGTAAGCAGAGGCACGGCCAACTGTGGGATTCTTAAGGAATTGGGCCTGAACAGAGACGCGGTACAAGCACGGATGAGGGTTGTTAAATATTAGATGCGATTATCACAAGAGGGCCAAACTACGCTGAGGGGCCAATGTTTGGAAATACAGACAATAGAGGATAACGTTTACAGCTGGGGCCTGGAAGTGAAAAATCTCATATAATAGCGGAATGGGTTGGGTATGGGAAGAGGGAGGAAGGGGGGGGGGCATCTCAACAGAAAATCAAATCAGGGACAGGTTACTCGACATAGACAGACAAGAAATAATAGCAGACTGCCAAACAAAGACCTCAATCAGGGAACAGCTAAGAGTAAGAGAATGGGGGAAAGCGAAATATATCCAGGTTGTGGGAAAAAATGAAAGAGGCGCGCTGGCATGGTTCAGATTAGGGGGATGGAAACAACTAAGAAAGAGAAACGAAGCAGGGGAAACGATATGTCCTTTGTGCGATGGGGAGGAGACGAACAAGCATATCCTACTGAACTGTCCTTCTACACGTGACCTAAGGGACAAATGGATGAAAAACTTAACAGGTAGGGAGGTGATAGAAGTGGTAGACGACAGAATAAAGATAAAAGAAGCGGGGAAGCAAGTGGGGAAATACCTGGGGGAAGTAAGAGAACGGCGGGGGAAAGCTATTAGAGAAGGCAACGAAATGAGTGATCATGCTCCAGACGAGCCATCTTTATAGTGTAAGTGTGTGTAAAGCAAAATGTATGCGTGTTTTGGTGAGAGTGCAGGAAAAGAGAAGTGAGGAGAAAGACTGGAAGAAGAACTTCCGAGGGAGGGGAAGAATGTGTATATAGGGAACAAAGTAAGAGACAGCTTAAGAGACAGCTTAAACGAAAACTAAATGTAACAAAATAGTGTAGAAAAGTCAAAAATAAGTAGTGCGTACAGCCTATGGCTCGCACAAAAAGAAAATAAATCTAATATCTAATACAGAGGCCAAGAACCCACGCGGACTCGAACCCATGCCTGGCGTCCCTCAGTCTGATTTTTATATAGAGCTACTGATTTTAAAACACAATTATTATGTTAAGATCTGGACTCATATAAACTAATATGTTCTTAGCTATTTTTTGTTTTAAAAATTGATATTCTATTTATAACTCAACCAATATCTCTTTTTCAATAAAAGCTCGAATTTTTGACGTGGCTGCTAGGAATTTCTACATTAACGTTCCAATGTTTGTCGATCTTGCGTGATATGGAAAGCAAGAACTGTATGTCTCGTTCACATGCCTTTCCACATTTTGTAAGAAGTTTAATATCGAGTAGTTAGTCTCAAACCAATTACATTTTTATTAAAAAATAACAGTCGTGCCGATATGTGTAATTAAAGGTGTCGTGTCGTTTGCGCTGAGGGTTGGTTCTTATCGGTTCATTTCCGCCGTGACATATGTCAAGACCTTCCTAGGCTGGTTTTCCCACAATCCAGAGTGTCATCACCGCCACGCGCACGTGTGTTTATGGGCACATGGTGCATAGTGCATAAAATGGACTTAAAACATGACGTTACACAGCTGTGTTTAAACTGAAATGTTAAACCTATCCAGAGAGTCAAATATGAATTTACTTATTTCAAAAGACGTTACACAGGAACACTTGTATCAACTTTTTTCCACAACACAAAATACATAAATCAGCCTATTAACTATTAATAATTTATACACTACATAAAATCCTCGAACATCGCCCGAGCTTCTCTACTTCGAAAGAACACACTCAACACGTTTGTCCTTTTGATGTGTTGATATTTTCTTCTCTTCCAAGCCAATAGACCCAATTCTGGCATCTTAATTGCAGACAAATTTATCTTTGTTTCCACATTTAAGGCTTCAAGCAGCACGTAAACATTGGGTTATCTTTTCCCGATGACTTTGTTAAGCTTTGAATGCCATGACTCAACGACATTATTTGTCCTATGTCTTTGGTTGTAACAGTTCCACACAGATATTGGAACATGTTCGTTCTCCAACCACTGTTTCACGAAGTAGTCATTAAACACTGAACCTTTTGATCGAGTGGAGAACTGTCCATGATGAGTAGGAATCCCTCTTCAATTCTACAAATTGCTTGTTTAAAGTGGAAATTGCATCCAGAAATGTAAATAAGGGACGGCTTTCCCGTGCGTTGTGTCTATCATTTCCATATTCTCAGCCATCTTGTCGTCTCTCTCAAGTTTCAGTTTTACATTAATACTAATTTCCAAATGTAGATCCCTCATATATACTTTCATCTTATAGTAATTTACCAATCACCTTCCTTTTCAATCGAAGATAAACAGCCACAGCTGGGCAACATCATAAACACACGTGCGCGCGGCGGTAATGACACTCCGGATTGTGGGAAAACCCACCAAATGCGCAAATGACTCGGCGCAAGCGGACTCATTAATTCCATCCGAGGTATATACTAGTTGGCACTGCACTGTAAAACAAATTCTGCCTTTGACGAGAGGCGAACACAGGACTATTGAGATGTTTGGAAGTTATCATACCGACTTTTTTTTTATTTGAAACTATTACATATTATTGTGCATGTTATACATTTTAGGTCATTATAAAGTGAACATTACATTTAGGAAATTTGCATATAACATATCTCTTTTACAACGAGGGATCATTTGGTATTCCTGGTGCAGGTGATTGATAAATTGGGTGTGAAAATCTTGTTGTCTATATATGGATACAAAAAGAGCATATTGGCCTAAGAGCCATTGTACAGTGTGACGTTTTGTTCTTGGATAATATGCAAAGGAAGGATACAAAAGAATATCTACTGAAATGTTACGTTCTGATGTACGACAAATTGTACTCACAAGTTTTTTTTATATATCCATGATTTTTGGATTATTTGACATTCACTAAGCTTATGCACTAAATTATCTTGTACATTACATGTAGCACATATTGGAGTACTTTCTAATTTTATATCATAAGGTTTAAACTCCAGTGATAAATATTTGGTGTTCAATTATATACCAGGCTGATCTGACTCTTAACGTAAGGTGGCGTGCCTGTATATTATTCCATACTTCCCGCCAATTGACTCGTGGATTCCGATCTACAATTTTACACTGTTTTTGTGATAGTGCACACATTCATCTATATATTTTCGACGTCTCTTGCGTTGGAAAGATAGGAGATTGTATTAAAGCGTAACTGATATCCACTATTGTATTCTTACAATACCATAATCTGTCCGGAAGTCTTGTAACATCAATGGGGGCCTCCAATTGAATGTTGTCCAAGGCATGTCTCAGAACTTTACTAGTGAGGCTGTTAGGGTGTTGAATCAGTGTCGTTACATCAGCTTGAATACGTAGAGCCTGGCTTTTATATTCCACGTTCACAAGGTTCATTCCCCCTTCTGCATAGGGTAAACAAAGCGTTGCGTGATTTACACGCAAGATTTGACCGTTCCAGACAAACCAGTTCAAAGCACTCTTGAGCTTATTAATATCCAGTTGTCGCAACGGGAGGATTTTTGCTACATACCACACCTTGGAAAGAGCATACACCTTTACAAACGTCACTCTTGACTGTATAATAAGTATTCAAAATTTATTCACTTGTAGAACTGCTATAACACCATTTATCACTCTGTCATAGTTTAACTGGATCATTCGTTGTAGGGAATGCGCGAAAAGAATTCCAAGTATTTTTATCGTTGGAACAACATGAAATTCTCCTCTCTGAGGGTAAGTTATATCCGGGTTTAAATTCATAAGAGATGATTTATTTTGATTTACTGTGAGCCCTGAAAGGGAACCAAATTCCTGTAATACTTTAGACGTTGCAGCAATATCAGACTGCGTATTTATTAATACATTGACGTCATCAGCATAGGCCAACACCTTGATGTTAATAGATTGTATGGTGATGTCTTGTACTTGCTTTTCTAATGCAGAAAGGAGGGGTCTCAATGAGAAACAGAAAGCTATCATCGATAATGGGTCACCTTGTCTTACTCCCTTGTGAATAGGAAGTTCTCTTGTCATAAATCCATTTATTTGTATTTTGGATGTTGCGTTACTCTAAAGGCTTTTAAATGCTGACAAAAAATGTCCACGTATACCGTACTTTTGAAGCACATTAAATATGTAATCAAGGTGTACCGAGTCAAATGCTCTTTCAAAATCTATTGCTAATATAGCATTATCATGGTTATTGCTACTGACTGTATAACAGGTAAGCACTTCAAGAAGCGTTTGTAAGACATTTGTAATTTTCTTATTCATACCAAAAACATATTGTGTATCTCCAACAAGTTTTTCTACATAGGGCATCAGTCTGCCTAGCATACAGCGAGAGAATATTTTATAATCAGTACATAAGAGGGTAATGGGTCTATATTGACCAACTTCAGTGGGTTTCACACATTTTGGTATTAAAACTATAATCCCAGTATTTGAGGATTTTCCCATTTTATACCTTCGGAACACTGCATTTATCCATTAAGTTAGTGTTTTTCCCATCAACGTCCAAAATGTTTGGTAGAGTTTGTTTGGTATCCCATGCAGACCAGGTGCAGAAAACGGCTGCCCCGACTTAACCGCTCGGAATACTTCTTCGCTTGTGTAGTCGTTATTTAATTGCTCACGTTCCTCATCGTCAAGGACCTCGGACAAGGATTCCAAGTTTTACGTCAAATCTACATTATGTGTTATTGGTTCGGAAAATTGATTCTCAAAATAGTTGTAAATTCTGTTACGTATTTCCGGGGCTGTTTTTATTTTAGTTCCAGAATTATCGTTTATTTCACTAATGAATTGTCACTTCGCATTGTGTCTTTCTTGCAGCACATGGCTTATAAATGCAACCTCTTCTTTATCAAAGTGGGGGAGTCTGCTACGAATTTTTACACCTTGTCGTCTTTCAGCTGTCATTCTCAGCAGTACAGCTTGTACATGTTTTACCTCTGTTTGCACTTGTTTCCCTTCAGTTGCTTCATGAATAAGTTCACGCAGCACACGGTAATAAAAATTATATTTATTATTCCGGTCACTAGAACGTTCCTTACAATAACTAAGACAATACCGTTTTATGCCCGGTTTAAGAATTTCATCCCACCACCGAATTATATCACTTTGTCTGGTACGGTGTGCTTCCCATACATTCCATTGGTCCTGAAAGGCTCGTTGGAAATTTGCACCTGTAAGGGTAGAAGCATTTAATTTCCAGTAGCCATACCCTCTAGGTACTATTGGTATATCCACATTTATCGCCGTGATTACAGCACTATGGTCTGAAAAACAAGTGTATGTTATACTAAGTGACTTGATTTGTTGGCGTAAATGTGGTGTTACTTAAAATCGATTTAAGCGGGAGGCACAATTATTACGAATGTACGTATACCCTTTCTGTCCAAAATATTTGTCATTCCATACATCTGTAAAATTGAACCATTTACTAATTTTTGCAAGAAATTGGAGGTATTAAAGCCAGGTCTTTGGTCCTGATGATGCAGGACACAATTGAAATCGCCCCCGCAAATTATATGCTCTCTTGTACCCTGCATTTCAGTCGCGACATCCGTCGCAAAAAACGCATCCCTCTGTTTCCTAAATGGTGTCCCTGAAGGTGCATATAAATTATATTCCCAAACATAAGCTATTTTTGCTGAGATAAATCTTCCATTGGGATGGCACATCACATTTGTAATCGGTACAGTGTTACGTACTAACAGGGCTGTTCCTGTCGCTTGATAGGTCGCATTATTATAGACTAATAAGTTTGGGGGGAGGTTAAATGCTGTTATTCCACATTCTTGAAGAAGTGCTATATCTAAAGATGATTGTAGGAAAAATCTCCTAGCACCTCCTGTTTAGTAAAAGATCGCATTTTGTTAATATTGATCGTGGCTAAACGTAGAGTAGACATCATGTATACAATTAACAGAAATTTAAGAACTAAGGTTACCCAATACTTTGAATTACACATTTTGCCCAGAGGACACTAATATTCGTACACTGTATTTCCACTCACTTCCATGCACACGAAACATAAACATTGCATATGTGCACGGTACCTCGTGCAAACACATGATCAAGCATCATATACCTTTACTCATTTTACATATGCTATTTCTGACTTTCATTTTTACTTGCACCCACACATTCACAAGACACACTAGGGGAAACACTGAATTTGGATCCGATCACAGGTTGTGAATCAACACCCGGGGTCAAATTTGTCACACTTTGGGATCTGGTTATACGCACTGGGGAGGGGATTATTGCCTGCTGCTTCACATTCTTCTTGTGGTGGGGGTTAGGTGCCACACTTTGTTGTAGTTTTTCCTTCTTCAACTGCTTCTGTTCCTGGAGTCAGTAGTATGTTTGAAAACATTTATTTTGTATTTATTCATTTTACCCCAATTTCAAAAGAAAAATAGATGTGTTGGTAGTGATTTTGAGTTATTTGCAGTGCAGTACAGTGCAGTGTAGTGCAGAGTATATTCAAATGTGTAATCTGATTAATTTACGTCTGAAATGTAGATACTAATTTAAGTTATTAGTAGTGCAGTATATATAAATATTTCCCAAATATATATATTCTGATTAATTTACCTCTGAAATGTAATATAATATTTTTAGAAGAAACTTATAAAAATATATATGCATGTACCTCGATGTGTAGAATACTAATAAGATATAACTTTACAATTAACTTTTATTAAGTATAAATTGTTCTAACATTTTTTTTAAAAAAAATTGAATATATAAAACCTAATATTTAAAAAAATATATAAAACCTAAGAAATTTTATTTTTAAATATTTTAATATATAAAATCTAACATTTTTTTAAAAAATATATATTTTATATATATACAAATTATATAAAAAGAATAACAAAACATGAATATCAAAAATATTAAATTTAACCAAAAACAACAAAAAAATATATACAAAAACTTATACCACATCAGACATAAATGATGAAGGCTCAGATATTCCAAATTTTCTAGCTAAACTGAAAGAAAAAATTATAGATGCAATTCAAAATAAACTTAAAAGATGTTCTCTCAAAATATATTTTAATCTATTCTCTATGTATATTATTTCTCATAGTGAAAAAGAACAATACATTCATCGTACTCGTGTGTTAACTTTACACAAAAATGATATTTCTTTTTGTATGATATGTATGATAAAATTTGTGAAGAACTTAAATTAAAACAACAACAGTTCCAAGGAAGAGGATCAGGATGGCGATTGTGTGATACAAATCATAAACTTGAATTAAAAATAGCAGAATATGGCCCTCTTGGTGGATCTAGTTATATTCAATTACCTGACCAGATTTACAACAAGAATGCTGTAATAAATATTCAAAATAATGACAATAAATATTTTTTATGGTGTCTCATGGCCTATTTTCATACAGCATCTGACAATAAACATCGTGTCTCTAATTACAATTATTCTGAATATATAGCAGAGTTTAAAAAACCTATGTCAGGCATAAAATATCCAGTAGATATCTTAGCTATCAATCAATTTGAAAAACAATATGAAGAATACTACATTCGACCAATAGCCGTGCATGTTTATGGTATTCATAAATAAAAAAAAAATATGTACTGCGTCACCATCCACCAGCAGATGGTGCAGACATTATTAGATTATTATATGTTACAGAAGGAAACAAGAAACATTATTGTCTCATACAGGATCTACCACGATTGGTGAGAAAACAAATAACATCATACACAGCTAGAATAGCAATATGTGATAGATGCTTGTCAAAATTTGATGGAAAGGGTGGGAAAACATGTGAAGAGAAATTAGAGGAATATATTAAATATTGTTCTCTTTACCCTTCTGTGACTTATGATACTTTATGCAAAAGTGTAAAATTTAGTAATTATAAATCATTGGTACGATATCCATTTGTAATTTATGCAGATTTTGAAACAATACAAGAACCAATAGCAACATGCATCCCAGATTCGAATGCATCAAGTACAACACGTACAATTAAACATAAAGCATGTGGTGTTGCACTAAGACTGATAAAAACATATGAAAAAAATAGTTCAGAAGTTTATATTTATCGAGATGAAGATGCAGCCGAAAAATTTATTCAAAAACTTTAAAGGTGGGTGAAAACGTATGGTCCAAAATTACATAATGAAATACCAATGAAGGATCTTACACCACAACAAAAATGGGAATATGATAATACTTTAAGTTGCAAATACTGTAATAAATATTATTTCTGATAGTGAAAAAAGGAAACACCACAACCATTTCAATGGAGAACATATCTATACAATTTGTAATTCATGTAATTTTGCAAATACAGAAACCTAACTTTATTCCAGTGTTTATTAACAATTCACAAATTTTTGATACACATTTATTTGTCAAAAATTTGGCATATGATGCAGAGAATATTAATATTATACCACACAGTAAAAATAAATATATTGCCATAGAGAAAACTATCAAATTAGAAAATGGAAAAAAAAGTTGTTCTTAGATTCCTGGATTTGTATCAGTTTCTTTTCAGCAGTTTAGCTACTCTGGTGAGTCAGTTAACCAACGAGGAATTTGTTCATACAAAAAAATATTTTGGTGAGGATAAGATAGAATTGCTGAAAAGAAAATGCATCTTCCCATATGATTACATGGATGATTTTAAAAAAAATTAAAGAGACACAGTAACCATCGAGATATAAATTTTATAACAAACTTCAGGATGAAGAATGTAGTGAGGAAGATTATCAATATGCACAGAGAATCTGGAAAACACTAGATTGCAAAACAATGGGGCATTATCATGACAAGTACTTGATTTTAGATACTCTCCAGTTGGCTGATGTATTCGAAAATTTTCGAGATCGTTGTTTTAAATTATATGAAGTAGATCCTGTTTTTATGTACACAACACCCGGTTTATCCTGGCAGACTATGCTTTTCAATACTAAAGTTAATATTGGTCTTATTAATGATATTGACCAGATCATGTTTGTTGAATCTGGTATATGCAAAAGCAAACAATAAATGTTTATCTAGCTACAATCCTTGTCTACCATCAAAATACATATTTTACATCGGCATGAACGTCTTATATGCGTATCTCATGACTCAATCATTGCCAATTGGTAATTACGAATGGATGAGCGAGAAAGAACTTGAAGACAGGGATTTCCTAAATTGGTCTGAAGATCATCCAGAGGATTGTTTCTTGAAAGTTGATTTAGAATATTCATCTCATCTCCATCATGAACACCATGGATTAGCTATGGCACCAGTTTCTCAGGTTCCAGGTACAGAGGAAAGAAAATTGATATTATCTTTTGAAAATAAATGCAATTATGTACTTCATTATCGACTGTTAAAATATTACTTGAAGCAAGGTATGAAACTTACCAAAGTCCATGAAGGGTTAAAATTTAAACAAAAAATGGTTAAAATCTTATATTGAAAAAAATACAAATAATCGAATACAAACAAATTCAAAAGTTGAACAAAATCTTTATAAATTAAAGAATAATGCAATATTTGGAAAAGTTTTACAAAACAATAGGAAGCATGTAATATGTAATTTAGCGTCTGATCCAAAAAGAATTTAAAAACTAGTTGCTGATCCTAGATTCAAGAGTTTTACAGAAATCTTTGATAGCAATCTAACTCTTATTGAAAGAAGAAACAGTAATTTAAAGGTTAATGTGCCAATAGCTGTAGGTACTGCAACTCTTGAATTGGCTAAAATAGAAATGTATAAATTTCATGATATTACGAAACTTAGATACAAAGATAAAATTGAAATAGCGTACATGGATACTGATTTATATATGTAATAGAAACAACTGATTTATACAGTGATTTGCTTTCTATGAAATAATATTTTGATTTTTGTAATTATCCAAAAAAGTATCGATTACACAATCTCGAAAACCACATGGTCCCTGGGAAAAAGAAAGATGAGGCAGCAGGGTCTATAACAACAGAATTTGCTGTTCTAAGACCAAAAATGTATTGCCTAAATATTCATGGCAAAGAAGAAATTAAAAAAGCTAGGTGTGTAAATTGACCATGAATAAGAGATTTTAAAATGAAAGACTTTTAAGAATGTTTATTTGAAAATAAAATAAAAATGATGTCTGCATGTCAATTGACTAGCAACTTGGAAGGTGTACATACTACAAAAAAATAGCTCTTGATGGCAATGATAACAAATTGCAAATATTAGATTGCAATGTCCATACTAGAGAATATGGACACTATAACACAAGTAAACAATGTGATAAATGTTTATGAATTAAAAATTATTTTTAAATGGTATTAAAATTGTTCTATTTTTATTATATTATATTAGATATTAATATTATATTTTTCTAACATTCTTTTCTTATTTATTGTAAGATCTATTTGCAGAGTTAGGTGGTGTAGAGTAGCATTAAGGCTAAATTTTGTTCTGAAGTGAATAAATAAAAATATATTGTATTCTATTTTATTCTATTAAAATTGTTCTATCACTCTCTCATTCTTTACATCATATATATATGATTTCTCTACAATTAAAATTGCATTGCATATGGTATTTTCGAGTAAAGTTTCATGAAACTCACATATTAACTTAATATTTGTTCGATCATTAATAACTACCAATTTTCTTTTTGATGCATTTTACGCATTTATTACATTGGTCTGTGAATTATGAACTCGTCTGGATTAAAATACATATCGATATTTCCTTCAGTTACCCTCTTAAATGCACTAAATGCTTATATACATTTTTAATTTTACAATTATCACACTGGCTGTTATCTTTTACCTGATTGTCATCTCTCCCTGTTTGAAACAATACAGCTACAAACTCTGGCATATCGTATTGTAGAGATTGAAACTGATTAGTAATATCCAATACAAAGAATTTATCCTCCACTGGCCTCTGTATACATTGATATGTATAAAATTGTATCGGAATTTGAGGATTTTTCAAAATGTTGGCTTTGTATTTGAGAGCATAATTCGATTCATATTCAACTCTAGGCATGCGTAACTCCATAGACTGAATCACACATTTTGCAGCTTCGGGTAAACTAACGTCATTGGCAGATCCATCTGGATTCAAAGTTTTGTATCTCATTATCGAATTATGATCATTGGGTGATCTGCGAAATATGATACTTAAACCACCTTTCCACATAATTTCCTTATAATCAGAGAAAAAGCCAAATAGCAATCTCATGGGGAACAGTACTGTGTGACTTTTTGCTTCAATTTTTGTTCCAGCCTCGAATCCACCAACTTTATAATATACACTCTCTGATTTGGATAATTTTAATGTCCCCACCGTAGTGGATGTAATTCCAGGATAATCAATTCTGTCTATGACTGTACCATGCTTTCTGATTTCAATTTGTGAGAATAAAAATGGAACAAAATTATCTATAAGTTTTACATTAGCAGTAGCTGGATATTCTTCACCATTACTTTTCTTGACGATGTCAAATTTTAAATACAGATCCGATCTATGTGGATGAATTAAACCGTCCCCTATTGTAATGTCAAATTGAATATCCTTATTTGGTTCATTGAGGTTAGCAAATGTCCTCCTGTTTGGAGGGAATGACTGCAACTCATAACTCTCGATATTTTCCATTGTTATTTATTTATTTATTTTAAATATTAATTTCTATTATCGCCGTGGTATTAGCACCGGCAAAATCGATGATCTCATTTTTCTCATTTGTAATTCTTATCTCTATGTAATTAACTTTATCGAGAGAAACAGGGAAATAGACTGGTGGGATTGGGGAATAGATGATAGGTTCCATAAATTCTGAATTTGGCTTAAATGTAGCAATGATACCTGTCTCCTTGTGGCTACCAACTGAATTTTCTTCAGCTTTGATAATTATTCCTTTAGCAATGTTGCAGTGAATATTCAATGTTTCTATAGTTTAGAATTTTGGTATTAATGTACCTATGTGCCTAATACCTGCTTCTAATTTGCAATTGTTGGCGAAACCTAGAAGTTCGTCCATGGTAGATAGGTCTACTGTTTCTTTGGTAGATACGATCTAAACTTTGTGTGTTACAGAGTTTTGAGATAGCAATACTGTGTTAGGAAGTTCAGATTGTAAAGTGGATACATTATATTCTCCAGGAGGAATACTAATTTTTTCATTACCTACAAATATAGAATTGTTGTATGACGTTACATTTGGAATCAGATACATGCTGTAGAAGGCTCTCAGAGCTATGGATTTTGGATAGATAATATCATCGTGGAGATGTAGTTTCAAGTCGGAAGTCTCGCTGAAGAGATGAAAAATTCCCATATTTAATATTCCACACTGCTTTTTGAAAATCTTGTAATTTGATGTTATGTATTTTTTTAATATTCTAAAGTAGTATAAAAGTACCTATTACTGGGTCGATAAAGTATGAGCCCCCCTCAGGCAGATTTGGCTATACTTAAAACTAGCTCAAGATGTGCATACGAGCTTATTGCTCAAGTGTGGTACTCTGACTAACCAAAGACTTTTGTAAAAATGCCCTCGGGAATTTCCCGGGAAAGTATGAGCCCCCTCAGATTGATTTGCCTACACTTACAAAAGCTACATCTGTAAGATTGTTGTCCATAAGCCTGTCAAAAATATGCCCCTCTTGATATTGTTTAGGCTACACTTAAAACTAAGCCAAAAATGCCCATATCAGCTTATTGCCTCTAGTGTAATACTTGACAGTCAGTTCAGAGTATTAATATGTTAAACCGAATATTTTAATTGGGCACCAGGCCCAACTTGCATATCTAGTACTAAGACAATCTATTATGCAGAAGCCTTCTAGAATTGCTCTGTGACTCTCTCATTTCTTACATCATAAACATATGATTTTTCACCTATAAGAATAACACTACATATGGTGTCATCAGGAAGTGTATTGTGGAATTCATAGATAATTTTAATGTTTGTCCTGTCATTAACCACAACTTGTTTCCTTTTTGAAGTGTTGATGACAAACATGGGTCTCTGTGCTTTGAATTCATCTGGTGTGTAATACATGTCAGTATTGCCAGTAGTGACCCTTTTGTATGCTGTAAATGCTTCATACAATTTAAGAAAATCATCCTTGGACATGTCTAAATTATAATTTTCTCTAGGGAATACCTCATTTCTGCCATTTTTAAGATATATGTTCTTGATGTTGCAGTTATCAAATTTACTTGAATTTTTTTCCTGATTGTTGTGTCTTCCAGTCTGAAACAGTACCACCACAAAATCTGGCATGTCATATTGTATACTGGAGAATGAATTTGTAGCATCAAATTCATAATAGGTACCAGTGGCAGGCTCCTGCACACATTGATATGTATAAAATTGTAAAGGCACCTGTGGATTTTTTAGGATATCTGCTTTATATTTAAGAGCATAACTGGCTTCATATTCAACAACTGGAATTCTTAGCTCCATAGTCTGAATAAGGCACTTGCCTTCATCAGGTAGGGTATTAGGCAGAGCTTCCCCGGTAGAGTTTAATGTACTGTACCTCATCAAAGCATTATTATCATTGGCAGCTCTTCTAAATGTGATTCTTAAACCACCCTTCCACATAATATCTTTGTAATCTGAGAAAAATCCTGGCAACAGGCGCATGGGGAACAATACTGTGTGGCTCTTAGATATTATTTTATCACCAGCCTCAAATCCACCTATTTTGTAGTAAGAAGCCTCGGTCTTGGATAATTTTAGTGTGGCCAAAGCCGTAGAGGTAATGCCAGGGTAATCTACTGTGTTTATAACAACACCATGTTTTCTGATCTCAATTTCAGAGAACAGATGTGGCACAAAATTGTCTACCAATCATATCTTAGAATTTGCCGGATAATCTGTACCATCGAGCTTCACAACATCAAATTTGATGTATAGATCTGCTCTGTGGGGGTGTATAAAGCCATCCCCTACATCAATATCAACCTCAATCTCTGTGTTGGGTTGATTTAAATTTGCAAAGGTCCTCCTGTTTGGAGAGAATGATTGTAGCTCATAACTCTCAATATTTTCCATTTTTTTCGTATGTATTTTTATTTAAATATTAATCTCTATGATAGCAGTTGTTGTGGCTCCAGCAAAATCAACTAATTCTTCTTTTTCATTAGTGACCATCAACTCAATGTAATCTATTCTATTATGGCACACAGGAAAATATAATGGGGCCTCCCCGATGGCGCAGTGGTAGCGTCCTCGCCTTGTAATCAAGGGGTCCCGGGTTCGATACCCGGTGGAGGCACAAGTGGTTCGGATCCCACTTTAAACTGTAGGTCCAGTCCCGATTAGCCTTACTGTGCATAAAGTGGACTTAAAACAACAATTCAATCAATTCAAGGAAAATATAATGTTGGTGATGGAGTGTAGATGATGGGCTCCATAAATTCAGAGTTAGGTTTGAATGTTGCAATGATGCCAGTTTGTTTGTGAGTGCCAATGCCATTTGATTTGGTGATCATACCCTCGGCCACATTACAGTGAATATTTAGAGTCTCTATGGCTAAGAATTTAGGTATATTAATAGCAGTGTGTTTGATGGCTGGTTCAAGTTTTGTGTTGTTCTCAAAGCCCAACAGTTCTCCTATAGTACCCAGATACACTGTTTCTGTAGCAGACACAATCTCTACTCTGTGAGTGACAGAATTTTGAGTTAACACTATACCTCTGGGTAATTGAGCATTTAAAGTGGACAGATTATACTGCCCTGGAGTGATGACAATTTTTTGATCACCAACTGCAATTGTGTTGTTGTGGTGTATAATATTGGGGATCAAGTACATGCCATAAAATGCTCTGAGAGCTATTGTTTTGGGATACACTATATCATCATGTAATCTAAGTTTCAGTATTGAATTTTGGATGGTGAGATGGAATACCCCCATGATGTTTCAGATACCACAGGGCCTTTTGAAAATCTTCAATTGATGGTTTATTTATTTGAGACAGATATCTAAGAACAGATAAACACAGATGTCCACAATTAACATCTTTGAAATTTTGATCACGGGCATTATTGTAATAAAGATTAGTTGATTTTAGATATTTTACTAAATTTTCAGGTGGAACACCTCCAAATTAATCAAACACAAATGCCTCATTTTTTAAATATTTAAGATAACAGATCCAGTGAGTGTCCTGATTTTTGTACTTATCCAAATTAACTATGCCACACTCTTTGTTGAGTGGTTGTTCTGGCAAAGAATCAGACATGTACACACCTCTAAAATTTTTGATGCCCAGTGGCTTGATTAAAGCTTCAATATCTTGGTTTGTAAGCGGCTCTTGTTTTTTTTAAACTTATTCATGGCTCTCTTAACACCTTTGCCTTGTTTTTCCATGGCCAGATTATGGCGCTTTATTTCATCTAATTCTGCCTTATTCTTTTTGGCATCTATTACTGTTTTTGCTATAGCAGCTGATCCCCCAGCCAAGCTCCCAACAGCCCCCAAAGCTGCTAAGATGGCCGGGATAGTAAATATGAAGCCACTCACATGTGATTTTTTCCTAGATTGCTGTAATTTTTTTAATTGAGGATTACTAAGTAATAATTTCATACCATGGCCCTTGGCAAGACAAGAATTTTTTTTCTTGCGCTGCTTTTTGGTTAGAAGGCTATCAATAGTTTTAAGAGATTTAAGACCTGCATAAGGTATCTGATACATAACACCCTTGGCCTTCATCCTAGGTTTATTATATATATATTCACAACCCCCACCCCAGTTTTTGTTTGGTGTTCATAGCTATGGTGGTCCCCAATGCTGCTATTCTCTCACTTAAAGAAGCATCTTTGCTTACAAATCTACCAAATGCAGCCTCTTCTAATTTCTTGTCTGCAACATGTCGCCTATCAAGATCAGAATGTGTGTTGTATGCTATGTCATGGTCTCTGCAAGCAGCATCTAGAGGATTAACACCAGGGTCCCCTCTGTTTAATCTATGGTCCAATTTTGTGCCTTGACCACAATACTGATAGCCTGGAATGTGTAGTTCAAATGGCAGCTTGTTTATGATGTCATTAACCAGCCCCCGACCCTCAGAGATATTCCAAAATTTAGGTGGTAGAGTATTAATAATTTTTATAAGATATCCAATCCCCTTAGTGTCATTCACTATAAAATTAGACAATTTGGTGCTTATCATGTCCTAAATTCCAACCTTTTCATTGTAAAAATTGTGGTTGCCAGCATTTTCCTCCCCAGCTATCACCAGCAACATATCTACAAGTTTCCTGACATCATCAACCCACACAAATTCTTTAGGCAGGGTGTTGTATTGTTTGATTCCACTACCTGTCTTGATCTGAGACCATATGGGCTTGATTAAGTTGTTGTATTTTGCTCCACTGCTAGACTTGACTCTTTTTTGTGTGGGATCATTGTTCTGGTACAGAGCATCTGATTTTATTAATATTTCCTTGTAATGCTCATAATCTTGATCTGTATAGCTGCCAGGTCTCTTCCTAGTCATCAGTTCCCACAATCCAGGTGTGCCAGGATATTTAACAAAACCACCTTTTTCTCCAAGATGAGATTCTGAATATACAATCAGATCATCTCCCATAAATGTTACTCTAAAATTGCCAATTCTATGTATGATGCTACCATCACGCTCTGTGTCAGCATATAAGCAAAAGACCTCATCTTTGTTGTCTTTAGGTGTGCTTAAATATTTTTGAGCCAGAAGACCCAATTCAATAGGATCCTGAGTAGCTTCAATTCTTCGAGGAGCAACAGGACTAGGTGTATGAATACTAGAAAGTGGGGTGATTGGATAATCTAATATGTTCCTAGCAGCTACAGGTACAAGCTCTGTGATCAAATTTTGATTTTGCTCTGTAACAGTTTTGATATTTTTACCTAATTCACTAATAGCATCAATAATAGGGTGTTCTGTTTGCTTGTGTTGTTCATAGATTCCTCGGTTCTCTGATTTCCATCCCTTAAATCTTTTTACAAGATAATCTCTTAATTTAAGATCATCAATAATTGGCCTTTTCATGGTTATTTATATATGTTTCAATGTCTAGAAAATTGTTGATTTTATTTCTGTATTTGCCACTATTGGGTTTCTTTGTCACATCAATTGTGACAAACTCATAGCTGTCCTGGTTCCAGCACCTACTGCAAAACTTAGAAAAATCATTGTAGCTCAAGTCACCACCTACATATTCATCATGTATGTGTTTGAGGTTGGTATGATCTTGATGAAACACACATATAAAATTGCTGTTGTCTCGGATCAGCTGCTTTGGAATTTTAGAAAAAGTCTGTGCCAGGTAGAAGCAATCTTTGTTTTTGTGTCGGCCCTGTGTAAAGAAATTTCTAACCTTGTTTTGATTATCCAGTATAATGTCATCAAACACAACAACAGAATTATCGAGACAGTCATGGAGTGGCTTAACATCTGATTCAAAAGTGGCTATATCCAGTCCATCATATAGCTTCATCAGCTGCTGATATTTTAATTGTTCCAAGCTCTTAGAGAAGACTTACAAATGCCTATTTTTCCAGTCTAACCAGTTGGGTGCCAATAAAAATTTATCAATCATTAGTGTAGTTTTACCACAAGCCGATGGCCCAACAATAAGACATCTAATATTATCAGGCAGCAGCTTGCCGTTTCTCTTATTCTGCTGTTCAGGCTCTGGCAGCCTTTTTATAACATCCCAGGTATTCATAGTATCACTTTGTCTGCCTCGATCCAGCTGTGTTCTGGGAGTCCTAGCCATTTCACCAGTATCTTGTTGCCTTTTCTGCGGATGATTTTTTCTATGAGATATGTGTCAGGCTGTTTAGTTTTGCTGAGTTCTTCTTCATAAAACTTGCCTTTGAGAATTTCTCCTCGGTGATCTTTTATTATATATGTGTATCGGGTCCCAGGTTTAACTTGAACCACTGTAAATAATTCAGTACTCCAGTTTCTGGTAAAGCCTCTTTTGAATAAGTGCTTATATTTGCTGATTCTTACTTGATCACCAACCTTGTATTTGGCTTTTCTTGTTGTTGGCTGGTATCTAGGATAATAAACAGTACTTATCAATTTTTGCTCATCAGCTGATGTTACCTCAGAGGGCTTCATGTTGATTGTGGAATGGACCGAGTTGTTATATCTATCTAAAAGTTCTGGAAGAATATTAAGCCATTTATAATTACCTTGAAGGGTGAATTGTTTATACATATGATTTTTTAGGGTTTTGTTGAATCTTTCTACAATAGAGGCCTTGAGATCACTGTAACTCGAGTAATGTTGTATTGACAGGCTTTTAATAAATTGTTGGAACACAGAATTATAGAATTGTTTGCCATTATCTGTTTGGAGATAGAGTGGTGATCTTCCACTCTGATTGATGATTGTCCTGAAGCCTTCTGTAACACATTTTCCAGTCTTGGATTTGAGTGGCACAGCCCAGGCAAATTTTGAAAATGTATATATGACAGTGAGTAGATACTTGTAGCCCTTGTTGATCTTGTCTAAGTTTTTCAGCTGTCCACTTGCCATTTCAACCAAGTCACACTGCCATAAATCATCGATGCCTTTTGTAACCACTGGCAGTCTCTTATAATTATGTCTGGCTTGTCTGTGTAATTCATCAACAATAATTTGTCTAGACATGGTATGTAAACAAGAATATTGCAACTATAGGGTGTTCAGCAGCTGATACCACAAAATTTTCTAAATATAACTTGTCTCCTATTTGTATATCAAATTCCAGAGAGCCATCATCTTCAGCATAAGATGTTTCTTAGGTATTGGGATCTGTAAAATCCTCTAACTCTACACTGGTGATTTTTGCTTTGTTATCAGCATTTGTTATTGATAAGGTAGGGTAGTGGTGTGCCTGTGGTTGAAGCCAATATTTGATCTTGATTGGTCTAAGTGGGCCCCCAACAAAAAACTGGTAATAAAATTGTGCAGGGGACAGCATATATATTTTGCCACCTGGTGTAAATGGTGAATCATATTCTTTGTTGGGGATACTGTAAATTCAAGAATTACTGTATGTTTAGGATTCTCGATTAGGCCAGTTATATCTTTTTCTGCTGTAAGCAATCTACTCTTTACAGATTCAAGGTGCTCATTGATAGTCCTAACAATCTCATCGTGGCCTGGCTTGATCCTTATGTCCACAGCAAATTTCTTGTATTGTTGCACAATCTCTTGTAGCTGGGTGGCAAAAACAGACAGAGCATTTGTTTGATTGGATTCCATGGTCCCTAGCTGTTGCTTGATATTAGCTACAATTTGCTGTAGATTTTCAACAACTGCCAATTTTGAATTTTGAGCAGTAAGATCATGGACTTGTCTTCTGATATCCTCAAACAAAGCATAAAGTTAATTAATATGTTGATTAGTTGGTAGAGTGGCCACTGTCTGAGTAAGTTGTTTGATCTCTGTCTGGATATTCTTGATATCTTCTGATTTCAATATGCGATTCACACCTCTCTTTTTAAGTTCCTGTGATGTAGGCAGATTTGATACAGTATTCTGCAAAGATTAAAGTGCCAATTTCACATCATTTAATTCAGAAGCATCAACCACACCACGAATAGCATCGTGGAGCAGGGTTATGTCTGCCTGAGTGGGTGTTGATTGTTGTAAAATTTCAAGCTTTGTTTGGATATCATCGATCAAGTGATGAAAATGAGATAGCTCAGATTCAGTGTTGGAGTTTTCAAGTTTTGTGATCTGTTGCTGGACACTGACAAGGGTGTCTACAATACCTGGCAAGCGGGATTCTAGAGATTCTTGTACATTTGTCAAATCACTTTGCACTGCTGCTATTGTACCCTCAAGATGGGTTATGGTACTATGAATTTTTCCAAAATCTTCATATGTTTCAAGTTGCAGCTTAATGTTGGCAACACTCCAAGTTATTGCACTCAAAGCATCAGAAGGTGGCAAGTTGTTCATAAAATTTTCAAGTGTCTCAATTTTTTCTTTAACCTCAGCTATGGCATTATTCAGAGGGTCCAGATTAGGTATCTGTAGTGATTGAATCTGTTCTTTTAGAGTGGAAATCACTAGATCAAAATCTTCTTGTGACTTTATGCTTTTGATAATTGTTTGGAGCTGTGTCTGGACATTATTAATCTGTTTTTCCAATTGTTGTTTCAATTGCTCAGAGTTGGTAGCCTGAGTCTTAAATTTGGCTTGAAGAGCTGCTACAGCTTCCTCTAAATTTTGAAAATTATCCAATGTAGCCAAGTCAGTATATTTTTGAAGCAGCAATTTGAGTTCTGAATCAATTTTAAGAAGAGGGTCCATGCATTGTGATTGTAAATTTGTAATTTCTAGTTGAAGAGTGGCATTGAGTGTGGTTTGTAAAGCTTGTAAATCACTTCTTAATTTTTTAACTCTGACATCAAGCATCAGAATCTCATCACTGTGATCTTCATGCCTTGTATGGCCAAATATATCATTAGGCATTTTGTTTTAGTGGTTATTTACGATTTACGATTTGGTGTTTTAAGTCCACTTTATGCACAGTGAGGCTAATTGGGACTGGACCTACAGTTTAAAGTGGGATCCGAACCACTTGTGCCTCCACCGGGTATCGAACCCGGGACCCCTTGATTACAAGGCGACGACGCTACCACTGCGCCATCGGGGAGGCCCTAGTGGTTATTTATTATTGAATATCTAATTCTTAATTCTATAAAAAAAAGGTATAAGCTTGTCGTAGGATCCCGGGACCTCAATATATAAGCAGTCACCAGCAGAAACAGTATGTACAGTGCCAGAAATCATGTTTGAGTGCTTAATTCTATAAATATTTTTGCCTACTGAAATCTTGACATTACCCTCGGGAGTTGTAATAAATTGTAATTGACCACCTACAGGTAATTGGTAATGATTTAAATTATTGTTAAATATGTACAATGTTTTACCTGTTTCATCATCAACATCTGTAAGTATGCCGTTGAGATGAATAATTAACAAAGCACTTAGTTTATATATTACAGATTGTATATCAGAAGAGGGTGCTGGTGTTGGCAGGTCCATAATAGCCTGTTTTTTTGAACCCAAATAAGTTCATAGGCATGTTTATTTATTTCAAATCGTGCTCTGTATTTGGGCATTGTTTGCCACTTTTCAAATCACAATGCCCCCATGGTAGAGTATGTATGCCACATGACAAAATGCATCTCTTATCATCATGTGGGTCCAGAGCCACTTTTCTTACAACATTTGTAGTCAACAAGTGATCCACACTCTGAATTCTGCATTCTGATGTTCTGATTAAACTCTGGGATTTGAGACAATTTTTGTAATCTTTAAATTGGAGCTCTTTGCCTACAGTTACTCTGCCAATGCCCTTGGCTTTTTTTTGCAACAGCACCACTACATGTTTCAAAGCTGTACATCTTGGCCCTTAACCCAGCAAATGCCACAATAACATCACCAAGTGTCTCATCTTTTAACTTGCCAGGCACCTTTTTGTTGTGGGGTTGAATCTTTGTATGTTCACTGGTATCAAAATATTCAAGCAATGCAGGCTGTGACATATCTTGATAAACATCTTCTGTCTGAATATCAAGAATAAAACTATCTGTGTCCATGTACATCAGTTTTACACGATCAACATAAATAGGCTTCAGCACATCATAATAGAGCTTTAACATGTGTAATTTGGCCAATTCCAATATCACAGCCCCTACATAAGTAGGCTTATCAAACTTAATCTTTGTTTTTTCATGTTGAAGAGTGCCATATTTTCATCATAAATTCTTCTATAATTGAAATTAGGCTTTGCAATCAATTTTTTGCTCTGGCTGGGGTCAGTAATTAATTTAACATCAGTATGTTTTCTGACATTTTCTATGGTTTTGCTATACACTGAATTTACCATCAATTTAAACAAGGTCTTATCAAATTTGCTTACTGCAGATGTTCGAAGCTCTGTGTTTGTATCAATATATGGCTTCAACCATCTTGAGTGCCTGAACCTCAAAACTTTGCCAACTTTGGTCACTTGAACACCATGATGCATCAGGAACTGGAGGTTTTTGTAATATATGACATAATCCTGTTTTGGCTCTAGTGTCATCATGAGCTTCTTCTGTTTAGAGCCAGGTGAACACTTAACCTCAGGAATTGGGGGCAGATCGGAAAATGTGTTGTGTAAATCATCAGGAATTGTCAGATCAACCTCTAAGAACAGGCCATAGTTACTGTCATCAAAATCCTTAAGATCTTCAATATTGAAATCTTCAATCCACTCAAGCCCTGCATATGGCAATTTATCCATCATAGCATAACCATACAGGCTGTTGGCATCTACATACAGTATATAATTTGATGGCAGCGCTGGATCATAATTGGGAATATATTTGTTATTTCCTCTGGCATATCTCTGACAACATTGCACCATGCCTCCTCTTATACATTGCTCCATAAACAGATACATGTCCTGATCTTGGATCAGATCCAATTGCATTTTAGTGTTTAAAAACATTGCAGACCATGCTAGGCCTGGAGCACTGTAGAAATACATTGGACCCAGCTTATAATTTTCCATCGATGATTTTCTAAATGCCTGAAGTATATCAGCTAAGAGAGTCACATCAAGTTTTAAATATGCCTTGTGATAATCACCAAATGTCTGGCATTTTAAATTGTTCCACATCAACTGGGCATGGTGATAATCTTCATCAGTGATTCCAGATGCTCGGAGTTTGCTGTAGAATGCTTGTTTTGGTGGCAGAGTACACTCAACAAATTTAGAAAAATCTGTAACATAGTCATATGGATATACACCCTTCCGCCTAATTAATTTCAGGTCCTGATTTGGAAACAAAGCACATGTGATTTTGAATTGATCATCAGATAATTGACTGGCCAGTGTAGCCAGGCTAGCGGACAGAATTCTGTAGGAATCAAGAAATCTTAAGTGAATGGGAACACCATTAACTTTAATTATTTTGCTAATAGCTATATATTTCTCATTATTTTCTGCTAAAATATTTAAATTCTGCTTGTCAAACCCCTTGTACCTGATCAAATGATGAAAATCATAATTGGATGCACCATGGCAAAATATAGGGATAAATTTTGGTCTCTGGATCCTAATATTACAGCTATTACACAGGGCCATTTTGAATTTACCATCTGTATGAGAATGGTGATGCACCTTGATATTTGTATCTGAAAATTCAGAATCACATACCGGGCATTTTTCTGCATTGTTAAAATCTTCAATCTGTTCCTCTGTTAAACGCATCATGGGTTTTGATTTTAATAAGACATTAGATGCTATGTCATGGCATTTATTTTCTATTCTATGTGCAAATTCTTTGATGGCATCTGATCCCATGTATAAATATTATTTACTAACAACCCCATCCTGTACAACCACATAATAAAAACTAGAAGGTTCATGTAACTGGTATGATGTAATTGAAGATTCATCAGGATCTGGGCTGCATAATGCAAGGGGTTTGAGGTTTGATTCAAAATCACAGACTATATATGCTGGGTGTTCCAACAAGGCTTCAAATTTTTTGAATTTGGCATTTTCACTTGGATTAGGCATCACCATATGAACAGGTTTATGATTGCCACAGTATTTTAAATGTTCAATTAACTTGTTTTTAGCAATTTCTGCATTTTTCCCGAACCCCATTTATTATTTTTTGACCATCAAATACAGTCAAACATCTTCTGCACAACTTGAATATTGTATTGGATTTGCCTTGTTGTTTTCTGACTAAAGCTTCAAGACTGTGTATCAGAGTGTAATGATATGTGCCATCCTCTTCAATTAGGAGCAGCTCAATCGGAACAGCAGAATCATTATTAAGTGTACTGATTCTGAGAGGTGCTATCAAGCAATTGCCACGGCCAGTAGAACAAATAAAAACATTAATAAATAATTGTTTACCATTGATATCCCTGGCCTTTTTTTTTCAAATTTATCAATATTCTGAACAGACATTGGATATTCTAAGCCCTCCATAGCATCATCAAAATCATGTTCATGCTGTTTATAATAACTTATTCTTTCTGGATCCATTAAAACTGGAAACAAAGCAGCTAAAATACACCACAAAAAACATTTCTGATCATTATTTTCTATGTTAACAACGGCTTTTTTGTTTTTAATGTTGGCAGGTAAAGGCACATATGTGGAACCTTGTAATGGGTTAAATTTAGAAATATTAACATAGAGCTTGTGTGGAGTTCCACATAGGCTCCAACCCGATTCTTTTGCAGCAAATTCAGAATGTTTAATATTCAATTGATCTATCAAACTGCTTATTATTTTGTCTAAATTTGTATTTGAATATATAGCTACAGTTTCTGTTATGTTGGGCTGTTTAAATTTTGTGCCATTTGGTTTCTTATATTGTGTAAACAATTTGAGGGACAGCTTATAAGAGCCATATTGTGCATTTAGAATTGCCTGCACATCAGGATTTATACTGTTCAAAAAATTCTTAATGTCACATCTTGGCTCTGATTCAAAACAGTGATCCCTAAGTTGGCCATTAAAACTGCTATGGATGGGTTCATAGCGTGGCTGCTTTGCTGCTCTAGCATTAACAGGTGTTTCAAGCTTCCTTTTCAGACCAGATGTAGATGGTTGTGGGGGCAATGTTGATGACTGTGCAGAACAAGTACCCATTTGTTTATATGTGAAATATTCCAGGCTATATTTTCTATGGCATTTTGGGCATATTTTTGTGGGTGTTCTGCATTTTTCTGGATCACAATTCTTTTGGTGCCTAGCCCAATTGGGGCTGGATATATTCTTATTGTATTGATTACAATATTTTTGATTTGGCATTTTTGTTGTTGGTTTATTAAATATATTTCTTGGGATTCAAATCAAAATTCTATGCTTAATAAAAAAATATCAGTTGGGTTCAGCAGTCTGCTTTGTATATTTAGTGTGTGTGTGTGTGTGTGTGTATGTGTGTTAATATTTTTGGCTTTGGTATTTATATAAAATTTCTTGGGGTTCAAATCAAAACTCTATACTTAATAAACCTATGACAGGTTGTATAAAGCTGATAGCCTACATGCACAAAGGTAGAATAAGTACAGAAGCACTGCCCTAGCACAAATGCATGTTTACACAGGCATGTCCTAGAAAAACAATAACCTAATACCATGTGTCATGTATAACAAATTGGGGCAGATATAAACCCTTTGTTCAATATATTACAAATATGTTTGATATGAATAATAAAAAATTCTGTATATTAAATCAAATAGATTTGTAATTCAATTTATATAAATTTGCGATATTTTTGTGTTTAAAAAAATATGAGGAGCACTGCAACAACATACCCTTGCTCTTCAACAACTCTCACAATACTGGCTGATATGCATGCAAAATCTCTTTATATAGCCTAAGCACGGACCGCATTGAAAACATCTGAAACAATAAGCCAATCAGAATATAACACATCATCACATTATGTCATAACCAACCAATCAGAAAACAACACATGCCTAATAATTTATTGCATAATATTGGGTAATAATTTGTTGCAAAACATGATGCAATAGAAATAAACCAGAAATAGGCCACAAGTGGGCCACAAGTGGACCGGAAGTGGACGGGAAGTAAACCGGAAGTGGACCGGAAATGACCGGAAGTAAACCGGAAGTGGACCGGAAGTGGCCGGAAATGGGCTGGAAATGACCGGAAGTAAACCGGAAGTGGACCGGAAGTGGAGCGGAAATTGGACCGGAAGTAAATATGTGTGGGTGTGGGTGGGTGTGGGCGGGTGTGTGTGGCTCTTATGAGCATTTTTGGCTTAGTTTTAGGTGTAGCCAAAACAATATCAAGAGGGGCATATTTTTAACAAGCTTATGGACAACAATCTCACAGATGTGGCTTTTGTAAGTGTAGGCAAATCAATCTGAGGGGGCTCATCATTTCACGGGAAATTCCCGAGGGCATTTTTATAAAAATCTTGGGTTAGACAGAGTACCACACTTGAGCAATAAGCTCATATGCACATCTTGAGCTAGTTTTAAGTGTAGCCAAATCTACCTGAGGGGGTTCATCATTTATCGAGTTTATATTATTGTATTTTACACTACTTTCTAAGGATCGTAATGCAAACATGACCACATATAATTTGATCGAAATCTTGAATAAGTTCGTCGTTGTAATAAATCTTAACATGTTTTATGAATTAATTCTGTAGGCGTTACCCCTCCGAAAGAATCGAAAATAAAAGCATTGTTATTTTGTTCATAGTAACAGATCCAGTGGGTACCGATATTTATCGACATGTCCAAATTCACCACGCCACATTCTTGTGAGAAAGGGGGACTATGTTTAGGGAGAGAATCAGACATGAAAACCCCCCTGAAATGTCGAATTTTAAATATTTTAACTAAAGATTCAATGTCTTGGTTCTCTCTTTTTTTAATTTTCTGAGTGCTCTGAACTTCACTTTCCATGGCAAGATTATGACGCTTCTGCTCTTCTAGTTCTGCCTTATTCTTTTTTGAATCAATTACAGTTTTGGCAATACCCGCGCTACCCCCCCGCTAAGCTCTCCACTGCCCCTAAAGCCGCCAGGATGGCTGGAATGCTGAATATGAGTCCTCCACTATGTGTTTTTTTCTTGTATTTTGCAAACGTTTTAATTGTGGTGTACTAAGTAATAATTTCATTCCATTTCCTTTGGCTATACATTGTCTCTTTTTTCCTGTTGTTTTTTAGTTAAAAGTGGATTAATTTTTAAATATTTAAGATCATGATATGGAATTTGGAACACAATTCCTTTAGGTTTCATGTTTTATTATTATTATCATTTTTCAGGGTATTTATATTTATGTACGATATATATATATATATATATATATATATATATATATATATATATCCAAAGAAGCACCTCTGCTGGTTAATCTTCCAAATGCAGTCTCTTCCAATTTTTGATCAGCCACATGACGATTATCCAGATATTTGTGTGTGTTGTATGCAATGTCATGTTCTTTACAAGCTGCATCGAGAGGATTGATCCCCCACGTCCCCTTTTTTAATCGTTTCTCAAGTTTTGTTCCAGGACCACAGTATTGGTATCCAGGTACATGTAACTCAAATGGGAGCTTATTAATAATATCATTTACCAAACCTCGCCCTTCTGATACATTCCAAAATTTAGGGGGTAGAGTATTGATAATTTTAATTAAGTATCCTATACCTTTGGGATCATTTACAATAAAATAAGCTAATTTATTGCTATTCATGTCTACAATACCCATTTTCTCGTTGTAAAAGTTGTTGTTTCCCAAATTTTCCTCCCCTGCTATAACAAGCAATCTATCTATGAGTTTTCTCACATCATCTACCCACACAAATTCTTTAGGTAAAGTATTGTATTGTTTGATACCACTACCGGTTTTGAGTTGGTTCCACATAGGTTTAATAAGATTCTTGTATTTGTCCCCACTGCTCGATTTAACTCTATTCTGACTGTCATCGTTATTTTGATATAAGGCATGATATAGTATCATAATATCTGAGTAACTGATAATCTTCTTCTGTAAAATTCTTTGGTTTTTTCTTGATGATGAGCTCCCATAATCCAGGAGTGCCAGGATATCTGGACCAGCTGTTTTCCCACCCAAATTAATTTTTATGTTGTCCCCTTCGAATGTTAATCTAGATTTCCCAATTTTCCAAACCATACCCTCGTTTGACTCCATGGTTGGAAACACTTCATATTTTTCAAATTTGCCTGTACTCAGGTAATCTCTTGCCAAGGGACCCGACTCGATTTTCCCTGATTCACTTATAGCTTTAGTAGGTGGTTCCTTGAGTGTTAAAGCTGTGTGAATACTAGATAAAGGTGTAGGTGGAAAATCTGCATAATTTTTAGCAGTAAGAGGTATTAATTAATTTATGAAATTTTTATTTTGTTCTGTGACACCCTTAATCTCTTTACCGAGACCACTGATTGCATCGATAATTGTTTGGTCTTGTCGTTTGTGTTGTTCATAGAATCCTTGATTCTCCGATTTCCAATCATTGAAACGTTTGGACAGGTAATCACGTAATTTCAAATTATCTACAATTTTATGTTTCGACATATTTATTTTTTGATTAGATGTTATTTTATATCGTTTTAACTTTCAAAATGTCGTTGATTTTATTTCTAAATTTTCCATTGTTAGGTTTTCTATTCATGTCGATGGTAACAAATCCAAAATCATCACTGTTCAGTGGATCACTGTTCCAACAAGATGACAGAATTTAGAAAATTGGTTATAATTTAAGTCACCCCCACATAATCATCACATACATGTTTCAAACTAATATGATCTTGATGAAACAAACAAAGAAGGTTTGTATTATATCGTAGTAATTGTTTAGAAATTTTGGAATAAGTTTGAGTTAAATAAAAGCGGTCTGTTTCTTTACGACGACCCTGTGTAAAGAAATTTCGAATTCTGTTTTGATTTTCTAGAATGACATCATCAAAAATTACAACATAATTTTTCAAACAATCATTGAGAGGTTTTATTTTTGATGCAAATGTAGCTATGTTAAGTCCCTCGTACAGCTTCATGAGTTGCTTGTACTTTGGTTGCTCTTAACTTTTAGAGAATACATACTGGTGTATATTTTCCCAAGGTAGCCAATTAGGGGCGAGCAGGAAATTATCTACCAGCAGAGTGTTTTTTCCACAACCAGAGGGACCTTCAATGAGGCACAGCATATTATCAGGTAACAACTCCCCATTTTTTTTTACTAGTTTCCACTAAATCTGGTAACGCTGTACCACATTCCATGTTGGTGTCAAAGAATCACCTGCTTTGCTTCTACCCAACTTCTTTCTGGCAGTCCTAGCCATTTAACATACAATTTATTATTTTTCTTACGTAATATTTTCTCAATTAAATATGGATCTTGATATTTTGTTTTACTGAGTTCCTCTTCATAGAATCTCCCCTTCAATATTTTATTATAATTATCTTTTATGATATATGTATTTCTATTCCCTGGTAAAACTTGAACTACAGTGGATGACTCTGTACTCCAATTGTTAATGAATCGTTTTTCAAATAAATGTTTAAATTTAATGACTCTCACCTGCTCTCCTATTTTGTATTTTGGTTTCTTGGTAGTGTACTTATATTTTTGACAATAGACAGTAGAAATCAACCTAGACTCATCAGACTTGGTTACCTCAGCAGGTTTCATGTGAATAGTTCTGTGTACTGAATTATTATCATTATGAACTAGCTCGGGAAAAAAATGTACCCATTTAGAGTTACGCTGTAGAGTAAATTGCCTCCACATGCGATTTTTTAATGTTCTGTTAAATCGTTCCACAATACTGGCTTTAAGATCACTGTATGTAGAAAAATGTTTAATATTATGTTGTTGCTTTAACTTGGTAAATGTAGAATTAGAAAATTTTCTTCCTTTGTCTGTCTGTAAAAATTTTGGTATCCTACCCTCACTAAATATGGACTTTAAAGCCTCGGTAACACAAGTACCTGTCTTGGATTTTAGAGGAATAGCCCACGCATATTTACTGAATGTATCAGTAACTGTGCGCATATATTTGTAACCATGATTTACCTTATGCATTTTTTTTAAAGTTCTTGTGCTCATTTCTATCAGATCAGCTATAAACAAATCATCTACTCCTTTTGTTACCACACTCAATCGTTTGTAGTTGCGACGAGCTGCTTTATGTAATTTACTAACTATATCTTGTCTTGGCATCGGGTTCTATAAGAAAATATGACATAAAATGGATTATTTTCAGGGTATAATTGTTTCACTTCAAATAATAACACATGTCAACAAGGAAAAATGCACACGGAAGAAACATGGTGCACTTTACTAATTCGGTGATGCTGATTTCAAAAAAGTATTTAGTTTTTTCCCATCACTTAAGGTTTATTGAGTTCTTGATTGATCTTATTTTTCATCTATAAAGTAAATGTTAATTAAGTTTTCATACAACAGATGTGTTTGTTTCCATTTAAGTCATTGTATTCCCTTTGTTATTTGTATATATTTTATATAAGCGTTGTTGAAAGGCTACATTGTTCTTAAAGGTATCATTTTCACACACCGACAACCAGTGGGAAAGAAGGTAGGAAGGAAGCATTGTTTGGAGCTGCGTTATGTTAAACTCACATACGGGGTTTTTGCCTGCTATCACAAACGAGTCAAAGTCTTCAGCCGAGGTAGTGTGTTTTACCGTGTGTGACAGTGATCAGTGTTCGAATATGAAGAAGCAAAGGCGTAGTTGTAAAAATTCACCAAAAACATTTTGTTATGTTTGCTGTGAATTTACACTGAAAAATAGTAGGCGTTCGATTTTCGAACTACTGGGGACAGCATATAAGTTGTATTTCGGCTGTGCTCTTGATTTTGATTTGATGTTTTAAGTCCCCTTTATGCACAGTAAGGCTAATCGGGACTGGACCTACAGTTTAAAGTTGGATCCGAACCACTTGTGCCTCCACCGGTTATCGAACCCGGGACCCCTTGATTACAAGACAATGACGCTACCACTGCGCCAGGGGGGAGGCCGGCTGTGCTCTTGGGGACCAGGATCGTAATTGGGCACCTCACGTAGACTGTACAAATTGTAATGCAAGAGCAAGAAAGATCACTTGTCATTTGGTGTTCCAATGGTTTTGCGTGAACCGAAAAACCATACCGATGACTGTTACTTTTGCTTAACAAATGTGAGTGGTTTTTCATTTAAAAGCATGAGGTGTAGTCAATATCCAGATCTCCCTTCCCATACCGCACGGCGACAACGTACCCGTTCCAGTGCCACCTTCTACATTGCCAGATTTGATTGGGCCAGCTGATGATGATATGGAGCTATATCCTTGTACCTCAAACGATGACACCTATGTTCCAGATGAGAATGAAGAAGAAGGGCCTCATCTAATTACACAAGAGGAACTTAGCGATCTGTTACGTGATTTGTACCTATCTAAACAGTCTGCAGAGCTTCTAGGTTCTTTCTTCAAGAATGGAAGTTGCTTAATAAAGGTACAAAGGTTTCAGTGTACAGAAACAGAAATTACGATTTATTGCCATTTTTCAACATTACATATTCTGTAGTTTCTGCATGTAATGATGTAGGTGGTTTGATGTTAAAGTTAGGTATGCAACATAATTCTGAGGAATGGTGTTTATTTATTGACGCATCTGAAGTTAGTTTAAGGGCAGTTTCGTTACATAATGGTAATAAATTTCCTTCTGTGCCTGTAGTACACTCTGTAGCAATGAAGGAAACTTACGAAAATATGTGCCATCAATTAAATACGAGAAATACCGTTGTCATATATGCGGAGACCATAAAGTAATTGGTCGTCTACTTGGCATGCAGAGTGGATTTACCAAATATCCTTGTTTTCTGTGCCTCTGGGACAGCCGTGATACTGATCACCACTACATACGTACAGAATGGCCAGTAAGAGAAGAATTCACGCCAGGTCAAGATAATTTCAAATTTACCCATTTAGTCGATCCTCGTAGTATTTCTTCCTCCTTTGCATATTAAATTAAGACTAATGAAAATTTTTGTAAAAGGTATGGACAAAACAGGAGACGGTTTTAAATATATACGTTCAATTTTTCCTGCTGTGAGTGATGCAAAATTAAAAGAAGAAATTTTCATTGGACCACAAATTAGAAAATTGTTAAATGTTTATTGTTAAATTAAATTGTTTTGTAGAAAAACTTTCTCCCAAGGAACTTGCAGCATGGGATTCATTTAAAACTATTGTGAAAGGATTTCTTGGCAACAAGAAAGAAGAAAATAGTGAAAAACTAGTGCAAACACTTCTTGAAAATTACAAGGAATTGGGGTGCAGGATATCTCTCAAAATCCACTTCCTGCATTCCCATTTCATTTTTTTCCATAACAATCTGGGTGATGTGAGCGACGAAGGAGGTGAACGCTTCCACCAGGACATTTTGCAGATGGAGCAGCGTTATAAAGGAAAATGGGATCCATCTATGGTGACTATTGTGGGTTCCTTCAAAGAGAGGATTCGACAGCACATTAAAGAAAAAGAGTCTTGAAGCGGTTCCTGCATTCTACTATGTAAATGCAAGTTGTCACAGATATATCTATTGTATTACACTAAATTGTATTTAACTGTATTGTTACAATTATATACATATGTATTTCATACATTTAATTTTTCATTTTGAATGTCAATTTTCATTATATATTCAACAACATGCAATATTATTGCAAATGTATGCTCTTCACGTTTGTTGCATTTTTTTGTAAGTAGTGTATTAAAAACTAAAATAACAACAAATCTGAGGGTGCTGTAAAAAATGGGTTAAATTTTGGGATTCAGCATCACATATTGATACAGGATCAAAATGTTTCTTCTTTGTACAATTTTCAAAGTTAAAATTTGTTGACATGTGTAATTGGTCACCAGCTTCCACATGAAAACCAGATAATTGTTCGTCCTCATGTATTTTATATTTCTTTACACATTCATCCCAATATGCAATAGGTATCTGAAGTGCTCTATACACACCATCTTTTCTCTGTATGGTGAAATTTGGTACTTCTATATGTTTTCCCTTCTTTACATAGCCAAATTTTAAAAACCTAATATTACCATCAAGAAAAATTTCATGAGACTGAGTGTAGGGATACAATTTGTAAACATTACCTCCATTAACATAAGTCCAGCGCCCTCGTACAATTGCTACACTCTCAAGTCTAACTATATCAACAGTGAAAAATTGACGTAATTCAAGATCGTCTAATCTGCTTAATACTGTTCTTGATATTCGTTTATGGTGCGTACCACTTCATCGTAGCTGGGTTTGATTTTCACATCGACATTCAATTGTTTAAATTGTTCTTTGATATCATGAAGTTGCGAGGTAAAACTTGATATAGCAGATTCTTGACTTGTTTCGAGGTTAATGTTAGAAATAATCTCTTGTAAACTTTCTACAAGTTTCAATTTAGTACTTTGGCTTGCAAGATCGTGTACCTGACTTCTGATTTCTTCAAACAATGCATGAAGTTCGTTGACTATCTGGTTGGTAGTGATGGTGTCTTGAATTACAGCAATTTCCGCTTGAATGTTCTTGATGTCCTCTGACTTGAGTATTCGATTTACTGCTCTTTTTAGAGATCTTAACTCCTGGGAAGTGGGTAAATTAGCTCCAGTATTTTGAAGTGTGGTCAAATCTTGTATGACAGCATCCAACTCCGTAGCATCTGCAACATTGCTTAAAGAATTTTTAAGTTGTTGTGTGTCATCTTGTGTAGGCGTAGATTGATGCAGTGATTCTAAATTATTCTGTATGTCATCAATCAGATGATAAAAATGGGATAGTTCAGATTCGGTATTAAGTTTTTCTAATTTGGTAATGTGTTCTTGAATTATGTTTAAAGATTCGGTTATGCTTGGCAACTTAAATTCCAGAGTTTCCTGTACATTTGTCAATTCATTTCTCATGGTTGTCAAAGTGTCTTCAATATGAGTTATGGTACACTGTATCTTCCCAAAAGTATCCAATTGTAATTTGACACTGACAACACTGCGTGCGATGGCATTTAATTCAGAAGATGAAGGTAAATTATTGATAAAATCTTCCAACGTTTGCAGTTTGACTTGGACTTCTGTTATGGCCCTGTGTAACTCTACTTCTTGCAATTCAATTTTAATATTTTCTAGTGTAGGAATTTCGAAAGACAGAAATTGCTCTCGTTATTCGAGAATACTAGCATTAACCTGTTCGTACTGCTCTTGCGTTTTCATATTTTGAATAATAGAAAGCAGTTCGGTACGAATAGTATTTGCTTGATTGTTTAATTCTTGTTTTAATTGCTCTGTAGTGATTTTTGGATTTGTCGTAATTTATTAAGTTTATTTCTCAACTTGTCTATGCTTTCTTCAAAGTTTTGAAAATTGTCAATTGATGCTAAGTTGGTATATTTTTGGAGTAGGGATTTCAGTTCGCCATCAGTTTTCACTATGGGATTAATTAATTCACTATGGAGATTTGTAATCTCAGCTTGTATATTTAAATTTAATGAATTTTGTAAAATTAATAAATCAGCTTTTAGTTTCTTAAGACGCTCGTCTAATCGGGCGATGTTGCTGGAATTATCTGGTATCTCTTGTCGCCTTCTATTTCCAAATATATACATTATTTTTACTTATTTTTTTATTTTTTTGTTTTTGGTATTTTTGTCTATTCATGAGAGGATAGATTATTCTTATTTCGATAAAGAGAGGAATTAACTTATCATACTCCCCAAATATTTCAGCATATAGAAAATCCCCTTTTTCTACCTCGTATAATGTGTTGGGAATCATATTATTGTGTTTAATCCTGTACAAATTTCGTCCTATGTGTACAATTGCCCCCTCCCCCTTTTCAAGCGAGACAGAGGGAGAAATAGATATTTGAATTTTCCCTGTGACGGGAATTTTATAAGACAATAAATTATTGTTGAATACATGTAATTGTTTACCCGTATCCTCATCCACTTGATACCAGATACTATTAAGATGAATAATAAACAGACCTCTTAGTTTACGACGAATATCCCTAATGATATCCATGTTTACTTAAATTCTTTCTATTTGCTGAATATGCTTTTTAAAACCAAACACATTCATGGCATTATTTCTTTTTGGTTATTTATTATCGAGGTTGGTATCAAATTATAGAGAATATCAAAACAAAACCAATGCAACCCCCCCTCTTTTCAACGTTACTTGGTTCTCGGGATATAAGCATTTTAATAATTTAAAAGATCAAAGAAGAAGATACGGGAATCTAACCCATAATGCTTCTCTTCTTGGCATGCAAGAGAAGATAATAATCTTTTCATGTTTACATATTCCGCGTTCAACTTGTTTGCATGTCACACGCTACCATGTTCCGAGTTATCTTCGATCTCTTTGTATGTCACACAATGCACTGTTTCGAGTGACAACTATTGATTAGAATGCGATATTTAGTGCGGGTTATTTTCCAGACTTACTGCCACATACCACAAGTTCAATTTCCTCAGTAAATGAGCATTCACCCCTGTTAACTGTTGATTGCACAAACCCACGTCAGAAAGTTAGTTAACACCATGCAGGAAAGACGTATATTTTTGACCTTCTCTAAATGACATCATGAGCAGCCAATGGGAGAGCTTTTTTAAACGGGGATTTACCCGTTTTTTTATTATGTCCTTGAGTATAAAGGTATTCGCATGTGCCTATTCGGTAGAGACAGTTCGGACCTTCAGCAACTTGCTCCATCAGAGAAGTTACGTCTCTGTTAGAGGCTATTGAGTCTCTATCATAGCTTTTTGTCAGCATCGCATAAAGCTGTACCTCTTCAAGGTAACTTTGATATATTACTAGCACTTAAATTTGATATTTTAAAGAGAAACAATTTAGATGCACTAATACTAATTGCTTCGCAATTTGCTTATTATTCAATACATATATATATTTATAAAAATTAACATCATTACTACACACAATTTTAAATGCTTTACATCCAAGGTGCATACTTATATATTTTTATATATAGCTTTTTCTTCTAAAAAGTATACACATATACATTTCAGACGTAAATTAAGCAGAATACACATTTGAATATACACTGCACTACACTGCACTGTAATGCACTGCAAATAACTCAAAATCACAATCAACACATCTATTTCTCTTAAAAAATATAATAATTGTAAGTGTATGCTTAAAATATACTGATTTAGGCTCAAAAGTGAATTTTGCCCTATAGAAATGAGTGATTGAACTTTAATAAAAAAACATAATTATTTTTTATGCTATAAAAATAGTAAAATTTGCATTATTTTGGATATATTCCCCTTGGAAAATTAGCTGAAATTGGGGTAAAATGAATAAATACAAAATAAATGTTTTTAAACATATACTATACACTACTGGAGTCTCTTCACATTTGATTTTCTTTTGGCTTTGTCCTTAGTTCCTGTTGTGGTTTCACCAAGCTGAACTTTGCTTTGTTGATCTTCCATTGTATGGGATCCTCCTGCTTCGTACATGTCAGTCTCCATTTCACGATTACTCGTAGTGTCAGACTCGCGCATCGCTTGATCAGTTGTTTCCAGACTGTCAGTCACCAACACGTTATCCCGTACGTCACTGTGGTAGTTGTCTAAAGATGCCACATCTTCCGCCCACGATTTGCTGTTGATAGACACAGGTAGAGTTATTTCCTTGGTAGGGTCCATTTGGTGTTCTGAAACATCAGCTTTTTTTGACTCTATTTGCAGATTTTTATCGCGTTCATTGTTCACAGTTTTTTCTTGCAACTGCATTGGAATTGGCAACACTGTAAATTGTGTGTCAGCCTTTATATCCGTCTCATGTGCTGAACGTTGGCTAGGTGGTCTAAGTACCCTTGCTGCATATGACTGCTTAGGCTGGATTTCTACAGGAGTAGCACATGCTCCAATATTATCTTGTATCACGTGCTCACCCATAGCACCACGTCGGTGTGGACAAAACCGTGCTGTGTGTTGAGTGTCTTCACATATTTTTCAGGTAGGTTTCTGTCCATAATATGTTACCCAATATTGCATGCCCTGTATTGATACATAGAACGAGATTGGCTTATTCAGAACCATTCTCACCAACTTAATGCCTGTACGAGTCTTATAAATATGCTCATCCGAATATCGCTCGTCCACCGGAGGGGTCTTAATTTCACCATACTGCGAAAGCACTGTACGGATATGGCTATCGGTTATTTCCATTGGTATATCATGTAGTCTCACTACTGTAGTTGTCCTATCAGACCAGTCTAATCTAATTTCATGTTCATCATCCTCATCACAATACACTAACTTCCCTTCGAATTTATTAATTAGCTGTTCGCCTAATAGATGCGTCACTAGCTTAATATATACGCACTTACGGTATTGGTCCAGTTCAATACTTAATACCTGGTCTTCAGTCAATGCAAGAGTATCCCGTATCCAACGATGAAGCATCAGCGATGATGGGCACTTCTTCACACTCGAAAACCATAACTTTAACGTATTTACACGACGGATTTCCATTTTTCCTTCAATTTAACAACTTTACGAAACTTGAAAATTTACGCATTTCGCGTCGTCTAGCACGCCAGAGTCCCGATGACTCACCGGTTCACTAGCAGAGGCACGGCGATGTTGCTCGCGCAGGCACTTTCGCGGAACTCTTGACCCCAATGTCATGTTCACGAAGCATTTCATTTGTCCACACTTAGGCTTCTGTAAAAAAAATGTTATACGACTTTATATCTTATTCGACAATAAATGCAAGTTTAGGGAAGTAGGGATCATGCACAGGGAAACCCGTTTTTGTCCGGGATAGAATTCACACACAGGAAGTTAGTTCCTTGATTGCTCTGCAATAGGACGTTACCCAAAGGGTCGTGGAAGAGTGGTCTGTGCCTCACGTGTAGCATCCATGATACGATATATGACTATATGACGTCACACCTTGGTTCAATCACGTGGATCCACAATCGATATCTCCATGCAGTGGAGAGACGAGTAACCTAATTTTGTAAGCAAGGGATGTGGTTTGTAGGCCGGGAGGGGGGGGGGAGGTGATGATATTCTTTCAATGTTTAAGAAACGTTTGTATGTGGATAGGGAATGATGAGTGCAGTGATACAAAGTCGATATGTTATTCGTTCACTGCATGTATACAACGCCTAAAACTACATAATTTTTCAAGGTATAAAACACTTTATGAAATGACAGCTTCCCACGAGGGTACTAACAATTCCAACATTAACGTTTGCGTCTGTTTATGGATTTAGAGGCAAGATTTAATAGCATAGCTTCATCAGTAAACCCATGATGCACAAGAAAATAATATAGTTACATCAATTCTATGCAAACAATAGATATAAATAAAACACTATTTACAATTTTTTTATTATTACATTTATTTTATTCATGCCTCATTTTATGGTTTCAACTTTATTACAGTAGTTTTGATTGAGCAGTTTCAAAACTATTTGCAATTTCTATTAAAAATAAATACATTTGTCATCAAATACGCAATAAAAATTTTACAGGCTTGCATTAGTTGGCATTCTACCCTTAAAAAAGAACTGTGCTATGGGGAGAATCGAAGTGGGGACCCTTTGTGTGGTGAGCAGGTATCACAGTGACCGGACCACACCCTCCTTCTTGATTTATCGCTTATATGCTCCTACCCATGTGTTGAAACCATATTGCACTATTCGATCTGTTATTCATAAAAAAATACATTACAATTAAATTAGTGTTCCTCAAAACAACGAAACATAATGTTTTCTTGTTAACTCTACATATTGTAAACGAGGACATTTAGATTTAGAATTCGATCACATATAGGTGTATGATTCAACTGTCTACCTAAGAAGACTGTGAGCTGAGCATGCGCAGCTACGATTGGCAAGCTTCGTTATCTCTGTCTGAACCCACAATTCACACAGTGAACGCGAAGGTTTTCTCAGCAGTATGACGTCATCCTTGGTTGTTTTGCAGCGGGGTGCCCAAGAATTTGTAAAGGAGGTATATCCAGTGGCGTATCAAGGGGTTGGCGAAGTGGGTGACTGCCCTGGGGCCTCGCGTCTCATGGGGTTGATACAAAAATGTATTAAATAGAAGTGAGGGGGAAAAAAGATGGAACAGGCTAATTTGTAGACAATATAATCAAAACATTCTGTTTCTAACTGGCTTTAAATTCTAGTTAAACGTTATAATACGTAATATAATTAAGCCTTGTTTCCATATTAAAAACACTAAGTTGCTGACCAAGGCAGTTTATTAAGATAAAAAACACTTAACAGGTAACGTTTCAACCCTGTATCAGGGTCTTCCTCAGACGAAGAACTAAACTAAAATGATGAAATATACTACACACAGAAAGATTACATACCCATAACAGGGTCACTAGCCACACAACAACCTGCTATGTGTATATAATCTTTCTGTGTGTAGTATATTTCATCATTTTAGTTTAGTTCTTCGTCTGAGGAAGACCCTGATACAGGGTTGAAACGTTACCTGTTAAGTGTTTTTTATCTAAATAAACTGCCTTGGTCAGCAACTTAGTGTTTTTGTTATAATACGTCAAATCAGGGCCGTGACACACAGGCTCTAAGCCTAAGGGGGCCCGGAAAAATTAAAAATTATTGGCATATTTCTCATGTGTAACATTTTCGCAAAAATTCACAATATCCTACGTGAACATTTTTACCCATTTATTCATTTCTCGAATAAGAAAGCAATTTGTCTTGTCTTTTCTTCTTTCTCTCGACCTTGCACTCCCAATTTTAATGTTAACAATAAAGCACCTCCAACTGCCACGAAGCAAGTGCGAGGCATTTAAATGCTTGGGTCTCTTGCAACTCAATAAGGTAATGGACAATATAAGTAGTTCTTATTTCCTACCTACAGCTTCATATTTCAGGTCCCGGAAAACAAAGAAAGACATTAGTAGACTGAGTGAAATTATTAAATATAATTTTCTTCAATAATTTTTTATATAAATATGATAATTTGCTGACATATCTCTGAAGATTTTGTATCGAGTCACATTCAGATTTCAAATCTAAAAACAGGTTGGGGACTCGTATTCTCATCTCACCCAGAACCTAGCGATATGTTGCTACGCCATTGGGTTATGGGTTGTTATTGTTCTTCTATTTTATTTAAAAACAATCAACTCATATTTTACCTCACAGGTTGGCCTCAAACGGTTAAGATTTCCGACAATATCTCTCTGTCCACCCAATTGCCTCCTGTTAAAAGTAATTTACTATTGGATAAACTACACGAAAAACACACCCTAAGTGGCATCGACGAGGATTACATTTATCGTATTTTGCTTCTTATAAATGTCGACAATACAGTAATTTTACTTAATAAAAAAATAATAGGCTCTAAGAGAGATTCGAACCTGCGATCTTCCGACAACTGAGCTAGGCCTTTACTACTTTTTTTTTTACATTAAAGGAAATACCCTCTACACGGAGGTATCCCCCACCATTCACTCTTCTTCTCACTTTTACACTTTTCAATTCTTACATTTTTCTTTGTTTCTTATCAACTGGACGAACACAAATACCCATGCCTTACCCGGGACTCGAACCCAGAACCCCTGGCGTTGTAGCGCGCTCTGCTAACCACTTAGCCGCGGAGGTCGACTACCACTTTACCACTTAAACAAACTAAATTGAAATGTTGTCTTAAAGACCGTCAGCAATCTTGCAAATTTGTTAACATACACTAGTTTATTTTTACAAGCTGGAATAGACCTAAAGTCTGCAACTCAGAACAAGACTTCTGTGGCAACTTATTCTATCCCGTCTACTTACTGTGAATAAACTCAAGTATTGTAAATGTGAAGGGGCATTGTTACATGTTGCAAATAATTTCTCATACCATCGTTAGTTCCAGATTTAGCCACAGCCACCGACCATTTAGTTTCTGGACATATAGTACGTGTAAATCATTTGCAGAAAGTACACCGACTGCAAGGTTAGTCGCCTGATATAGAATCAAATGACTGGTAAGTTCTACTTCTCTCCTTACGTTTTTTAGTAATTTTCCGGTATATTTTCTGTGTGAAAGAGCAGAAAAAGACGAGACTAGAGACATACAAGTATCTTCTCGATATACCATCTGCCCTTTCGGGTTTTAACGCTGCAAACTTTGGAGTGTGTGAACCACCTCCTCTCGTGGGAAGGGAGGATCTTTTATTCCTTGTACATTTTTATTAAAAGTTTACTGTTTGTTTTAAACGTCAAGTTCAGGACTGATGACTTAGTTTTAGACCTCGAAGAGAGGTAACACCATTTATTATTTTGTTAACAGGGGATTTATTATTATGTTGGGAGTAGTAATTGTTCAGTTTTAGGTGGCAAGATCGAGGCATGATCGATATGTTAGACCTCTCGGGGGTGAGAGGGGGACGATCTCCCCTGATGCCTCTAGTCTTGTAAAGTTCAGACTTATTTCATTCAAATGCAATACCAGGTACCTAGCTTGTATGATAATTACAGATCAATATATCTAATTTAAAACACTTGGCGTAGCGTGGTGACTTGCCCCATATTTGACACCTTGGCCACTTGGCCATTTGGGCAACTTTCTTTGCAGCACATCGATCAGAAAGTTTCAGAAACATGGATTTTCTCAATACGTTTGCACGTGTACTTCATCCACTTTTAAATGTAGCGCGTTTTCAGTTGTCAGTAATCATTAAAAAAAGGAATGCCTCAATACCATCATTCCTAACTACATGCGAAGATCGAGTACCAGGCAGGGATGGAAATTTGCGGCAATTATCCTATCGTAAGACATAATATTTGTTTTCTTGTATTAAGCACCATTTAATAGAATTATAAGTAATAAAAATAATCCGTAATAGAGACCTCTCGGCCTCCTCTTATCTCTTATGAGCCACTGTGTATATTCATATATTCAATAACTATGAGCATGGGCGTATTTAAGGGTGGTTCAACGGGTCCAACCCCCCCCCCCTTTATGGTTCAATAAAATTACCAGATTACCTGTTCTATCCGCTTGATCATAAACATTCCTTCGGACTTATTCTCTTCGAGACGTATAGTATGGGATACGGATGGGAAGAAAATTACGTAATTTCACACACTAGATGGGACTGCAGACCAAATGTCTGCAATTTCCTGATAGTTTCGGAATTTCTGCGATAAGAAACTGTATTGGGACTGTCAAATCGTTATATATTTTTTCCTTCGAGATTTCTTAAAGGAATTTGGTTTTTAAAAACGCAGTGCAAGAAAACCAAGGAAACACAGTAACATTCTCAACTTGTTTGAAACAAGATGAACCGAAAAGCATCAATACTAAGTAGCGTGGCTTGTGGAATTGTATTAATTAATTATAGAAACTACGGATCTTACAATTTACTAGTAGAAGAGAAACATTTCGGCAAGCTCTTCAGTTTCTTCACTGTGGGAAGTTTGAAATATCTTCACTTGTTCTAACCAAATTGTCTTCATACAGTTCCAAAATTTTGTTGTGCACCTCAAAAGGGGTACTGTGAACATGTCAATATTCTAGACGAGATATTAAAAAAAATACCCCCCTAATCATGGACGTCCGCAGATTTTTCCACGGAGTGACAAACAAGGTGTTTTTCCATGGGGTATATTACCCCCATAATAATGTTGCTCCCTCAAAAAACACTGCTTGAATTTGAAATTATCGCATTCCTGCATCCCCATTATAATAATTTACGTAAATTATCGTAACTGAAATCAAATTATACGTTTGAAATATATACTCTTAGATTGACATTCTTTTTCTAAGGAGGAATTGTGGCCATCCTTGTCCGAATTTCAAATGTCCATTTCCCTGTATTATACTTTCACCTAGAAATTTAGTGTAGCGGAATCTTATTGCCGTTATTAAAGCATATTATATTTTCAAGCTGATGCAAGTTCAAAGCAACTACGGTTTAAGGGGGTGCAGTGGACGGAAATCAATTCTGAGGGGGGAGGGGCAAACATTTAAGTAAAAGAAAGCAACGCTAGATAAATGTAAGAGTAGCAGGACAAAATAACACTCAAGATGGTGTTAGTTTTTACGTCTTTCTTGCATTATTTCTTCCAGACGGCCAAGAGAACCTGCAGTGGGGCACAGAGGGGTAATTGCATACTTAATTTAATCTTTTCCCCCGGAGTTAGCCCTCGGCGCCAAACAATCTAAATGAAAAAAAAAATGTAAAGAGAATGACATATCGCCCCATGAAATTTTTTGTCCCCTATTAAATCAATATTGTGTTCAGTTTGCAAAAATTTTGATCAGAAATGTTTCTTGATCGCTTCGCTCGCATTTTACTTCTTTTCTGTGCTGTATTGTAAATTACTAGAAAGAGAGAGAGAGAGAGAGAGAGAGAGAGAGAGAGAGAGAGAGAGAGAAATAATAACAACTAAGAACTTCAGACTGTTGCTGCTAAAAAGTTTTGTCTTAAACGCAGGGACAATTGTTCGGAGGCCGACCCACCGTGGCGGAGTGGTTCACACATCGGGCTACGACGCCAGGGTCCCGGGTTCGAATCATGGTTGGGCATAGATGTTTGTGAGTGTCCATTCATCAATTTCATCATATCATCACTCATTCCCATCTTCGCAAATTAGCCAAAAGTGGCACAAAAGAGAAGTAAAATAAATCAAATCAATGAATCTCCGGAGATAGAGGTGCGAGCACATTCCGTGAACTATATATACGCCCATAACTACACACACACACACACACACACACACACATATATATATATATATATATATATATATATAGAGAGAGAGAGAGAGAGAGAGCACAAAAACAGTCCCTGGTTTTGAAAGGGTATAACTTTAATACCAAAAGTAATATTCTGCGGAAATGTTCACACTAGTTGCATAAACTCATAAAGTTTTTGGTAGTGGTCACTGAAATTACAAGCATTCAATGTGCGCGCCACCTGTTACGCGGGAAACGTAGAGACGGTAATCCAGCTCCAACCACAACTGCTCAAGCGTATCCGGTGTAATGAAGTATACATCTGCTGCACTGATGCTTTCCTGAAGATCATTCAGGGTTGTGGGTACTGGAGGTACATAGACCTGGTCCTTCACGAACCTCCAAAGGAAAGAGTCACGAACTGTCATGTCCGGTGATCGTGGGGTCACGTGCAGAGATTTTTGATCTTAGGGTACAGCTCGTCCTATCCATCGGGGTGGGAGGTTGTCGTTCAGAAAGCTGTGTACAGATTGATGCCAGTTTGGGGGCGCTCCATCTTGTTGTAAAATGTAGTCACTTCTCTCTGCAGCAAGTTGAGGAAATAACCAGTCACATAGCATTGTTAAGTAGCTTTCACCTGTGATTGTTGGCTCCTTAAAGAAGAACGGACCATACACTCGACACATTGACACTGCACAAAAAACATTCACCTTGTGTGAGTCACGTTCCACATCAAGAGTGGTATGCGGATGCTCGCTTCCCCAGATCCTAACATTATGTCTGTTCACTTTTCCACTCAAGTGGAAGGTCGCCTCATCACTAAAAATTATCTTTGTCAGAAAAGTGTGGATAGTCTCGCAAAACTCACGTCGCTTTACCTTGTCTTGTGGATATAACTTTTGAACCAATTTCAGCCAGTATAGGTAAAACCGCAAACGCTTCCATAAAATTTGGCTTACGGTTGTTTGTGGCACCTGCAACTGCCTTCTAGCTTGACGTGTTGATTTCCTCGGGCTGCATACAAAGGCTACTGGCACACGCTACACAAATTCCTCAGAGACAGACGGTCAGACAGAATGTTATTTTCTTTGATCACAAATGCACCCTTTCTCCACAAATGTTTTATGCGACTTCAAAATGAATTTGTGTTTTGGTGGATCAACATCAAAATTCCTTTTAAATGCACGCTGTACTGTCACAACACTACATGTTGTGGCAAGTTCTAACACACACCAGCTTCTTTGCTGCGGGGTGAACGCTATTTTCGATGTCACTGCCCTCTAGCTGCCGAAGTCATAACTAGCGATTTAGAGAAGAAAGATATGAAAATTGTTTGAGTTAACTGAGCTTTGGATATCAATTTTATCAATATATTCAATTAACTATTAATTTTAAATGCATCTTGAAATCAGGGAGTGTTTGACGGATTTGAAAACCTGCCACCCCCCCCTCCAAAATAAGTTCCGACGTCCCTGCATTCTGGGAAATAAATTTCAAACCATGGAATCATCTTGGCATATCTCCGAAAAGTGCTGATTCCGCGGTAATACCACTTGGCTGGGTTTGATGCCAAAATCTTGCGGACTCCTCTTGGACAGCTTCCACTAATTGAAAACGCAGTCCTTACTATAAGGAGGCCAGCAACCGGAAAAGATAAAAATCTGATGGCACGAGGTCAGGGATGTATACTGGGTTGGGTGCATCAAAACTTCGATCTCTTCCTCATTGGCCAACTTAGCATTTTAAGTGGCGCTGGGGCGTTTACATGGTGACTCAGTATACACTTTCGATTGACCAGTGATGGATATCAGGTGTGCAGAATCTATGTAGTTGCTTATTGCAGATATTGTCATTCAAGGTAAGGCCGTCTGTAACCAGTTTTCAGTGCACTGGAGTCTCAAAATTCCAGCACATGAATAGCAACACCTAGTGCTTGATCCAGTGGCGACTCATGGAATTTTTTGGGTTGTAGAAAGTTATGGTAAACAGATCGAGAAAAGTTTTCGAAAATGAGTTCAGTTACACAGTGACATGTATCGTCTGTACCTTGGATTAGCCATTGGATTTGTAATGTTAGCTGCAGGCCCTACCTGCCTGTCATGTGTGGATTAAGAACAGCTTTGCCAATACCAACCTCCTGATAAGAAAATGTGCTGTTTCAACTCATAAATTACGTTAAATGTGATAAAAGTATGCTAGGGTTTATTATTAGAATAGAATAGAATAGAATAGAATAGAATAGTCTTTTATTTTCTACTGAGCGAGGTTCAGCCTAGGGCTGCTCTACCACCTAACTCAGGACTAGGTATTACATAGTAGGATTACATGTGAAAAGCATTAAACAAAATGGTTTAGAATAAATAAGATACATGAATAGAAAAATGAATAAATAAATAAATAGAAGCACACATGTCAATTCACACACACACATATACATTATTATTATACAATTATTATTAATTTATTATCATCATTTTCTGATGCCTGTAGTAGTTTTAAGTTCAATTTTATTTTGCTATTTTGGAGTTGTGAACTGATTTATTGATTATTTATTGCAGTTAAGCAACATTAGGAATTTCGACCATTCAGTAAAATGGGTTTAGCATAGTGCTTGAAAAAAATTAAGAAAATTCCACGACTGGTAACGGTGTCCGTTTGATTTATTTGTGACCTCCAACTCATTCTACCGATTTCCTTTTATGAAATGTTCCTACCTTCTTAAATCGGAGAGGATAAGGAAAAGATGAAAACAAGAGGATGGATCAGAGCCTGTAAAAGCTTGTCCCTTTGTCGGCATACTTCCTTTTGTTTGAAACAAGTCCGCTAGAGAAGTTCAAATAAGATCTGGAGATTTTCTTAAAAATAAATATTTCCTCAAAATATCTTCATTAGAATTCAATTTCAATTTTTCCTAGTGACACCCGTTTTTGAGATGATGCTGGATTTTCCATTATGCCAAACACAGAGTGCTAGGTGCCAACGAAGTTCAAGTTTTGCTAGGTTTAGAACCATTATGCTAGAGTTGGCATCACTGTTGCCAACTCTAGCATAATGGTTGAGGACTGTTGAGGAACCCACGAGATCTTCCTCGCGGACCATATAACTGGGCCACCCCCAACGTACCCCCGCCCTCCCTTGCACTGCCCCATATCCATCTGCCTGTAGGATGGCGAGAAAGGTTCCTCAGCGGCAGACAAAGACGGTCGTCTTTCGGCAACAGGTCTGGAACGAGCGGGTGATAGCTAGTACATTGACTCTTGACAGTCGAGTAGTGAACCTTGATTGCGCTCAAAAATTTATAACGCTCATTAAACTCTTAAAAAGTAGAAAACTGGAATTGAGTATAAATTGAACTGTAGGATGTTCCTCACTTCCTACATGGAGGAATCGTCAATGGTTTGAACTTGTTCCTTTGAGCTACAAAGATCCATTTTAGTCTCAGTTACAATCAGTGCCAGAACTTGTTTGTTTTGGATTTGTAATGTTTGGTGGCAAATTGTCACCTTTCTTGTATACCTTCCAGTATCAGTTCAAATAAACTTCTGGAGGACATCATCCTAGCTAGTGGGGATGACGAACAATTGTGGGATGTGAAGCCCAGAGCAGTATGAATACTGCTGTCATGCTCTTGTTGAACATCTTGGCGCGCTGTTTGGTGGCCAGTCATCAAGAGCCTTCCAGACTTTTTCCCCCCATGCTTGTGTTGCCGTCTTAGAAGCACTGGAACCATTCTGATGCAGTGGATTTCTTGATAACCCAAGAGTCTTTAGAATAACATTTTTTTACACCCTCAACTTTACACCGAAACCTTGTTCCCAGTTTGTCGAAAAGTATATCATATCATAATTTCTTCATTACCTATTCTAAATTACTTCAAACTGAAAATATTAGAAAATGAAACAAAAGTTTTAGCAACCTATATTACGAACTTGCAGTTCTTTAACATGAAATTCATTAACACAGAAGTATTAATATAGAAATATGAATGCCATAAGTGTCCGAAGGCTTTTGAATCGCCCTAATATAAGATTACATACCTTGATAACTGAATACCTTAACTACCTTAACCCATTTCTGTATTTGTAGTTTTCTTATTTTCACTTTCATGTCCATTTCGGTAGGATGAATGGCGTTTATAATATTAAATTGATGAAAGAAACATTTATGTTAGGGTTTGGACTAGAATCTGGATCCTCCTTAGGCTACGAAATTGTAAGTATATCATCTTTATCTACAAAGATGGATGTAATTTATTTTTGCAGCTATACTTATGATCACTTGTAATGTAGTAATGGCGGACGAATCTCCAGTTGAATTTCCTAGAATATTAGTTTGTTGTCTGTGACATGGCAATCTTTTATTTATTTATTTATTAAACAAATGATGCCACAGAACATTGTTCCATTGAGGCATACATACATTTTGTGCATTACATATATTTGTGCATTAAATATATTTGAGCATAACTTAAATTGTTTCACTAATTACTATATAGACGAACCCCTCATTCCTTTCTCCACTGAGCCAGTAGGGCTCTTTTGAATGATTGAAGTGACGCTTCAATATCAACGCTGGGATCATTTGCTACTACTTCATTATAATTTTTACCCATTTTCCACATCGGAGATATCTTTACATAGTTGGTTCTAGATTTTGGTACAGTTCTGTTCACAAGATCTGGCACACTCGTTTGAGATAAAGATCAGCTTTGGAGCCGATCGGGTGTGGCAGTACAGCCGAAGTAAAAGTTTAGGAAAACAGCACTCTACAGTGTTGCTTACGACGAAAGTTTTTTTGCAGGGAATTTTCTGACTTGCCGATTGAAAAGAAACGGTTACAGAAAATCTTTGCATTTTAATTAATAATGCAATGCAGTGCCCAATTTTAAAAAGAGAATGGCGCAAAAAAAAAAGTCAGGAAAATATATTCGAGATAATCAGTATCCCATAACTAATCCAAAAAAAAACAGCCTCAATCCCTTCGCTTGCGAGAAGCTGATGTTCATTTGAAAGCAGAGGGGAGTGGATGGTGGTTCCATTACCTCTTTCCCTAGATTAACGTAACAGCGAAGTCGACGTTCACCAAGAGGACCCGGGTTCGAATTCCGACCTGAGCGTGGGTGTTCTTTGCTAGTGTCCCTTCATCAATTTTCCCATATCATCATTTATCTTCTTCGTCGCGATTAACTAAAAGTCAAAGAAAAGCGAAGCTAACAAAAAATAAATTAAATTGACGTTCTAGATGCGGACGGGAGAAAATAAATAGTCCAAGGCAATAAGAATATCTATCACGGCCCGAATGATGTGACTTCAGGATCACTTTCGTTACTTTCTCTTACGTATGCAAACTGCTTTTCTAGCTTGTAATTTGAACACGAAAGTAGGATAAAAAGGTTCCCAAAATACAGGCTGGATGAATGTCTTCATATTTTCCTGAAAAGTCACTCTTCTTCGTCAAATAGTTAGTTTAAAAATATAATTATGTATGTGCCATTGACTTAGAAGATTCGTCGCCACATATCAGAATCTATGTTGACACAAGCTAAGCTAGAGCACTAAGGTTATTAGGGGTTGGAAACACTAACCTTGCACAAAAGCACGTCTCCGATTGTCTTCGATCGTCTTCATTAATATACACACACAACATTAACTTATAGTGTGTGAGCAATGTGTGCACAGCTTACAGACACTATACCATGAAGCGTATTGCTTTCAAATTAATGTAATTTGAGAGAAGGTACATTGAAAGTTTGGAGCCGGACAGGTAAAAGTGTAATCTTCAAGATAAATCTCTCTTTTGCGCAGCGACTGGTGTCCATGTCGGTAAAACGTCAGTTTCTTAAGCTGAAATCCTAGGTTCGATTTCCCATGTGGTCAATTTTTTTTCTATTTTCTGCCAAACGGGTGCCACGAAAAGTATTTCACCACACGGGGACGGTCGTCTCGTCTCGTTTTACTTTTTCGTCAAGAACGAAACATCATAGGTTCAAATCTCACCCACTCCTGATTTCTCTTTTTTATTGTTATATACCGAGTACGAAGTGTTGTAATAATGTAATATAAGATTATACGTGTTAAATCACTGTAAATATTTATGCGATGCATACCTCGGGAATGTTTCTACTCATCTTCTTGATTTTTCAGTGATTGGGAGATTTTTTGGCAAGACCTTTCTTTTCATTCAGCTGTCAAAAGCTATGTTAACACACATTAAGAATTAATATATCATTAATACATGTTCTTAAACAGCATGTTGTAATCAAGGTGTCCTTGTTTTAATATCAGGTGGACGCTCATTGCACAGTGGTTCGGATTCCTGTTTGAACTGTAGGTCCAGTCCCGATTAGCCTATCTGTGCATAAGGTAGACTTAAACAACGACATCAACAATAACAAGAACACACACACACATACCATCATACACACATACACACAAATAGGATGTTCTTTGCTTGTGCTCTTCACTGCGAGTGATGTAGTTGTGGTGTAGTGCAGTTTGAAGTGGACAGTTTCAGGTGTTTGCTCGATTGATTGATTAATTGATTTGTTGTTTTAAGTCAACTTTATGCACAGTAAGACTAATCGAGACTGGACCTACAGTTTAAAGTGGGATCCAGGTGTTTGCTCGAGTCTTTACGAGAGCTGAGGAATGCTTGTAGGATTAAACATTATAACTAGGGCTCAGAAGTTGATGACCTAAAAAAATTCGAAAGATGACCTATAGAATGATAAATGGTAAAAAAATATTATAAAATAATTTTCACTGTGAAAATGAAAAATTGATTTTTTCCATAAATTACAAGAGAGTAAGAAGCTCGTTGTCCTCCTCCGTGGCCGTGCGGTGTAAGGCACCATGCATAGGTTCGATCCCGGGTTCAGTCTCCGGGAATTTTCGGCCTGTCTATAGGGTTGGTGTATTTGCTAAAAGGACCATGTCAAGAAATCTAAATATGTATGTCCGCGCGCACTACGGTCCAAACGTTTTACTAGTAAATGCGTATAAAATGGACGAAACAACAGGGGAGGAGAAAAGTAAACCGTAAAAATGCAACAAAAACTGTTAAAAATACTGACAAATATGCAAAAAATGTAAAATAGAAAGTGTTTTCAGGTTCTAACTGAAGGGATATGAGGTTTAACTTTGTTTTTAAGGGTCAGAAAAGAAGTTCATTTTTCATTAACTTTGGAACCCTAATTACTAATTATGTTCATTGAAAAAGTTGGAGGAAAGGAGGAGGCTTACTTAAACTTTTCATGCTGAGGGATCGTATCGTACCCTATCTCCACTTTATAATACAGAAAAAAATCAAGTTCATATTTCGAAAATGACTTGCAGTTTTCCAACCCGAAAATATGTTTTTCATAGTTTGAAGTTCGTTAGTATTTTCTTGCAAGGTTTCCATTGTTTAAATTTCACACATATTTTATATTTCATACGTTGAATATCCCTTTCCTCTCTCTTTTCATATAGTCTTTGGAAAAAAGCTGACGTTTCTTGGCAACCGGGTTCTCGTTTAAATGACTCCTTTTCGCTCTCCTGTTCCTACTTTAAACAAACAACAAAATACTTCGTAACTAAACGATTACTTGTTCAAAACACGGAATTTTTACACAATCTACAAAATATGACAAAAATACCAATAGACATGTTCATGATTTACCTTTCAGCGTTTCTCGATTTTTTCTGAATTCGTTTCCTCATGAAAATTGCCATGAACAAATTATAGACATGACATTATGTGTGACTTGGTTTTTCAAACTGGTAGCAAATTTTAACATCAGCATTAGCGTGCTTGATTCTCACGAGGGAGGTCGTAGGTTCGATTCTCCACCTAGGCAGGGTTTATTTCAGGAGTTTATTGTTGGATGTAAAGTTTATCCACAGTTCTAAGAAGTTAACATTGGTCTCTGTATTTCACGAGGTGAAAGGAAATAATAAGAGGAAGTTATTTCGATGATAGGAGGAAGTCATATGCCACGTGGACTGCGCAGAATCAAGTTACGTAGAGCTAAGTCTGTGATGGTGGTTTCCACAGTTCTAAGAAGTTAACATTGGTCTCTGTATTTCACGAGGTGAAAGGAAATAATAAGAGGAAGTTATTTCGATGATAGGAGGAAGTCATATGCCACGTGGAATGCGCAGAATCAAGTTACGTAGAGCTAAGTCTGTGATGGTGGTTTCGAATATTGCAAAGTTAGTGAAGAAAGTTTGTTAGATCTGATACTCGTACTTTCTGTTCAAGTAAGACGAACATTTTAGATACAAAGCAGTGACGAATTAACGATCATTATGAGGTTTTGAATTTTTTGTTTGTCATTCACTATACAAATACTTATTAGTAGTTTCTTACCGAATCGGCCTACGTCGCAATAACCATTTACTTATGTTAATTGGCGATTTACTATTAGTTTTAGAGGCATGGTAAAATGGTGATGAGGGGATTGACAACAGTTATTACGAAGGAACTGACATAAAATTACCAATCTTATCAATTTGAACTCATTAAACGCTCTCCTTCGTTACAGAAATGCATTACATCACTACTTAACATAACTGTATATGTTTTTTTAGTATATCGAAATCAAAATCAATATTATAGGTGTCAGTGAAGAACAAACAATACGTAACTTAAATAACATTACATTTTGCATCCTGAATACATATATGTGATTTGTGAATTAATCATGATGTATGTGTAAACACAATATACATATGTACAATAACTAAAAACAAATTTTAACCTTAAATACTGGAAATCTGCAACTTTTAGGGGAAATATGCGCAGAAGAGACGTCCCTCAAGTGTGTATCGGATTCACTTTTTTAAATATTCCAATGTCAACGGTCTCTGTTCAACAAACTAAACAAACAAAAAAAAGAGGAGAGGGTGGGATTTGAACCCGCGACATTTCAGGCTTGACGCAAAATGAGGAAAGTAGCGCCTAACCAACTGCTCTACGTTAACTTAATGACTTTATGTGCTTAAAAACACGTTGACGTTTATAAAAACTGCCACCTTCCTGTGTTCCAAGCACATTTTTTCGACAAGTCGTGAAAAATATTACTTTTTGAGAACTCTTCGATATTATGCAAGGTATTGTAAATAAAATGTCGCATAAACTCATCACAAATTTGTTTCTTTCTGCACAAACTTCATGGCGATTTCCTCCAGGTGGAGAAAAACTCTATTCAGTGTTTCAAACCTCTCAAATTTCAACTAAAATTGAGCAATTTCAAGTCGAGCAAGCAGAATCGTAAATATTCCTCAATGTTCATTTTCCAATTTATTATTTCTGTTTGATTGTGTATTATAATAGCGGTTTATAGTTTCTAAGTTCATGGAAATCTCTCACCGCAGCGTTTTTCGTCGAGTGGAAGGACCTAGCCAAAGTTGTCTACTTTCACCTGAAACCGAAGTGCAATGTTGCTAAGTTTACGAATTCGGGACTTAGAATTATTTCGGGGCGGTCAAATAAGATTTTGCGAAGAGTACTTATATGACAAAGTAGTGAGTTTAAGGAAAGTAAAATGCCACTAGCCACATTCCCGCTTAGTCCCTGTTAGGAAGGTACTTGACAGGAACAATAGCGAACTCTTGTCTCGAAAGCCAGAAAGTGTTTTCACCCAGTGTTATTCACCTGATTATAAATAAACTGTCCGACAAGTAATGAGACATATTTTCTTGAATGTAATCTGCGAAGTAACGAAATGTATATGGCTGAAGCTGTTGTTTCCGTGCGCTTTCCAAACTTCGACCTTTCTAGCAAAAATCATGCAACATTGTAGCAATCTACTGTAAATCCCACTTTAGGAAAAAGCCAAGCTAAGGATAAGCTACTAGAGTTTGCACAAATGTATGAACAGTACGCTAAGAACTCACACGAACACTGCGCACAACATGCTTCTTTACAATGTATTAAAAAAAGTTAAGATTAAAGTGGCAACAGCATCGCGCAAGCTTGTTTCTATGGTTTACATTCGCTCCTGGCTGTCTATTAGACATTTTCCTTGTTTCCTATTGGCACACGAACTTTCGAGCAATCTCTAGCACGAGAAATGTAACAGGTTGGACCAAACGCAGTGTACCCACAGTCTAAGGAAGGAGATATGCCACAATGCCTTGAGGAAAGTGTATTGGCATCGTCACATAATGGTAATGGACCATTGAGCGAACATCGAAGTTCATCAAAGGTATCCTGTATTGCTGAGAGTAGTAACAATTTCTTGAATTCCAGTGTTACAAAGAATGACATTTTTTGCTCCGACCCTGCCACGATAGAAGATGCAGAATAGGTGTCCCCAGATTCACCAACGTAGCCTCAAATGGCACAGGTAAATACAATGTTATTGTGGTTTTACGAAACCAAAAGCATTATTCATCATGAATGTGGTCCAGAGTGTTAATGATTGATTGATTTTTGCTTTTTAACTTTGCTTTTCTGGCTAATCGCGAAGATGGCATGAGTGATGATGTGATTAAATTGATGAAGGGGCACTTACAAAGCACACCCATGCCCAGGCCGGGATTCGAATCCGGGACCCATGGCGTCTTAGCGCGTTTGATGAATCACTCCGCCATCGAGTCATCACTACGGTGTCCTGGAACGTTTATGTCTGTGTCCTACTTTAGTCCTCTGAATCAGTGATATCCAAGATAATGTGCTAGTGCGATATCACAGAACAGTGTTAATACTAAGGAATTCCTGGTCCGAACGCAAGTGTGTCTGTTGGATCATCCACCTCACCCCCCCCCCCAGATATATCCATCCACCTGTGAATACTTTCAGTTCCAGAAATTTAAGCTGTTGAAAGGACCTATATTAGAAGGCGCCCAACGGACTGTAACTGACATTGGGTCTTGGGAACTTACCAATGGAAACCTTACACAGGCAGTTACAATCGTTGACCGATCATGTCAATCGTTGTATTGATGCTGTTTATGTGCTGGTGAGTAATAACATAAAGTGTTATTTTTTTTCACTTTTCATATGGCAACGACCGTTTCATTCGTTAATTTTCGCACTGTGTATGAATGTTTTACATCAACTAACTGTTATGAACTTTAAAGATATCTTTTTGAACCCTGATTGATTGATTGAGTTTATTTTACTTCGCTTTTTGTGCCTCTTGGCTAATTTGCGAAGATGGGGAGGAGTGATGAAATGATGAAATGATGAAATTGATGAATGGACATTCACAAACAATTAAGCCCGAGCGGGTTTCGAACCCAGGCCCTTGGCGTCGCAGCGCCAATTTTTTTAAAAATTATTTTTTTCAAGGAAAGCCCCTATGCAGAAGCTTCCCCCATCACACTTCATTCACTCATATCATTTCATTCATATTTCAATTTCAGGACTTTTCATGACAGACAATCACAAACATCCATGTCCAAGCCAGGATTCGAACCCAGGACCCCTGGCGATGTGCTAACCACTCCGCCACAGGGGCCGACACTCGGCCACAGGGTCCGGCTTTTGAGCCCTGACTTTGAGTAAATAACATCAAGTAGATACACTTCGTCTGGAAGATCCAAAAGCATTCTCGTAGAAGATGTGCTAGAAATAAAAATTATCTTAACTCGAAATGCGAACTTTCTGGTTCAGCTCTTAGCAGTACAGATTTTGGGCCTTTCCGCGAAATTATTTAAAAAACCCTTCTATATAAAACGCACGTACTTGTGAAAGGACATGTGAAAGCTTCTATTATTATTCAGTTTCTTTAATGCATGAGTGTGTGTGTGTGTGTGTGTGTGTGTGTGTGTGTGTGTGTGTGTGTGTGTGTGTGTGTGTGTGTGTGTGCGCGCGCGCACACACACACACACACACAAACACCCCCCCCCATACACACACATAGGCTACATCTTGGAAAAAATTGAATTGATTTTTGTTAGATAATGATAGGATAAAATTGATGAAGAAACACTCACATAGAACAACCATGCTCAGGCGAATTCGAACCCGGTGTAAATAGTAGTTGCGTTCTATCTACAGGATTTTCGACCCTTCCTCCGTCGTGATGAACTTCTATGTAGTCAGCTCAATACATGAACACAACACACGATAGGAAACGCGAAACACACACGCGGAACAAGATCTCGCGAGACCGCAACGATTTTGCCACAACCACTGGATGCAATGTTTTCTGTCGACGAGAGAACTGCTGCACCTAGAGGGCGACACCCGTTCAATTCCAACGCTAGGTGACGACACCGTTGCCATGACAACCAGCTTAAGTTTTCCGCAACCTGGCGGCGTCTGCTCTTGGCTGGCTCTTGGTTTGTTTATGCTACGACGAACTCTTTACGTGCGTAGCGCCGAGCGGCTTATTATTTGCGTATTATCGTGTGCGTTCTGCTGGGAAATAGTTTAATTTAACAAGCAAATGAAAAATGTCAATATTAATTTGAAAATTAGGTGAAAACATATGCACTTGTTGCACTTGGCCAGCCGCCACTGATGTAGTGAGACCCGTCCCACCTCGTAACTCACATGTGTACAGTAGAATCTCTACTCCTAGTTCCGCACAGCAGATTTAGGAAACAAACACTTGCGGTTAGAAAAAAAATAATGCTCAGTTAGTGGTATGGAGCGTTAAACAGAAGTTATTATCCAAAAATTTGTTGCACCTTAGCCAATATAAAATGAACAATAAATCCTTTCACCTTACAATATTTTGGTAGTATTCTCTTCTTTACTGGACAAATTACTACGTTTATTGTTTTACATACACATATGTGATTATGTAAAGGGCACAGGCCCGTCCCCAAGGGGAGCTAAGGGGGTGGGGGCATGAAATATTTTAATGTGAACCTACAAAAAGCTACAAAAATAACATGGGCGATTTTTCAGATTTTGCAAGAATTTTGATTTTTGGGTTGTTCCTGAAGAGAGGCAGACTCTATAAGTCTGCAGTCTACTATATTTAGTAATTTTGATTATATGACCATTGATGCAAGGTTACCAGATGTCCCAATTTGGTCGGGGCAGTTCACAATTTTTAATCCCTGTTTTGACTTTTTTCGAACTGCAGTCTTGATGAGGATTTTTTTTTGGTTAATTTACATTCAGACATATTCTTCATTATAACGAGATATAGTATATGTAAGCAGGAGGAGTGCAAATTCGGTGCAGGGGGTGCGAAAATCTATTCTTCCCTTGGGCATTGAAATCTCTAGCCACAGTTCTTATAAGGAAATATTTCCTTTCGAGAGACCAGTAACAGATCTACACCAATAGCAAAATATAGGCAATAAAAAGTATAGCACGAATTCAAGGCTAATATAAGTATGAAATTTTATTGATCATCATTAATAGAAGGCAATAATTGAATAAAATCTAACACTTATTAAAAACATTTCATCTTGACATTTTGAACCAGTTATTAAAGGAATTAATTTGGTAGTTTATAAATGTAGCAAACTAATTTCTTAATATATATTTAATGATATTACTTTAATTGATAATAATTGAAATATGTCAATTATTAATATACAAAAAATAATCACACAGACACACACACATATACACACACAGTTTCTGGCTTGCCCCCCAAATATAATCCTGGGTACGGGCCTTAAAGGGAATTGAAAGGACCCCCAAAAAGCTTGATAATCCCATGGCTTTCCTGCACTGTGGGTTTTGCGTTTTACAGATCGGCATTGTCTTTCAGTATGTATGTGTAAATATTGCTATTTTTTATTCCATAGAACGCGAGGTCGATCATGCAACGTGATCCTTCATTAAATAGAGAGTTGTAACTAAAATGAATTTAGTGAATCGCAGAATATTTTTTTAAATATTAAAGACCATAAAACAATTCTCCATGATTCGATGACCATGTCTTTTCCTGCTCAGGCAATAGACCTAAAATTCACGACAGTTTCCAGAGTGGACCTAATGAAAAGTATGTCTACAATTGTGAAGAGGTGGAAGTGGACGCATTCAATATAAATTTATTGGTTTAGTATTTTATTATAACAGATTTAATAGCAATTCACTGCAACGTGAACATTATTTACAATTTCTTTACAATGAAACATAACATTACTCACAATCATATCCACGAATTTTTATTTTCTCACCTCTTGATGCAAATGGCATGTTAGTTATTATGTTGAATTTATTTCAATCAGTCTTTAGGATATATTGTGTGATATCTTGGTATCAAATAATTCTTCTTGCACAATTATTTTCTCAAGGCTTCCCTCCTCAACTGAATTGTGTTCCTGAAATAAAGAAAGGGCAATAAAAGTGAAGGCAGGACTTTGTCAGCACATAATACGTAATGCACACACACATACGTTAAACACAAAACCTTAATTCTTTTGAGATTTAACTGATCTAAAGTAATGAGTGAAATGGGTCTAAATGTTAAAGGAAGAAAAAAATCTCTTAAATCTGTACTGAAAGGGAATGTAAAGGCAATTCAAGAGAGAAGTTTCCACCAACATGACTAATCATTAATCGAATTGAGATTAGTTTGAAGGGGCTTTTTAAAGTAGCAAGAGATGAAGAAAAGGGTTTGAAGAAGATACATTTTATTTTCAACAAGATGTAGTACCTCCCAATGATGTGAGTACTCATCTACAGATAAAAATCTGTTGACCAGATATATTGGGTGAAGAGATGTAACTGCATACAGCCTATGTTCAGATCTAACACAACTGAACTTATTTTATGATGGTACATTAAATATGATGTTTGTGGCACAAAACCAGCAAAATTCACGAAAACAAAAGCATCCATGGAAAGAGAATGCGCCTAAATATCAATCGAAATCATTCCTGTCGTAATTTCATTGATCCATGTTATCATCGGTCTTTGGCTCACAATGACCATCCGTTCAAATACCTGCAATAAGTTTAGAAATCCTACACATCTTTTATAACTTGGATCATAAAACTTGGATATATCTTAATACAAATCATTCAAAGTGTGAATATACGTATTTTTCGTACACCTTATATAACATCTAAAGCTTGATAAGGTTCGAATATAAAAGGGAAATTTAATAACGACTCTCTAATTTAGCGGGCTTGCTAGAAAGACAAGTAGAATGCAAGACACAATTGAATTATGGCACTCTGAAAGATTTTTATTGATTGATTGATTTGTAGTTTTAAGTCCATTTTATGCACAGTAAGGCTAATCGGGACTGAACCTACAGTTTTAAAGTGGGAACCACTATGTACCTCCACCGGGTATCGAACCCGGGACCCCGGCACTCTGAAAGAGTAAAGTAATTTTCAGATATTGTAACACAACCAATGAATCGCCTTCTTTCCATCTCATTAAACTTTATGAAATATATATACAATTGATCGTCGCGTCTCAATTAGAGAATATGTGTAAGAAGGGCGCCAGCAGGAATTTTTCTCAGTTCGGGCAGAATCATAGAAACTTTATTATTAGAATTATTATTATTGATATTGTTGTTATAAATATTATTGCTATTATTACTGCTATTATTGTTATTATAATTATTATACTACTACTATATGCTACTACCCCTACTACTACTACTTCCACTTATTATGTTTTATAAAATTACATACATTTGTAATTTTCATATTCTGTATATCTATATACAATTTGCATAATTGTATACTTAACATATTAATTCATGTAGGAAAAAAAGCTGTTTTCTATAGTTAGATAATCAGTGTAAAATAGACAGCAAGCTTAAATGTAACCTTACTTCAAATAACAATAATGATAATAATAGATGCTGTAACTTACGGCCTGTAAGTCACAGTAAACAATGTTTTTTGTTATAAAATATCGCTTCAATTTCACTATTCGAATTACATTAACTTTTTCCAGAGATGTCAGGGGGGGCCTGACCCCCCTGAGGACACCCTTGTGTCTAACATATTTATTTTGTCCTAGGATATATTGTACAAAATGAGTACATGTTTAAGTTGGTGACTTGAATTAAAGAAATAATACAATATTTGGGATTCATAAAAGATTTGAGACAAACTGAAACGAATAGGTGATATTTCTGTGGCGATATGAAGTTACAAGACCATACCAGTTATTCTAATTTTCATTACACCTTCTTTAACTATGGAATACTCTTAAATATAAATTAATGTCAAAGTGAAAAGGTAAGGTATAGTAATATCTTTAAACTAAGCACAATATACATTGTTAACAGCACAAAAATACATTTATTATTTTCTTGATTTTAAAATGTGTATCATATGTATTTTGGTCAACGTTTACCCTCAATGGTGTTATAAATAACACAGACAAATTTTAATACCACTGAGAGTATAGTTGATCAAAATGTGGGGTGGACCTCGTGGAAACACTGCCTGTCTCTTCAAAACCAGTGTTTTTCAAGAGCAGTAAGTACTACATAAAAATAATAATTACCTTGGTCGTGAAGTTGCGTTTCTTGAACAGCCTGTCACAAATACACTTAAATATGTCAAGTGACAATATTGCATCTACGGCTATGAATATCACGACGATCGCCATCGCCAGAGCCTCGGCGGAACATCCATACGTGTTTGTCATTACTTTGTGTTGTTGCCCTGTAAAGGTACAGAATCAAATATTACAAATAATGTACAAATATAATTTTTAAAAGAATTTACACAATTTCAGTAATAATTGTTTCAAATGAAAAAGGATGCTGGTTGAATTGGTTGAATTATTGTTTTATGTCCACTTTATGCACAGATAGGCTACTGCAACTGCTGATGTCAATTGTTCTATAAGTTGAATGGAGAGCATCAGCTTTGAAATTACTATACAAATTCATGGGGAACTCATGCAAAAATATAAAACACTTGCACGTAACATGTGATTCTATATCTCAAAATTATTGAAAATTGAAAGCGCTACCTCTTTTCTTGCAGAAATATTACCACCAATAAGGAGGCTGTGAAATCTTTCATTGTTTCTAATTTTAAGGTATCTAAAAAGGATGTTCGTTTGCTCATATAGGCCGACACACATATCTCTGCCGCAATCGGCGCAGCACAACGGGAGAACCAGTGTTGCTAATCTGTTCGATTGAAAAATCGCTAGAGTGCGCCGAGGCACATCTGTTCGTAGAACAAGGGAATTAGAGAATTCAGATCTATCTAAACGTTGAAATTTAAAAGCCATGCATTATAACCAGGGCTGGTATTAATAGGTGCTAACAAGTGGCTGTATATGTACGTACGTACATACATACGGACTAATATATGCGAGAAGTTACCCAAAATGATGCAAAGAAGACTTCTTCATAGTGATTCATTATTTGTGTGATTTCAAATAAAGTAAACAATGTATTATTTTTCCATTGCATTAATTGACCTGGTGGCATTTTAACTGTTCACTCCCAATAAGCCCATCAACACTGGTACTTGAACTGCAACGACATGTGATACACGACTGACACTATCACTGGTTTGAGAACTAATAACCTGCCCTGCGAATGTGTTAAACCTCGACACTTGGACCACAAACACTCCTCCATAAGTAGTAGTATTTCCTCTCTGTGATGGGCGACAGTCGGCTGCCTTTGTTGTACATTTACAAACGATGCCGGCTTCCGCAACAATAACAAGAATAACAAGAAAAAAATAACAAGTCCATATATTGCCACCAGACGATAAGTCGCGCGGATTTTTCTCTTGTTATGAACTTGCCACCAAGCATGCCAATTTTAATATGCATCGCATGAAGCAGCAAAAATAACAGCTTCCTTCCTTCATACAATTCCTACAAGAACACGTGACGGAGCCGAGAGTTGAAATGCTCATGCATCTATGTAATTTATTTCTTTTGAGAAATTCTAAAGTGATGAAATATGAACAATAGTACTGGAGGTATTATGGAATTTAACGTTCACTAACCAAACACATGCACTTTCACATATAGGCCTCCCCGATGGCGCAGTTGTCGCCTTGTAATCAAGTGGTCCCGGGTTCGATTCCCGGTGGAGGCACAAAGTGGTTCTGATCCCATTTGAAACTGTAGGTCCAGTTCCGATTAGCCTTACTATGCATAAAGTGGACTTAAAACACCCAAGCAATCAATCAATCAATCAATCAATCACTTTCACATACACACACGCAATACACGCACACAACGTGAAACCGGTCAAGTACTTAAAATAATATTACGGTCCTTCCAATCCAGTAAAACTCACAGTCACTTCCGTGATATAAATAGTTTTTCATTAATACAGTTGGCCACAGTAGTTTCTAACTAGCCAATGAAAATGTACTGCATAAAAGAAGCAACCATTACGTCAAGCTATATTGCCACAATAACGTCCCTGTCGAACGGTGGTAGCTGTGAGCTGGAGTGCTATTCAATTGTATTCAATTATGTTTGCGCGAGTGTGTCCAGGAATGGAATGAAAATTAATTATTTCCGTAATCGATCTCCGACGGAGGCTCATTGCAGAGTGGTTCGGATCTCACATTCAACTGTACGTTCCGTCAAGATTAGCTAATCTGAGCATAAAATGAACTTTAAAGAACTTTGCTAAAGGACCTACAGCGCTTGAATACATAAGTAACCTAAAAAAAATATTTGAGATGAGATAAATTATGGAAAGTTAGATGCAATCTATAGAAGCATAATTGTCTTGGCAATGGCGATTCTAAAATAGGACAAGGGGACCACCCGGTCAAAAAGTTACGCAATTCCTGTTTTTACTTATTTTACAAATAAAGGTTTACTATCACTATTATCTCGGAAATTTTGTAATTACTATCTGATTAAAAATTATGAGTACTCGAGTTTGGACTCTAATTAAAAATTAACCAGTAGACCTACGTTAAGACGAGTTACATCAAAATTTAGCTTTTTCAATTCTGCGTTAAGCTATGGTACCATTTCTTTTTCAGGTATGCCTTCGATTTTCTTCAGTGGAATAAGAATCACGGAAATATAAGGAACCTCATCCCTGCCTGTATCCCTTGATTTCTAAGCGATTGCCTCTTTACCAGTACTAGAGTTGATGAGCTGTATCATTTCAGTAACCTTGGCTACTCCGCACAGAGGGGGAGGGAGAGAGAGAGAGAGAGAGAGAGAGAGAGAGAGAGAGAGAGAGAGAGAGAGAGATACATTTTTGCAGTTTCCACTTATTCGCCGCTTCGGTGGTCGGCAGCAAAAGGGCAATTAAAGGAGAATGACGGGGTGGCTAAGGACTTGTGTTGCTTGTTATTGCGCAGCCGGTCTTGGTCAAGGTTCCCCCGCAATAATACAGCTCATCAACTCTAAAGCCAGTCTCACACGGTGGTTAAGTAGGTGTCCGTGTCGCTCGCGCGAGTCCGAGTCATTTGCGCCGAGGCTTCTTATCGGTTCATTTCCGCCGCGATATATGTCAAGACTTTCCTTGGTGGGTTTTCCCACAATCCGGAGTGTCATTACCGCAGCGCGCATGTGTGTTTATGACGTTGCAAGCTCCAGCTGTGTTTATCTTCGATTGAAAAGGAAGGTGATTTGGTAAATGAATGTAAGATGAAAGTATATATGAGGGATATACATTGGGAAATTAGTATTAATGTAAAACTGAAACTTGAGAGAGACGACAAGATGGCTGAGAATATTGAAATGATAGAAACAACGCGTGGATTGCTTTCGAGCATTTGCATACCTACAATAATTCAAATAACGTTTGTATTGTTGTTGTGCAAGTGTATCGAAATATTGTGTTTATGTATACGTAGCTATTACTTATATAATGTTTGCAAAAAATTACACTGTATTTATAATGTTTTTGACGATTTTATGTAGTGTATAATAATTAGGTGTAATAGACTGGCACATTTATGTTGCTTCCAAAGTGTACATTTACGAAGTATTTGTAGAATGCTTTCAATATTTTAACAATACTGTATTTACAATGCCTTTATGACGATTAACGATAAATGATTAATAGTTAATAGGCTCATACTGATTTATATATTTTCTGTTGTGGAATAACATTGACACAAGTAATCCTCTGCAACGTCTTTTGAAATAAGTAAAGAAAAGTCATATTTGACTCTCTGTATAGGTTTAACATTTCAGTGTAAACACAGCTGTGCATCGTCATAAACACACCTTTGATTTTATGTTTTAAGTCCACTTTATGCACTACGCACCATGTGCCCTTAAACACACGTGCGCGCGGCGGTGATGACACACTGGATTGTGGGAAAACCTGCCGAGGAAGGTCTTGACATATGTAACGGCAGAAATGAACCGATATGAAGCCTCGGCGCAAACGGCACGACACCGTTAAGTAGATCCCCCCTTCCCTAACCACCTCCGACTCGAAACTACCACAAGTTTCTTCAGTTCGCGAAGGCAGAAAAAGGGGTCTCACATGATCCTTAAAATCACATCTTTAAAAATGTTGACTGCACAAACACGGTATAACACTTCTCAAGCTTAGATGCTAATAACTGCTGAAAATATGAGAAAATGATGTTTTCTCTTAAAAGAAGAAGCGAATAACATTGGCACTGTTGAAAAATGTAGCACATGTAACCCGTGGCAGTGAATGTGAATGTACAACATATGTTATTTCAAGTTGAAATACCATTTTACGGACACACTAGTGTCACGAGCCGATACTAGCATAAAGTTTCATTATCCGCATATTACGATAGAAGTTGTATATTCTAATGAAACTCTTGTCGTACGGTTTTGAAATATACCCCCCAATACGAACTAGTCAATTAAATTACATAAGCTTCACAACTTTCAAAGTGCAAAAATTGTGTTTTTTACATTAAGTTACCATATTATATTTCATTGACACTTCTTTGCTCCTAAAATACTTATTGTGAAATTTACTTTGAAGTCCACGAAGAACTACAATTAATAACTTATATATATATATATATATATATATATATATATATATATATATCATAACAACACTAGCAGATTAATTTACTGCGGTGCTACACACAGGACAGTCTATTTGTTACAGCAACAAACCAGAGAGTACATACATACGTATGTGGCTCTTCAGTGTGTACTGTTTACTTCAAAATAATTAGACATACGAACTATTTTATTTAAAACAATAATATAATTAGTAGACTCTTCACTCAACAAATCATTTATATACCTGTATTGCTCAATTTTTTGCTTCTTTAAGCTGCCTTGAATAAATAGTCGAATATCTATTTCCTTCCTTCTTCTTCTACTTCCTACTTCAGCTGGCCAGTAGGTCTATGGTATTAACGATGGATTTAGAAACGGTTTCTATTTTTGTCGGGAACTGAATAAGAGAAAGCTCTCACACGATCGTTAAGTAACGAAGCTAGAAGTAGCGTGGAATAATATGTCATTCCTCCTGCTGGGCGCTACGATGTCATTTTTGAAGTTAAACAAATTAAAATCATCACCTCGCTCCAGCCGATGGTGTCTATGACAAAGAATGAAGGATATAATTTCCTTCTTTGCAGTAATGTCATAAGAAAGTATGGACGTCCGGAAGGGGGAGGGGGGGATCACGGCCCGCCGCTGGAAAATGGATGTTACCATAAACTTATATTTTACACACATATATTTAATTTTAGTGACAGTAATTTTGTTTATTGTTGGAAGAGTGTTGCAGAAACCTGATAACTTCAATCTGAAGAAGTATTTTCTCAAGAGACAACACTATTATTAGGGGAAATATGCCTCGTTTGCCTGGAAAAAAATTAGCTTACTTGGCCCTCCCTTAAAAAAATCCTGCGAACGTCTATGTAACAAAGTTGATGAGAAGTAAATGATGAGGCATTATAATTATTATTATAGCTGCACGTTTCATATAATCTGAAACTCACGTCCACAAGTAAACGGCCTAACGTTGAAACTAAGATGTTAGGAAAGTCATTATCGTCATAAATGTATTTATGAAGCTTTCCCAAAGTTGGTACCCAATCATGTCATGCACTTTTGGGTAAACGTATCATATTGCCCAGGATGAATCATTGTTCTTTTCTCCTTTCTGAGTTAAAAGTTGGAGCTGAAGTTTTGCTTCATTTCTGTAATGGTCGACACTGTTGCTTCAGATGTAATACACGTATGAACGATGTCTCACCCCTCCCACCACCCCCGCTGCTTCCTCTGCTTGATAATATGTACAAATCAGTACACTACAATCCCGCTTCGCTCCAGGACTAGCATTTACCTCCTTTACGTTGGTTCTTTTAACAGATCAAGACATGTTGTATTTCCGAACTCATTTGGTGCACTTCATGCTTACGAAAATAAGAAATAAATTATCGAATTTATAAAACAACAAAAGTGTAGCATGAAAACAAGAACGAAACAAAGTAACGATTCCAAGGACAAGCCGAAAGATTCAGAAGCCAAATTTTACTCTCGGAACATTAACACCTGAATACTGCACCCTGTGTTGCGACTTCCACCCTTCAGCACACGGCAGAATCTGTGCTGTCGCTAAACAAGGACGTGGCAGGGACAGAAGAGAGAAAACAAAAGACCCGACAGCGTTGTCTTCTGCCTCCTTAGTATGGAAGTGTATAAACTAAAGAGAGAGCATTTGGGCTATTTGTTAACATTCAGGGAGAGGGAATTTTGTTGGAGAAAATTTTGCTGTTTCCTTGCGTTTAAATCATCAGAAACATTAACACAAAATTCTTAAAAAGTAATTTTTGACAAAAAAAAAACACGTTAGAATATTTTATAAATTATGGTGTGTTTGTTTACAATATGTAATGATACATATAATGCTCTATTATATCCGAGTATGGTTTAAATATGTTAGTAAGAATCGAATCAAAATAGGAGTTACAACTCCTGAATTTGTAAAAGCACCACAAAACAGTTTGAACATGAAAATATGAGCTGCGTGCTGAGGTTTAATCGGATTTGACAACACATTTTATGCCACGTCAGTGGTCTAGCTCTTTGATTGATCTACTAGCACTCTCACAACTAAACGTTTTCAGTTCGCTCGTAGTTTCTTTGCGAGTGACCCTTGCTCTTCATCTAATTATAAGTCATCATCGTCACGATTAGCAAAAAGTGGAAGAAAAGCGACGCAAAATAACAAAATATAAATAAGTAGCACACATTTTAAATGGAATCAAAGATGTACCTCGAAGGAAACGCATCGAGGTAGATCGTTATCGGCTCTCATGAAAGGTGACACTGGTGCCTGTGTTAAATGAAATAAATCAATTAATTTTATTCAAAATAAACTATGTGTAAAATTGAGAATGCTTAAAACATTGGCAAATATATTTCTTGAAACATTTGTGCATGATCTTTACAGTGCTTTGTTTGCAACTTATTTTCAGTAATTTTGAAAAATTTTAAGCATGTCAAAACAATCCATTGTCAAGAAAAATCAGATAGTTGCTGATTGGAAACACCAACTGCGCCCTCCACACCCCTGGCCCCCCAATATTGCCACACTTCTTCTAAGTTGCTCAGTCGTCACTTCGCGCGTTGTAAGTACGTATGAGGTTGATTTCGTCTTCGCTGGTGTATTATGTAAAGATTATTCGTTGCTTGTTGGCAACAATGTAGGTGGGTGCGGTGACGTTGTCTTTACTACTTTCATGGCGTTACCTTTAGTCTGTAAGCTGTTCATACGAATTGAATTGAAATGATGCTTTAAGTCTACTTTATTCACAGATAGGCTAACCGGGACTGGACCTACAGTTTAAAGTGCGATCCGAACCACTGTGCAATGTGCCTCCACCAACTATCGAACCCGGAACCCTTGATTATAAGGCGATGACGCTACCACTACGTCATCGGAGAGGCCCACTGTTTGTACGATATGTGCAGTACACGAACATCCACACAGTGCCTACATCTTATTACTAAAATATGGAAGAACCTGGCACATTTAGGTTTTTCGCAATCTATTCTATAAACTATTTTGTCTCAACTAGCATCCATACATAAGAGCGATATATAGAGAGGGTATTATACTTACAACATAACAACAAAACAATCGCATAACATTATAAAAATGTGTAAGTATGTAAAAGCTCTTACCTTCTAAGTCAACTTCTTTCGTCGAATACGCTACGGAGCCCGCTAATCACGTTCTTCCGTTTAGACACAACAAAACATAATGCGCATGAACAAGACAGCAGAAGGAATTCAACGCATCTATCGTCATGTTTTGGAATTCTGCGTTGCAACCTAATGGAAGAGTCGAACAATGCAAGCGATTGCTTGGCTCATAATATCACGTCCGTTCAATTATGGGCTCTTGTGACGTACCAAGCTCTTTATGACTCCTTACAGCAATTTAGATTTCTATCGTTTCGACCATTTTCGCTTTCATTCCTATGAGGACAGTCAAAAAGTTAGTCGCAGTAAGCAAAATGAAACTAACAACATACAGAACATTTGTGGCTAATAATTTGAATAAGTGCATGAAATGCAAGAACTATTTTTTATGCAATCACCAGGTTAATTTAAATAATTATTGTAGCATGGGGTGAGTTTTGCCGTGCCTTCTTCAAAAAAATAAACTTCACGTGCGAGAGCCAAAATGTTCCATGATGTGGTGCAGGCGTGCCCATCCCCCAAAGCTTATTACCTACACCCCCTTTTATGCTAAATTCTTTGCGCAAATTAATTTGGCAGACAAAAATTCATGGAAAATTAACAGTTACATATATTACAATTATATATTAAGTAAAATATGTAATTTAATATATTAATAATTTCATATGTTGAAGACCTTTTAACCCTTTCACACACGATTTATTAAAATTTGTTTTTTTTTCTATCCATTATCAGTGTTATTTAGGTACAAATAAAGGAATTATTTTCAAATTTCATTTCATTTCATTATATGTACCTAGGTTTATGAAATTTGAAAGGGTCTCATATGAGGCTTAAATGATAGAGAGGTGTCAAGAAATTTCTATGGTATATTCACAATGAATGTGAATATATCAATGGTTTTTAGTACAATATACACAATTATTATGGGTTCGATCCCGGGTTCAGTCTCCGGGAATTTTCGGCCTGTGTTTAGGGCCGGTGGCAACCCACCATCGTGAGGAAATTGGGGAGCTTCGAATGAGTAAGCGTAATCCGGTCGCGAAGACCTACTACAACGGCTGGGGATACGTCGGGCTGACCCCCGACTATTCCAATCCTGGTTGAAGATCTCCACGCTTAGAGGTGACGAAGGAAAGCTTGGGAGGTAGACGAGCAGCCGGTAGGTAAGCCAAGGCCCTTCATAGGCTGTTACGCATAGGATTATTATGATACACAATTATTAGAATTACATTATCTAGTTATTCACTTTCACTTTTTGTGCCATAGAATATTTACATATTTATACTTAATACATTTTTACTCGGGTGTAAAGGTAAGGTGAAGTTATCCGTGCACTTTGCACCATGCCATGAGGAATATATAGGGGATGTGGGCATTGCCGGATCTATAAATTTTGGGCTCCCCCGCAAAATATTACCAAAGGTCCTCTCAACCTACGCACCTTTCCACACACACACACAACCACGCACGCGCGCACCCCCGTATATACAGGATATATTTTAAGCGGTTATAGCGCTGAAACTAAGCGCTTTCGAGGTAAAGTATATTAGGAAAATTACTTGTTTTTATGATATCAACCAGCACCCAAGCGCTGTTGAAATATTTTTTAACGCCGTGAGAACAAAGAAAGTGCTCGTTTATTTTTTAGTTTTGCAAACGATCGCTCTTTTTGAAATTCTATAAATAAAACACGGGTTGTCTGATCGTGATGAAATTTCAGTATGGTGTAGGCAGAAAGGTTTTAAATACAAATCTTAATTTTCAGATTTCAAAAATTTGTCAAAAAACGTTATCATCAATTTTGTGAAACAACTTTTCGTAAGTATTGGGTAGTTCTACAAATACAATATTGGTTTTGTTTTGAATCTCTTTGCATCTGCTTTTCGTAAGTATTGGGTAGTTCTACAAATACAATATTGGTTTTGTTTTGAATCTCTTTGCATCTGCTTTTAATATCCATAATCATTGTTATTACACATTGAGAAACCGATTTTATACAGATTTTTATTCAGCGGAGTAAAGATGTACGCGGAACTTGGCAACACAGTAAGCACGGATTCACAGTGCCAGCCCGGTAATTTCCACGGTTTAACGGAGTGCATTGGGTGAACGACTCACGTTGTCGCCTCTGAATTTCTTCATTCCAGTCCCAGCCTGGTCATGATTTTTCCTTCTATTAGGAATGTGACGAAGCCGATTGCCGATGCATGAATATCGGCCGAAATTGACCTATCGGATTCGGTATCGGCATCGGCATCGGTAAAAGTCTGGTATTTAAACCGGCAACTGTATTTTCTTCTGTATGAACGTTTTGCCTTACCCATAAAAGCGGCGCCATTATGTCGGCGACCGAGTGTGCAACTTTGTCACAAGGAAGTCGAAGCATCGGCATTTTTTGCGTGAGGAATAACGAAAAAAAACTTCCTCAAGAATTCTTTCCACGTAAGAAACTTGCCACGAACAAATGCTAGCGACTCCTGGCCACTGCCTGTATATCAGCAGGCAAATTAGGCGCACGCATTTTTCAATTTTCGCAGGAAAACATCGTTAAAAATGGCTTTCCGTGTTGTGGAAAGTTTACTATCAGGTGCTTTTACGTTCTTTTTTTATAATCTCGTGCGTGTATGTTACGTTAAGCAACCATTTTGGATTTCTTTACCATTGATTGATTTATTGATTGATTTGGTTTATTTCGCTTCGCTTTTCTGTCACTTTGATGAAGCTTTTAAACAGTCCGCAAATTCGTGGATTAATTCATTGATTTTATATAACGTCGGTTTCCTGCCACTTCTAGATAATCGAGAAGATGAGGATGAGTGATGATATGATGAATGTGTCAAAAGGACACTCACAATGCACACCCACACTCAGGCCGCCATACGAACCCGAAACCCCTTGCGTCGTAGTGCGCTGTGCTAACCACTATCCCACGGATGTCTGCACTTTAGCATTAATCATTTTAAAAAGGAAATGATGTAAAAGTGAAATGGCTCTTTCGTGATTTTCAACCTTCTATCGGGACCTTTTGCGCCACCCAACAAATCGGCGCCATTCTGGCAGTGGCAGTAGTTCGCACCTTCAATACCACAGGAGCCCCATCTTCTGTATTTGTTGAGCGAGCAGAAGTGCCGACATGGGGGGATTGGAAAGAATTCGAGCCACACCCGATTCCACTTGCAGAACCTGTCCTATGTAACGCTATTCCTTGCTTGCAAAAATCTGAATCAGGTTGTGTGCGAGTAGTTAGTAGTGTCTTTCCTTTTTTGGTAAGTATTACGACACAAGTCATGTGACCGTGGGATGGAAAGCCTCTCGCGTTGTGTGCAGGGCTTTCTCTCTTCCTCGGTGTGCCTCCAAGGAGTGAAGAATAGATTTTATTTGTTTACTAACACTCCACGTTGTGTGAACGTCAAGAATCAACTAACATTAGTAACACACACCAAACAATTTAAATCGAAAAAAAGGAAAAAGAAAATAAAAGAGAAAAGGAAAGTGCGAGAAACAAACTGGCTAAAAGTCACCAAACCAGGTGAAGGCTATTAAGGAAACCAAGTAAGCAAGCAAGCTCTCTCTCTTACTATGGCAGCCATTGGGATCACCTCGCGCTATTCTACCTTGGATTGGTTGAATCGGTGTTTTCTGAAGTGATTGTATCTGTACTGCTAGCATTAACAATATACTTACCGGTAAGTTTATTTTAAAGATTCATTTATTCATATTGCATGCGTTAGTTAAATGTTTTTATTTTGAGTACTATTTATTTATTTTGTGTTTAATACTATCATTACGCAGATGGTTATTTCCGATTTAACCGAAGGGACTAATCATGTCCTTTCATTTAGATTTAGAATTTTCCTCTTGCAAATTGCTGATAGATATATATTTTCAATTTAAAAATAAGACTTAACGCATTGAACCAACCTCAAAACAAGAAAAGAACTACAATCTGATTCTGATACACGCGTTTTTGGCCTGTATGAAGTATGCTTGTATTTATAATTAGAATTTTTAATGTTAATCAGATTTATATATGATATGTCATACAATTAATTGATGAATTGAATTTCTGTTTGGAAATTTCCTCTTGCTAAAAGTTAAAATATTATATACGTATATTTAAAAATTTTATTTGTTGAGTTTCATCAATAAACTATTGAAATAACACTTATTTTTCGTACGTCCGACCAATGGTCTCTAACTCTGCTAAAATATTATATTAAGGTACTTAAATTGACAACCATTAGCATATATATTTGTGGAGGACTCTTTTTGGTAGACGAAATCTAAATTATATGTGATAATACTGAGGGTGGTGACAGAAGAGCATGGTTGGTTCAATGTGGAATGTAGGTAATATTTTGCAAATTAGCTGTAAGGAAAATAAATGAACATAAATGAATCCAATTCCTTATCGGGAACATTAGACCAAACAGGTAATTTAGATCCGCCCAAAGTAGATTTGGAGCACAGCCGGTTTCCTCCACTATGTATTGCGAAGGTCAGGAATAGCTGGCAATGAGCTCGTCAAGGCCAGGTGCGTTTCGGACAGAAGTGAAAGCTGAAGTTAAAAGATCCTATGATCGAATGCCTTGCAGGCATAAATGAGTAAATAAACGGCCCTTCAAGAAATTGATTTATTTACTTTTCTGATTCCAGTGATAATGAGAGAAATTATGGTGTTAATAATTCTCCTATTTTTCTTGGTAATTGTCTCGAGAAAATAACTAGTATTGTAGCTAGTGAAACATTGTTAAGTCTTATTAATAATATTCCATCAGTAAGGCGCTGTGCTTTGGACTCCGACTGCGGGACGGCATGGGTTCGAGTCCGTCTGGGTTCAGTCTCTGGGTTTTCGGCCTATGTATAGAACCGGTGGAAACCCACCATCGTGAGGAAATTGAGGAGCTACGAGTGAGTAACGTAACCCAGTCATAAAATCTCATAGAACGGCTGGGGGTTCGACGTGCTGACCCCACGTCACCCCATTACTGTTTGAAGATCTCCACACCTCTAGGTAGGATTCTGGGAGGAAGACTGGCAGTCGGGAGATAGACCAAGGCCCTTCCAGGGCTGTCGAGTCACGGATTGTTATTATACTATTATTAACAGAAGATAATCCTATTCAGTTGTTTAATTTTCTGTGGCAAATAAATAGCATAATTGAAAAATATATTTTCCTGGTGAGAGAAATACTTCACAGTGCTTTCCACAAGTTACCCTGTAAAATAAGCAACGTAATATGGAGACTCATAGATAGTGATCTTTTTTGGTATGCAATTGTTCAGAATGTAATGTTTGTATCAGCCTTAGGAAAGGAATTCATTGTTAATAAGTACATATTTCGTGTACGTACAAGATAAAAATGAAGATCCATTAGAATATTTGAAAATCGATGGAAAGCTGTCGTTTTAGTAGATTTGGGGTGGCCTGAAGAACAACTTATAGAAATGTAAAAATCTAGCTGCTTTCGAATTTGAAGCGATGAAAGTTAGAATTGCGTGACGTTTGAAACACTGCATATTAGGTTTCTCCCTTGAGTGCAAAAAGAACGCTTTGTAACGACTTTCTCACAACGCCGTAGAGTTAGGCAACACACACAAAGCCATGCGGTACAGGGAGCATTTCAGGATCCAGGTGTCCCATTCTTTTGGCGGTGGCTTTACATTTGTTAAACAAGTTTTATCTATTAGAGCATCACATAAAGATTAGTATATTAGAGCAATAATTTATTGATAGGTGAGCCCACCTCACAAAGTTATGCTCTTTTGACAAATTAGTTCATAAACATGCATTTATGAAATTTCCACAATTCTAAATCTTTTAAACTGTCGACTTGTACAATTTTAAATTTATTTGCATTTTTACGAAAACATGCAAGGGCGTAACAAGTGGTTGACAAATAATTTAAACCTAAGTTTACATTTTTCAACAACATATAATAATTTAATTTGCTTCATTATACTTTTTGTGCCACTTTTCGCTAATTTGCGAAGATGGGAATGAGTGATGATATGATGAAATTGATGAATGGACACTCAAAAACATCAATGCCCATGCCAGGATTAGAACCCGGGACCCCTGGCGTGGTAGTGCCATGTGCTAACCAGTCCGTCCCGGGGGCCGGCAAGATATAAAATAACTATTACTCTTTAAATTTCATTTGTTAATATTTTAATTCAATTGTACATGTTAATTAGTGCATAAAGTTAAAAAAAAACATATATTGATATTTAAGTAAAATTGTTGGGATCGGGGCATCGACTTTTAAAAAAGAATTTACCCGATGCGGTCTGAAGAAGGTTGAGAATTACGGGTCTAAACATACGAATAACAAACATCGAGCACCTACGTACATGAAGGCAAACGCCGTTGCACGAGGAGTCAGCGTTGTGACAAGGATTGGCCCTGTGCATGAGGACGAGTATTCAGACGAGAGTAGTGTAAAAAACCCTATAACCAGGACGAGAAAGTATGAACCCCCCTCAGGCAGATTTGGCTACACTTAAAACTTGCTCAACATGCCCATATGAGCTTTTTGCTCAAGTGTGGAACCCCGTCTAATCCAAGATTTTTGTAAAAATGCCCTCGGGAATTTCCTGAGAAAGTATGACCCCCCTCAGATTGATTTGCCTACACTTATAAAAGGCACTTCTGTGAGATTGTTGTCCATAAACCTGTCAAAAATATGCCCCTCTTGATATTTTTTTTGGCCACACCTAAAACTACGCCAAACGTATTAACACACAAGACCCATATACACACACACACACCCACCCACACACACACACACTGACCTTGACCTTGAGATGACCTTGACCTTGACTATTTTTTCGATTATTTTTTCGATTATTTTTTCGATTATTTTTTCGATTATTTTGACCTTGACCTTGAGATGACCTTGACCTTGATCACACCCACCCACATACACACCCACACACACCCACCCCCACCCCCATACACACCCACACCCACCCACACACACCCACATACACACCTACACCCACCCACACCCACCCACATACACACCCACACACACCCACACCCACCCACATACACACCCACACCCACCCACACATATTTACTTCCAGTCCACTTGTGGCCTATTTCTGGTTTATTTATATTGCATCATGTTTTGCAACAAATTATTACCCAATATTATGCATTAGACATGTGTTGTTTTCTGATTGGTTGGTTATGACATAATGTGATGATGTGTTATATTCTGATTGGCTTATTGCTTCAGATGTTTTCAATGCGGTCTGTGCTTAGGGTATATAAAGAGATTTTGCATTGCATATCAGCCAGTATTGTGAGAGTTGTTAAAGAGTGAGGGTGTGTTGCTGCAGTGCTGCTTATATTTTTTAAACACAAAAATATTGCAGATTTGTATAAATTGAATTACAAATGTATTTGATTTAATATACAGAATTTTTGACAACCTGTCATAGGTGTATTAAGTATAGAGTTTTGATTTGAACCCCAAGAAATTTTATATAAATACCAAAGCCAAAAATATTAACACACATACACACACACACAAAATATACAAAACACACTGCTGAACCCAACTGATATTTTTTATTAAGCATAGAATTTTGATTTGAATCCCAAGAAATTGTATATAATAAACAACAACAAAAATGCCAAATCAAAAATATTGTAATCAATGCAAAAAGAATATATCTAGCCCCAATTGGGCTAAGCATCAAAGGAATTGTAATCCAGACAAATGCAGAACTCCCACAAAAATTTGCCCTAAATGCCATAGAAAATATAGCATGGAATATTTCACATATAAACATAAAGGTACTTGTTCTGCACAGTCATCAACACTGCCCCCACAACCATCTACATCTGGTCTGAAAAGGAAGCATGAAACACCTCTTAATGCTGGACCAGCAAAGCAGCCACGCTATGAACCCATCCATAGCAGTTTTAACGGCCAATTAAGGGATCACCGTTTTGTATCAGAGCCAAGATGTGGTATTAAGAATTTTTTGAACAGTATAAATCCAGATGTGCAGGCAATTCTAAATGCACAAAATGGCTCTTATAAGCTGTCTCTCAAATTGTTTACACAATATAAGAAGCCAAATGGCACAAAATTTACACAGCCCCACATAACAGAAACTGTACCGGTATATTCAAATGCAAATTCAGACAAAATAATAAGCAGTTTAATAGATCAATTGAATATTAAACACTCTGAATTTGCTGGAAAAGAGTCTGGATGGAGCCTATGCGGATCTCCACACAAGCTCTATGTTAATATTTCTGAATTCAACCCATTACAAGGTTCCACTTATGTGCCATTACCTGCAAATATTAAAAACAAACAAGCCGTGGTTAATATAAAAAATAATGATGAGAAAAGCTTTTTGTGGTGTATTTTAGCTGCTTTGTATCCAGTTTCAAGGCATCTTGAGCGAATAAGTTATTATAAACAACATGAAAATGATTTTGATGAAGCAATGGAGGGTTTAGAATATCCAATGTCTGTTCAGAATATTGATAAATTTGAAAAAAAGGCCAGGGATATTAATGATAAACAATTATCTATTAATGTATTTATTTGTTCTACTGGCCGTGGCAATTGCTTGATAGATCCTCTCAGAATCAGTACATTTGATGATGATTCTGCTGTTCCGATTGATCTGCTCTTAATTAAAGGGGAAGATACACACCATTATACTCTGATACATAATCTTGAAGCTTTAGTGAGAACACAACTAGACAAATCCAATACAATATTCAAGTTGTGCAGAAGATGTTTGTCTGTATTTGATGGTGAAAAAATAATAAATGGGGTTCGTGAAAAAAATACAGAAATTGCTAAAAACAAGTTAATTGAGCATCTGAAATACTGTGGCAACCATAAACCTGTTCATATGGTGATGCCTAATCCAAGTGAAAATGCCAAATTCAAAAAATTTGAAGCTTTGTTGGAACACCCAGCATATATAGTCTGTGATTTTGAATCAAATCTCAAACCCCTTGCATTCTGTAGCCCAGATCCTGATGAACCTTCAATTACATCATACCAGTTACATGAACCTTCTAGTTTTTATTATGTGGTTGTACAGGATGGGGTTGTTAGTAAAGAAGATTTATACATGGGAGCAGATGCCATCAAAAAATTTGCAGATAGAATAGAAAATTAGTGCCATGACATAGCATCTAATGTCTTATTAAAATCAAAACCTATGTTGCCTTTAACAGAGAAACAGATTGAAGATTTCAACAATGCAGAAAAATGCCCGGTATGTGATTCTGAATTTTCAGATACAAATATCAAGGTTCATCACCATTCTCATACAGATGGTAAATTCTTAATGGCCCTGTGTAATAGCTGTAATATTAAGATCCAGAGACCAAAATTTATCCCTATATTTTGCCATGGTGCATCCAATTATGATTTTCATCATTTGATCAGGTACGAGGGGTTTGACAAGCAGAATTTAAATATTTTAGCTGAAAATAATGAAAAATATATTGCCATTAGCAAAATAATTAAAGTTGATGGTGTTCCTATTCACCTAAGATTTCTTGATTCATACAGAATTTTATCGGCTAGCCTGGCTACACTGGCCACTCAATTATCTGATGATCAATTCAAAATCACATGTGCTTTGTTTCCAAATCAGGAGCTGAAATTAATTAGGCGGAAGGGTGTATATCCATGTGATTATGTTACAGATTTTTCTAAATTTGATGAGTGTTCTCTGCCACCAAAACAACAGTTTTACAGCAAAATCAGAGGATCTGGAATCACTGATGAAGATTATCACCATGCCCAGTTGATGTGGAACAATTTAAAATGCCAGACATTTGGTGATTATCACAAGGCTTATTTAAAACTTGATGTCACTCTCTTAGCTGATATTCTTCAGGCATTTAGAAAATCTTCCATGGAAAATTATAAGCTGGATCCAATGTATTTTTACAGTGCTCCGGGCCTAGCATGGTCTGCAATGTTTTTAAACACTAAAATGCAATTGGATCTGATCCAGGATCAAGATATGTATCTGTTTATGGAACAATGTATAAGAGGAGGCATGGTGCAATGTTCTCAGAGATATGCCAGAGCAAATAACAAATATATTCCTGATTATGATCCAGCACGGCCATCAAATTATATATTGTATGTGGATGCAAACAGCCTGTATGGTTATGCCATGATGGATAAATTGCCATATGCAGGGCTTGAGTGGGTTGAAAATTTCAATATTGAAGATCTTAAAGATTTTGATGACAGTAACTATGGCCTGTTCTTAGAGGTTGATCTGACAATTTCAGATAATTTACACAACACATTTTCTGATCTGCCCCCAATTCCTGAGGTTGAGTGCTCACCTGGCTCTAAACAGAAGAAATTGATGATGACTCTGGAGCCGAAACAGGGTTATGTCATATATTACAAAAACCTCCAGTTCCTGATGCATCATGGTGTTCAAGTGACCAAAGTTGGAAAAGTTTTGAGGTTCAGGCACTCAAGATGGTTGAAACCATATATTGATACAAACACAGAGCTTCGAACATCTGCATTGAGCCAATTTGATAAAACTTTGTTTAAATTGATGGTCAATTCAGTGTATGGCAAAACAATTGAAAATGTTAGAAAACATATTGATGTTAAAATAATTACTGACCCCAGCCGGAGCAAAAAATTGATTGCAAAGCCCAACTTCAATTACAGAAGAATTTATGATGAAAATATGGCACTTTTCAACATGAAAAAGCAAAGATTAAGTTTGATAAGCCTATTTATGTAGGGGCTGTGATATTGGAATTGGCCAAATACACATGTTAAAATTGTATTATGATGTGTTGAAACCTTTTTATGGTGATAGTGTAAAATTGATGTACATGGATACAGATAGTTTTGTTCTTGATATTCAAACAGAAGATGTTTATCAAGATATTGCACAGCCTGAATTGTTTAAATATTTTGATACCAGTGAACATACAGAGATTCAACCCCACAACAAAAAGGTGCCTGGCAAGTTAAAAGATGAGACACTTGGTGATGTTATTGTGGCATTTGCTGGGTTAAGAGCCAAGATGTACAGTTTTGAAACATGTAGTGGTGTTGTTGCCAAAAAGGCCAAGGGCATTGGCAGAGTAACTGTTGACAAAGAGCTTGAATTTGAGGATTACAAAAATTGTCTCAAATCATGTAGCACAATCAGAACATCAGAAAATAGAATTCAGAGTGTGGATCACTTATTGACTAGCAATATTGTAAGAAAAGTGGCTCTGGACCCGCATGATGATAAGAGATGTATTTTATCATGTGGCATACATACTCTACCATGGGGTCATTGTGATTTGAAAAATGGCAATCAATGCCCAATTACAGAGCATGATTTGAAATAAATAAACATGCCTATGAACTTATTTGGGTTCAAAAAACAGGCTATTATGGAGCTGCCAACATCACAACCCTCTTCTGATATGATATCTAAACTAAGTGCTTTGTTAATTATTCATCTGAACAGCATACTTACAGATGTTGATGATGAAACAGGTAAAACATTGTACATATTTAACAATAATTTAAATCATTACCAATTACCTGTCGGTGGTCAATTGCAATTTATTACAACCCCTGAGGGTAATGTCAAGATTTCAGTAGGGAGAAATATTTATAGAATTAAGCACTCAAACATGATTTCTGGCACTGTTTATACTGTTTCTGCTGGTGACTGCTTATATATTGAGGTCCCTGGTACCCTTTTTTATAGAATTAAGAATTAGATATTCAATAATAAATAACCACTAAAACAAAATGCCTAATGATATATTTGGCCATACAAGACATCAAGATCACAGTGATGAGATTCTGATGATTGATGTCAGAGTCAAGAAATTAAGAAATGATTTACAAGCTTTACAAACCACACTCAATGCCAGTCTTCAATTAGAAATTACAAATCTGCAATCACAATGCATGGACCCTCTTCTTAAAATTGACTCAGAACTTAAATTATTGCTTCAGAAATATACTGATCTGGCCACATTGGATAATTTTCAAAGTTTAGAAGAAGCTGTAGTAGCTCTTCGAGCCAAATTTAAGACCCAGGCCACCAACTCTGAGCAATTGAAACAACAATTGGAAGAGCAGATAAATAATGTCCAGACACAGCTCCAAACAATTGTCAAAAGCATAAAATCACAAAAAGATTTTGATCTAGTGATTTCCACTCTAAAGGAACAGATTCAATCATTACAGATACCTAATCTGGACCCTCTGAACAATGCCATAGCCGAGGTTAAAGAAAAAATTGAGACACTTGAAAATTTTATGAACAACTTGCCATCTTCTGATGCTTTGAGTGCAATAACTCGGAGTGTTTCCAACATCAAGCTGCAACTTGAAACATATGAAGATTTTGGAAAAATTCAAAGTACCATAACCCATCTTGAGGGTACAATAGCAGCAGTGCAAAGTGATTTGACAAATGTACAAGAATCTCTAGAATCCCGCCTGCCCGGTATTGTAGATACCCTTGTTAGTGTCCAGCAACAGATCACAAAACTTGAAAACCTCAACACTGAATCTGAGCTATCTCATTTTCATCACTTGATCGATGATATCCAAACAAAACTTGAAATTTTACAACAATCAACACCCACTCAAGCAGATATAACCATGCTCCAAAATGCTATGCAAAATGTGGCTGATGCATCTGAATTAAATAATGTGAAATTGGCACTTGAATCTTTGCAAAATACTGTATCAAATCTGCCTACATCACAGGAACTTAAAAATATTAAGAGAGCAGTGAATCGCATATTGAAATCAGAAGATATCAAGAATATTCAGACAGAGATCAAACAACTTACTCAGACAGTGGCCACTCTATCAACTAATCAACATATTAATGAACTGCATGCCCTGTTTGAGGATATCAGAAGACAAGTCCATGATCTTACTGCTCAAAATTCAAAATTGGCAGTTATTGAAAATTTGCAACAAATTGTAGCTAATATCAAGCAACAGCTAGGGACCATGGAATCCAATCAAGCAAATGCTTTGTCTGTTTTTGCCAACCAGCTACAAGAAATTGTGCAACAATACAAGAAACTTGTTGTGGACATAAAAATCAAGCCAGGCCATGATGATGTTGTTAGGACCATCAATGAGCATCTTGAATCTGTAACAGGCAGATTGCTTACAGCAGAAAAAGAAATAACCGGCATAATCGAGAATCCAAAACATACAGTAATTCTTGAATTGTACAGCATCCCCAACAAAGAATATGATTCACCATTTACACCAGGTGGTAAAATATATATGCTGTCCCCTGCACAATTTTATTACCAGTTTTTTGTTGGGGGCACACTGAGACCAATCAAGATCAAATATTGGCTTCAACCACAGGCACACCACTACCCTACCTTATCAATAACAAATGCTGATAACAAAGCAAAAATCACCAGTGTAGAGTTAGAGGATTTTACAGACCCCAATACATTAGAAACAGCCTATGCTGAAGATGATGGCTCTCTGGAATTTAAAATACAAATAGGAGACAAACTATTTAGAAAATCCTGTAGTATCAGCTGCTGAACACCCCATAGTTGCAATATTCTTGTTTTCATATTATGTCTAGAGAAATTATTGTTGATGAATTACACAGACAAGCCAGACATAATTATAAGAGACTGCCAGTAGTCACAAAAGGCATAGATGATTTATGGCAGAGCGACTTGATTGAGATGCCAAGTGGACAGCTGAAAAACTTAGACAAAATCAACAAGGGCTACAAGTATCTACTCACTGTAATAGACACATTTTCAAAATTTGCCTGGGCTGTGCCACTCAAATCCAAGACTGGAAAATGTGTTACAGAAGCCTTCAGGACAATCATCAATCAGAGTGGAAGATCACCGCGCTATTTGCAAACAGATAATGGCAAAGAATTTTATAATTCAGTGTTTCAACAATTTATTAAAAGCCAGTCAATACAACATTATTCGAGTTACAGTGATCTCAAGGCCTCAATTGTAGAGAGATTCAACAAAACCCTAAAAAATCTTATGTATAAACAATTTACACTTCAAGGTAATTATAAATGGATTAATATTCTTCCAGAACTTCTACATAAATATAACAACTCGGTCCATTCCACAATCAACATGAAACCCTCTGAAGTAACTTCATCTGATGAGCAAAAATTGATCAGGACTGTTTATTATCCTAGATACCAGCCAACAACAAGAAAAGCCAAATACAAGGTGAGTGATCAAGTAAGAATCAGCAAATATAAGCATTTATTCAAAAGAGGCTTTACAAGAAACTGGAGCACTGAATTATTTACAGTGGTTCAAATTAAACCTGGGACCCTTAACACATATATAATAAAAGACCACCGAGGAGAAATTCTCAAAGGCAGATTCTATGAAGAAGAACTCAGCAAAACTAAACAGCCTGACACATATCTCATAGAAAAAATCATCCGCAGAAAAGGCAACAAGTTATTTGTCAAAAGGCTAGGACTTCCAGAACACAGCTGGATCGATGCAGACAAAGTGATAATATGAGCACCTGGGATGTTATAAAGAGGCTGCCAGAACCTGAACAGCAGATTAAGAGAAATGGCAAGTTGCTGCCTGAAAATATTAATGTCTTATTGTTGGGCCATCAGCTTGTGGTAAAACTACACTAATGATTGATAATTTTTTATTGGCACCCAACTGGTTAGAGTGGAAAAACAGGAACTTGTATGTCTTCTCTAAGAGCTTGGAACAATTAAAATATCAACAGCTGATGAAACTATATGATGGACTGGATATTGCCACTTTTGAATCAGATGTTAAGCCACTCCATGAATGTCTCGATAATTCTGTTGTTGTGTTTGATGACATTATACTGGATAATCAAAACAAGGTTAGAAATTTCTTTACACAGGGCCGACACAAAAACATTGATTGCTTCTACCTTGCACAGACTTTTTCAAAAATACCGAAGCAGCTGATCCGAGACAACAGCAATTTTATATGTGTGTTTCATCAAGATCATACCAACCTCAAACACATACATGATGAAACACATACTTGAGCTACAATGATTTTTCCAAGTTTTGCAGTAGGTGCTGGAACCAGGACAGTTATGGGTTTGTCACAATTGATATGACAAGAAAACCCAATGGTGGCAAATACAGAAATAAAATCAACAATTTTCTAGACATTGAAACATAAATAAATAACCATGAAAAGGCCAATCATTGATGATCTTAAATTAAGAGATTATCTTGTAAAAAGATTTAAGGGATGGAAATCACAGAACCGAGGAATTTATGAACAACACAAACAAACAGAACAGCCTATTTTTGATGCTATTAGTGAATTAGGTAAAAATATCAAAATTGTTACAGAGCAAAATCAAAATTTGATCACTGAGCTTGTACCTGTAGCTGCAAGGAACATATTAGATTATCCAATCACCCCAATTTCCGGTATTCATACACCTAGTCCTGTTGCTCCTCGAAGAATTGAAGCTACTCTGGATCCTATTGAATTCGGTCTTCTTGCTCAAAAATATTTAAGCACACCTAAAGACAACAAAGATGAGGTCTTTGGCTTATATCCTGACACAGAGCGTGATGGTAGCATCATAGATAGAATTGGCAATTTCAGAGTAACATTTATGGGAGATGATATAATTGTATATTCAGAATCTCATCTTGGAGAAAAGGGTGGTTTTGTTAAGTATCTCGGAACACCTGGATTGTGGGAACTGATGACTAGGAAGAGGCCAGGCAGCTATACAGATCAAGATTATGAACACTATAAAGAAATATTAATAAAACCAGATGCTCTATACCAGAACAATGATCCCACACAAAAAAGAGTCAAGTCTAGCAGTGGAGCAAAATATAACAACTTAATCAAGCCCATATGGTCACAAATCAAGACAGGCAGTGGAATCAAACAATACAACACCCTGCCTAAAGAATTTGTGTGGGTTGATGATGTCAGGAAACTTGTAGATAGGTTATTGGTGATAGCTGGGGAGGAAAATGCTGGCAACCACAATTTTTACAATGAAAAAGTTGGAATTATGGACATGATAAGCACCAAATTGTCTAATTTTATAGTGAATGACACTAAGGGGGTTGGATATTTTATAAAAATTATTAATACTCTACCACCTAAATTTTGGAATATTTCTGAGGGCCGGGGGTTGGTTAATGACATTATAAACAAGCTGCCATTTGAACTACACATTCCAGGCTATCAGTATTGTGGTCCAGGCACAAAATTGGATCATAGATTAAACAGAGGGGATCCTGGTGTTAATCCCCTAGATGCTGCTTGTAGAAACCATGACATAGCATACAACACACATTCGGATCTTGACAAGAGACATGTTGCAGACAAAAAATTAGAAGAGGCTGCATTTGGTAGATTTGTAAGCAAAGATGCTTCTTTAAGTGAAAGAATAGCAGCATTGGGAACCACCATAGCTATGAACACCAAACAAAAACTGGGGTGGGGGCTGTGAATATGTATATAATAAACCTAGAATGAAGGCCAAGGGTGTTATGTATCAAATACCTTATGCAGGTCTTAAATCTCTTAAAACTATTGATAGTCTTTTAACCAAAAAGCAGCGCAAGAAAAACAGCTCTTGTTTTGCAAAAGGCCATGGTATGAAATTGTTGCTTAGTACCCCCCAATTAAAAAAATTACAACAATCCAGGAAAAAATCACATGTGGGGGGTTTCCTATTTACAATCCCGGCCATCTTAGCAGCACTTGGGGCTGTTGGGAGCTTGGGGGGATCAGCTGCCATAGCAAAAACAGTAATAGATGCCAAGAAGAATAGGGCAGAATTAGATGAATTGAAGCGCCACAACCTGGCCATGGAGAAACAAGGCAAAGGTGTTAAGAGAGCCATGAATAAGTTTAAAAAAAACAAGAGCCGCTTACAAACCAAGATATTGAAGCTTTAATCAAGCCACTGGGCATCAAACATTTTAGAGGTGTGTACATGTCTGATTCTTTACCAAAGCAACCACTCAACAAAGAGTGTGGCATTGTTAATTTGGATAAGTACAAAAATCAGGGCACTCACTGGATCTGTTATCTTAAATATTTAAACAATACGGCATTTGTGTTTGATTCATTTGGAGGTGTTCCACCTGAAAATTTAATAAAATATCTAAAATCAGCTAATCTTTATTACAATAATGCCCGTGTTCAAAACTTCAAAGATGTTAATTGCGGACATTTGTGTTTATCTATTCTGAGATATATGTCTCAAATAAATAAACCATCAATTGAAAATTTTCAAAAAGTCTTGTGGTATTTAAAACATCATGGGGGTATTCCATCTCACCAGCCAAAATTCAATATTGAAACTCAAATTACATGATGATATAGTGTATCCCAAAACAATAGCTCTCAGAGCATTTTATGGCATGTACTTGATCCCTAATATTACACACCACAACAACAAAATTGCAGTAGGGGATCAAAAAATTGTCATCACCCCAGGGCAATATAATCTGTCCACTCTAAATGCTCAATTACCCAGAGGTATAGTGTTAAGTCAAAATTCCGTCACTCACAGAGTAGAGATTGTATCTGCTACACAAACAGTGGATCTGGGTACTATAGGAGAGCTGTTAGGTTTTGAGAACAACACAAAACTTGAAGCGGCCATCAAACACACTGCTATTAACATACCTAAATTCTTAGCCATAGAGACTCTGAATATTCACTATAATGTGGCTGAGGGTATGATCACCAAATCAAATGGCAAAGGCACTCACAGACAAACTGGCATCATTGCAACATTTAAACCTAATTCTGAATTTATGGAGCCAATCATCTACACTCCATCCCCAACATTATATTTTCCTGTGTGCCATAATAGAATAGATAATATTGAATTGATGGTCACTAATGAAAAAGAAGAATTAGTTGATTTTGCTGGAGCCACAACAACTGCAATCATAGAGATTAATATTTAAATAAAAATACATACAAAAAAAATGGAAAATATTGAGAGTTATGAGCTACAATCATTCCCCCCAAACAGGAGGACATTTGCAAATTTAAATCAACCCAACACAGAGATTGAGGTTGATCTTGATGTAGGGGATGGCTTTATACACCCCCACAGAGCAGATCTATACATCAAATTTGATGTTGTAAAGTTCGATGGAACAGATTATCCGGCAAATTCAAATATAAGATTGGTAGACAATTTTGTGCCGCATCTGTTCTCTGAAATTGAGATCAGAAAGCATGGTGTTGTTATAAACAGAATAGATTATCCCGGCATTACCTCCACAGCTTTGGCCACACTAAAATTATCCAAAACCGAGGCCTCATACTACAAAATAGGTGGATTTGAGGCTGGTGATAAAATTATATCTAAGAACCACACAGTGCTGTTCCCCATGCGCCTGCTGCCAGGATTCTTTTCAGATTACAAAGATATTATGTGGAAGGGTGGTTTAAGAATCACATTTAGAAGAGCTGCCAATGATAATAATGCTTTGATGAGGTACAGCACATTAAACTCTACAGGGGAAGCTCTGCCTAATACCCTACCTGATGAAGGCAAATGCATTATTCAGACTATGGAGCTAAGAATCCCGGTTGTTGAATATGAAGCCAGTTATGCTCTTAAATACAAAGCAGATATAATAAAAAATCCACAGATTCCTTTACAATTTTATACATATCAATGTGTACAGAAACCTGCTGCTGGTACTTATTATGAGTTTGATGCTACAAATTCATTCTCCAGTATACAATATGACATGCCGGATTTTGTGGTGGTATTGTTTCAGACTGGAAGACACAATAATCAGGAAAACAATTCAAGTAGATTTGATAACTGCAACATCAAGAACATATATCTTAAAAAATGGCAGAAATGAGGTATTTCCTAGAGAAAATTATAATTTAGACATGTCCAAGGATGATTTCCTTAAATTATATGAAGCATTTACAGCATACAAAAGGGTCACTACTGGCAATACTGACATGTATTACACACCAGATGAATTCAAAGCACAGAGACCCATGTTTGTAATCAACACTTCAAAAAGGAAACAAGTTGTGGTTAATGACAGGACAAACATTAAAATTATCTGTGAATTCCACGATACACTCCCCGATGACACCATATGTAGTGTTATTCTCATAGGGGAAAAATCATATGTTTATGATGTAAGAAATGAGAGAGTCACAGAGCAATTCTAGAAGAATTACATTATCTTAATACTAGATATACAAGTTGAGCCTGGTGCCCAATTGAACTTAAACCGGAAGTAAATATGTGTGTGTGTGTGTGTGTGGGTGTGTGTGTGTGTATATGGGTCTTGTGTGTTAATACGTTTGGCGTAGTTTTAGGTGTGGCCAAAAAAAATATCAAGAGGGGCATATTTTTGACAGGTTTATGGACAACAATCTCACAGAAGTGCCTTTTATAAGTGTAGGCAAATCAATCTGAGGGGGGTCATACTTTCTCAGGAAATTCCCGAGGGCATTTTTACAAAAATCTTGGATTAGACGGGGTTCCACACTTGAGCAAAAAGCTCATATGGGCATGTTGAGCAAGTTTTAAGTGTAGCCAAATCTGCCTGAGGGGGGTTCATACTTTCTCGTCCTGGTTATAGGGGTTTTTACACTACTGACGAGTCTATGTTTACTTCCTTTAAAATTTCGGTTATAACTGTCATACATCTTGAGTTAAGGTTGAATGGATAATGATACCCTATGCCTTAGCCAGGGTTCGAACTGAGACATCTGTTGTGGTAGTGTTTTAATTGACCGCTCTGCGAAAGAGGCCCTTTTAGACTTAGCAGAATTTTTGACTGCGTGGGGCATGTTCTTGTTAGGTGTCTGTGCATTTGTGTTAATTGAATTGCACCTTCATTTTTTGTGGGTAACGAGGATAGGTCGCTTTATTTGGGACAACAACCTAGAACAAACCCCTGCAACCAATAACCATATTCTGCTTCGTTAAAACTTTTTAATGTAAAATACAAATACAAATACAGGATTATTTTCACTAATATTCCTTTGATAAATTTAGTCAGCTACACAAGAAATATGGCAATTCCTTTAATTCTTAAAACTGTGGGCAGTGGCGCCGAAGTGCAAGATGGAACAAATTTAGGCAATTCAAATGTTGGAAAAGATAGCAAAATATAGGATCGACTGTTAACAAAGACAACATCCCCAAGGGCGACCCCAGGATTTCTTCTCAGGAGTGCAGAGTAAGATTTCATATCTTGCCCCTCAGTCATAGAAATTGCATTTTACCTATTATTATTATTGTCATCATTGTTGATAAATTTCGACTTGAGTCTACTATTGAAACAGAAACTGGATTCGCGTTGATTCCTTTCCATAAACATCTATCACTTTGGTAATGAACAATTATTTATCTTTTTGTACTTTATCACGGTGCATAGATATCAGAAACCACAATCTCCTCTCCAACATGGAGCCTATAATCCATGCTTTTACGCATCGAAGCATAGATACACAAAAAATGCAATTAAAAACGATGGCTTCTGAATTATCGAATTCAGATGCCGAATAGGGGAAATGATTTCGAGACCGCGAAAGGTCAAGAAATTTCAAAGTATCGTATTGGAAAGTAGTTGATTATTGGTATTTCTTGCTCTGAAAGTGTCAAATTCTTTAATTAACGGTTTTTATTCCAGAAGTGCAAAAACTATCACTTAAAGAGGAGGGAACAGTATCTAAAATTCAAAATTTCACTGCGTCCGTAAATTTCGAAAGTTTCCCTTCCCGAAACTGGTCCGGAAATGGCGAATTTTTCAATCCCGAACGACGGAATTATACAACATTTCCTTTCCAATCTCTCCACGACCAAAACTTTTCGTCCTTCACACCCTTAGTTATGGCAGTCAAGATTGTTCTAATGCGTACAGTGAAAACGTTCAATTATAACACCATTAAGCCTTGTTTCCATGATATGAAAAACTAAATATGCTGACCAAGGCAGTGATTTATTTTATTAAAAACATAAACTAAACGTAAAGTTTCAACCTTCTAGCAAGGTCTTCTTCAGAGACTCTGTATCAAGTATATATACACAAACATTACTCCCTCCAGACTATTAGAAAGTTGTTCTGGAACTTTCTAGGAGGTGGCTTTCCCTTGTCAACTGTACTTTCACCTAAAATGCTAAACATATTTACTTCCATATAGTTTTTTTGAAAACGTTCTTTCCTTATTTTGTTCGACATGCAGTAATTGCAAGTTGCAGAAAACAGTATTATTTATAATAAAATATCACCACTCGAATTACATTGTCATTTCTGATATCTCAAGGGGGGGGGTGCAAGTGCACACGAACATCACCCTTATGGTCATATCCAACACTTAGAACATTTATAAACACCATTCCATGTCGGTATTATTGTAAATTTTTAACCCATATTTTGGCTGCTTTAATGCATATATTTATGCAAACTTATGAAAAGATATTCACAAAGAACACCCATGCTCATGCCTGGATTCGAACCCGGGAAAACTGGCATCGTAACGCGCTGGATTAACCAGTCCACCACAGAGGTCGATCTAGTGGAACACTGATTTTTAGGAAGGTATTGAAAAAAACAAACGAAAAGGATTAATCATGAACATATCGATTAAGGACGAAAACTACTCATGCACGATGATTCATTCCTTTCTGTGCTCGTAGTTTCCGCAGAGCCTTTTAAAGGTCAAACTGGTTCTGTGGCAGCTAGATCAGAGCTCGAGGTGGAAAGTGTTAGCTGGGGGGATGTTTGGTCGAGCCTTGGGTTAGGTCTTCCTCTTATTTTTATTCTTCCTTCTCTCACTCTCTATGTCCCTTTGAGAGAGGGGGAGACAAAGTGGAAAAAGAGAGAAGAGGAAGAATTGGGGCAGAGAGAGCGACAGAGGATGTGAGGAAGAGATGGAGAAACAGAGGTAGAAAAGAGAGAGAGAGTAGAGTGGAGGAGAGGAAAGAAAGAAGAAGACGAAGTAAAGGCAGAGAAAAAGAGAGAGGAAGAAAGAAAGAAGAGGGAGAGAGAGGATGAGAAGAATGGACCGTCTCTCTCTCCCTTCTTTCTTTTTTCGTCCCTTTCCTTTTTTATCCGTCTCTTCCTTTCTATTTACCTTACACCACCGTATTTGATAGAAGAGAGAATGTTTCCTCTCCCTTTTTCCTTTTCCTCTCTCTTCACTTTCCTTGTCTTTCATTTCTTTCCCTCTCTCTGTAAGGAAATTTTTGGAAAGCTAAATGTTGTTTAATACATCCAAGTGAAAGAAAGAGACAAAGTAAGAGCGAGAGAGAGAGAGATTATCTTCTTTTCTCCTTCTTTCCCTCGATGGGGAGAGAGAAAGAGAGAGAGAAAGAGTGATAGGGAGAGAGACGGTCCATTCTTCTCTTCTTTCTCTCCCTTTCCCTAGATATCTTTCTTTCATTCAGAGATAGAGAGATAACATCCTATTCTTCTTCCTCTTCCACTTGTTCTATTAACTTTGTTTCTCCCTTTCTCTTTCTTTTTCTATTTATTTAAGAGAGAGACGCCCGACCCTGTGGCCGAGTGGTTAGCACATCGGGCTGCGACGCCAAGGGTCCCGGGTTCGAATCCCGGTCGGGCTTGGTTGTTTGTGAATGTAAATTCATCAATTTCATCATTTCATCACTCATCCCCATCTTCGCAAATTAGCCAAGAGGCACAAAACGCGAAGTAAAATAAACTAAATCAAATCAAAATTAAGAGAGAGACACGCCTCTTTCTATATTTTTCTTTCTTCTCAGCCTGTCTCTCTCTTTCTCTTGAAAGAGAGAGAAAGAGGGAAAGATAGAAAGGAAAACTAGAGAGAGAAAGAGAGAGAGAGAGAGAGAGAGAGACCGCCTCCCCTTTCTACGTGTGCATACGGGTCAGTTCAGCGGAAGTGCCCGTGCGAGCAACATCGCCGTGCTTCTGCTCGTGAACCGGTGAGTCATCGGGACTCTGGCGTGCTAGACGACGCGAAACGCGTAAATTTTCAAGTTACGTAAAGTTGTTGAATTGAAGGAAAAATGGAAATTCGTCGCGTAAATACGCTAAAGTTATGGTTTTCAAGTGTGAAGAAGTGCCCTTCATCGCTGATGCTTCATCGTTGGATACGGGATACTCTTGCCTTGACTGACGACCAGGTATTAAGTATTGAACTGGACCAATACCGTAAGTGTGTATATATTAAGTTAGTGACGCGTCTATTAGGCGAACAGTTAATTAATAAATTTGAAGGGAAGTTAGTGTATTGTGATGAGGATGATGAACATGAAATTAGATTAGACTGGGCTGATAGGACAACTACACTAGTGAGACTACATGTTATACCAATGGAAATAACCGATAGCCATATCCGTACAGTGCTTGCGCAGTATGGTGAAATTAAGACCCCTCCGGTGGACGAGCGATATTCGGATGAGCATATTTATAAAACTCGTACAGGCATTAAGTTGGTGAGAATGGTTCTGAATAAGCCAATCCCGTCCTATGTATCAATACAGGGTATGCAATATTGGGTAACATATTATGGACAGAAACCTACCTGTAAAATATGTGACGACACTCAACACATAGCACGGTTTTGTCCACAACGACGTGGTGCTGTGGGCGAGCGAGTGATACAAGATAACATTGGAGCATGTGCTACTCCTATAGAAATCCAGCCTAAGCAGTCATATGCAGCAAAGGTACATAGACCACCTAGCCACCGTTCAGCGCATGAGACGGATATAAAGGCTGACACGCAATTTACAGTGTTGCCAATTCCAATTCAGTTGCAAGAAAAAACTGTGAACAATGAACGCGATAAAAATCTGCAAAAAGAGCCGAGAAAAGCTGATGTTGTAGAACACCAACTGGACCCTACCAAAGAAAAACCTCTACCTGTGCCTATCCACAGCAAATCGTGGGCGGAAGAGGTGGCATCTTTAGACAACCTCCACAGTGATGTACAGGATAACGTTTTGGTGACTGACAGTCTGGAAACAACTGATCAAGAGATGCGCGAGTCTGACACTACGAGTAATCGTGAAATGGAGACTGACATATACGAAGCAGGAGGATCCCATACCCTGGAAGATCAACAAAGCAAGGTTCAGTTTGGTGAAGCCACAACATGTACGAAGGACAATGCCAAAAGAAAATCAAATGTGAAGCGACTTCAGGAACAGAAGCAGTTGAAGAAGAAAAAAGTACAACAAAATGTGGCACCTAACCCCCACCACAAGAAGAATGTGAAGCAGCAGGCAATAGCCCCCTCACCAGTGCGTATAACCAGATCCCAAAGTGTGACAAATTTGGCCCCGAGTGTTGATTTACAACCTGTGATCGGATCCAAATTCAGTGTTTCCCCTAGTGTGTCTAGTGAATGTGTGGGTGCAAGTAAAAATGAAAGTCAGAAATAGTATGTGTCAAATGAGTAACGGTATATGATGTTTGATCAGGTGATTGGTGTGAAATATTCCATACATAGCCAGAGTATAACGTATAGCTATTTTTTTTACTTTTAACAATCTTTGTGTGTAAGGTAGACCTAAAAACAGTAACACAATGTATAGATTTAACAATATTGTAAAAACAAGTGTTTACATATCCATAGTGATGCTTACCACCATTAGACTTGCTAGTATAAACATAAACAAACTACAAAACAAAACAAAGTGCATTGGGGGACTTTCTAATTCAGTCCGCTATAGATATTGCTCTCATTCAAGAAGTAGCAATAACTAATTATGAGTTACCCTCTAGTTATATTGTCTATAATAATCCCACATATTCAGCGCAAGGAACAGCTGTATTAGTTCGAGACAATATACCTGTATCAAATGTAGAATACCATCCGAGTGGTAGAATTACAACTGTACAAGTGGAAAATCTGTGGATATGTAATCTCTATGCGCCTTCTGGTAGTAATCAAAGGCAGCAACGCAATGAATTTTTCGCAACTGAAGTAGCGACGGAACTTCAAGGTAATAAGCAACATATTATTTGTGGAGGCGATTTTAATTGTGTTTTGTTGCCAAAAGACCAGCGGCCTGGATTTAATACATCCAATGCGCTGCAACAGTTGGTAACTGGGTTTCAATGGAAAGATGCATGGGACACTTTGCACCCAACAAGTGCAGGCTTCACATATGTAAAGGATGGGGGTGCTTCACGGTTAGATAGATTTTATGTTTCACAATCAATAATACATAATATCACTAATGTTAATATGGTGCCCACTTGCTTTTCAGATCATAGTGCAATTATAATGGCGGTAAATATGCAACTGCCAAATATACAATATGGGTATGGATATTGGAAAATGAATATATCTTTATTTGATGATCCACTTTTTGCTGACAAATTCCAAGAGAAATGGAAGTTTTGGGAACGATTAAGGGCGAAACAAATAAATATAATTAAGTGGTGGGATGAATATCTAAAGCCAGCTATCACACGATTTTGTAGACAATATAGTAGGGAACGGAACCAGGATTGGAATAATAAATATAATTTTTATTATAAAGTGTTGAGAGAGCTAACTGATGAAGGGGTAAGAGGGGGAAAAGTGCAACAGAACATTAAACAAGTACAGGCAATATTGTTGCAATTACACGCGCAAAAAAGAAGTGGGTGCAAAATACGTAGTAAACTTTTACCTTTTGACCCTTTTGAAATGGCCAATATTAGTCATGTTCTACATGAACGTAATCGTGGAAAACGCCAAACGATTCATAAGATAATAAACGAATATAATTCGGAGTATAGTAATGTGACTGACATAAAGGAAATCTTTTACCGCCCATATCACTCTAAATTTCAAGGAACAAGTTATGATCCAGCTCAGGAACAAATATTTTTACAACAAGTTCCGGAAAGATTTTCTGTTAATGACAACTTGCGAATTGAAAAGACCTTTACAGCTGCTGAGGTGTACGAAGCGATTCTAGGAATGAAGAATAACTCATCGCCAGGAATAGATGGTATTCCCATAGAATTTTATAAAAGATTTTGGTCACTTGTAGGTAATATTGTGACAGACTGGATAAATGCAGTATTTAATCAACACTGCTTGGGAAGGACGAGCAATACAGGTGTAATCGTCCTGGTTCCCAAAGTTCCTAACCCTAAGATAGTAAAACACTATAGACCTATATCCTTGTTGTGCACGGATTATAAAATTTTTGCACGATGTTTACTTCGTCGTCTTTTGCCTTATATGGAAAGAATGATCGGTGTCCATCAATACTGTTATGGTAATAATAGATCGATCTTTACTGTGTTATAGACAATTCGTGATGTCATAACTAGTTATAGACATACGAACATACAAGGTCATCATGGTATAGTGGCATTGGATTTTCAAAATGCTTTTGATACTGTACAGCACGAATTTTTATATGCTGTATTTTTAAGGATGGGTTGTAGTCCAAAATTTGTAAATGCGATTAAGAGTTTATATACTGATGCCAAATCGTGTGTAAAAATCAATGGTTTTTTATCTAAGACATTTCCTATACAAAGGGGTGTCAGACAAGGTGATCCAATGTCAATGATAAGTTTTTGTGTAGCGTTAATGCCATTTTTAAAGGTACTTGAAATGCAATTGCAGGGGTTAAATATTCACTCAACAACGATAAAATTATTAGGTTATGCTGATGATGTCACTGTGTTTGTAAAATTGCCGACAGATATGGAAATACTTGAAAATGTGCAGAAAAATACAGCTCGGTGGCTGGCCTAAAGCTTAACTATAATAAAACTCATTGGATGCACTTAGATGCTACAAACCACTCGAATCAAAACGATAAAATTCAAAAAGTAAATGCACTGAAAATACTTGGAATAATTTTTACCCACTCTTTACAAGAAATGATTGCTCAAAATTATTCAACATGTATTGCTGGCCTGAAAAGTGTGCTTAAACAAAACAAACTTCGTGCCCTTAGCTTGGTTGCCAGGGTAGCCTTTGTAAATATTTATGCGAGTTCAAAGCTCTGGTTTGTGGCACGAGTGCTTCCGATGAGGAAATTGGATTTTGTACAGATAAGGAGTGCGATAAACTGGTTTCTTTGGGCACACCAAATGTTGCGGGTGAGTCACGAGAATGTGTGTCTGCCGGTACGGTACGGAGGACTTGGCCTGACTCATGTGGAGTTAAAAATCCAAGCTCTCCGCGTACAAGCAGATATGTCAATGTTAGTAAACTTCCCAGACAGTTTAACGGGTGTGATACTTAAGCAGATTTTGGACACCATACCATTGCAGTCTCCGATCGCTATAGCAACGGTGCCACCGCATTATAAATATTTACAAGAATCAGTGCTAGAACTTTGTTATATACTACTTTCAGCGAAACCTCTTGAACTACCGACAGTATCTCAATTATACAAGTCACGTTGTTTGGCAACATTGCCTAGCTGCAAGATAATGATTAATCAACCAACCCATCCCTGGCACAAAATATGGAACAATGTTCACGCACCACATTTATCGCCCTTGGTAAAATCTGCGTGGTACTGTGTGGTACAGGATATAGTGGTGACGGAAGAGAAATTACATAAATTAAAACTGTTACAAGACCCACTATGTGGTAGGTGTAAACAAAATGGTTCGATTTCACACTGGCTAAGTGAATGCATACGGACACGTGAAACATGGAAATATCTATGTGTATTATTAGGAAAAATTTGTCGCACCCATCCCAATGCGTTTACTGTGCATAACATAATGTTACCTACGTTTTCGTATTTTCCATGTACTAAATTGCGTAGTGTCCAATGGTTGGTTGGACATTATATATTGTTTGTCTGCATATATAAAGGTATAGATTTTCATGATCAATTTTTAATATATGTTAAACAGGAATATCATAAAGTGTCTCAAGATAAAAGAAAAATATTATTCGCACATTTTTTAAAGGTGCTGATGGAATGTTAAAAGAATTATTGTGATCCAAAACCTGTAAAATTACTGTATGAAAGAAAAATTGTAAATAAATAATATTTTTAAAAAAAGTGGTTAGCACATCACGCTGCGACGCCAAGGGTCCCGGGTTCGAATCCCGGTCGGGCTTGGTTGTTTGTGAATGTCCATTCATCAATTTCATCATTTCATCACTCATCCCCATCTTCGCAAATTAGCCAAGAGGCACAAAACGCGAAGTAAAATAAACTAAATCAAATCAAAATTAAGAGAGAGACACGCCTCTTTCTATATTTTTCTTTCTTCTCAGCCTGTCTCTCTCTTTCTCTTGAAAGAGAGAGAAAGAGGGAAAGATAGAAAGGAAAACTAGAGAGAGAAAAAGAGAGAGAGAGAGAGAGAGAGAGAGAGACCGCCTCCCCTTTCTACGTGTGCATACGGGTGTGTATGCAGTGCCTCCCTCCCATTAAAATGAAAGTGAATTTGCCTATAATACCGATTTACATCCTGAACAAACCTGATCTTTATTTCTCAGACATAATTTCTCTATGGTTCTATACTCTCTTTTTCTTCTTCTTCTTCTGTGTCGTGGTCTGCAAAGCTCAACACATATATTTCTGCCGTGCGATGCGCGACACAACTCAAGAAGCAGTGTTGCTAATGGAGCAGATAGAAAAATCGCTGCAGTGTGCCGATGCACAGCTGTTACGTACAACAAGAAAATTAGAGAATACAGGTCTATCTAACGTTGAGTTTTAAACGTCATGCATTATACCAGGACTAGGATTAATATGTACTAACAAGTGGCTTTGTATGTAGCTAAATACATATGAACTAAAAATTCGCAAAATATGGACTAACACATACGTAAAATTACCAAAAATGCTTCAAAGAAGACTTCTTCATAGTGATTCCTTATTTGAGTGATTTCAGACAAAATAAACAATTTATTATTTTCCATTGCATTAATGCACTGGTGGCGTTCTAACTGCTCACTCCCAAAACCCGTCTACACTGGTACGGAACTCAGGCCCGTAGCCAGGAATTCTTTGTAGGTGGGGGGGCGAAGTCAATCCTAGAGGGGGCAAATTTTTAATATATTATGTCGCATTGGCAGATATAGCAGGGTGCACAGAGGCACTTTTTCCCCTCCCCCATAAGATATAAGTATCAGAAAAGGGATGATATCTTGAAACTGCAACGAACAAAAAAGACCTTCCAGCAACATCACATAGCAATAATTCGATGATGACCTTTCCGGATTGCTAAACAATATAATGTTTAACATAAATAGGCTAATAGGGACTGTATCTACTTGATATTTACAGGTCGATAATGTTAATAGGCTAATTAATATGTACTATCAACAGCTTTGGGCCTCTCTGCAACTGATTAAGGGAGCCCTTTATAATTCGTGCTTCATAATGTTTCCCTCTAGTTTCCAGTATGCCAGAATTTTACGCACAAAGGAATCTAACGAGAATCCAACACCATTGTGTTGTGTTATGCAAGAAAAATCAAATTAATTAAATAATAATGGTTACATATTATCTACACTTTGATGAATTGTGTAAAAATTTGTAGTACTTTTTTTGTACTTGCTAAAACATTAAAACATGGGTCCTTAGTCCACCACGGACTCGATTTCCTTCAAAGGAGAGACTCTTGCATCACTACAGACAATGTTTGCCTACTGGTTACGTTAACCATTTTGCAAAATAGTGTGTAAATTGTATTATATTATAGTTGAAATACATGTTTTGACACCTGACAAAGAAATAGGAATACTTTGATTGATCAATGACTTCTTGGATTAGTGTCATCATTAATATTTCATATTAAGTTTCATAGAAATAAATTGTTTTAATAGGGCCCAATAAAGATCGTTTGGCTCCCAGGGCCGACTCCCGCCGCCCGATAGCTTTGGCTCTGAACTTGGACTATAAGAACAGCAGGTATTGCGAGCGAAGCGAGCAAGAAAATTTTACGAAATGTATTTTTATTTTTATAAATTTTGAAATCGATAGGGGGCAATTGACCATCTGTGCCCCTTGCAAGTGCCCTTGACCGTCTGGAAGAAAAACGCAAGGAACACGTAAAAACTTAATTCCATCATGGGTATCCAATTGTCCTGCTATTCTTAGATTCTCCTACTCTTGTTTTTTTTTACTTCAATGTTTGCTTCCCCTAGAATGAACTTCCGTCCAAGATCGCGGGGGGGATTCCATCTGCACACCTGTGGTTGCGGCACTGTTTATGAGTGTCTCTTTATCAATTTCACGTCATTACTCATTGTTGCGATTAGCTAGAAGTGGCAGAAAAGCAACGCTAAGTAACAGAAATCAAATATCCACTCCCTCTCTCTACCTCATGAATCACTATTACCAAAAGGTAGACTTGGGAAACAAAACTTTAAGCAATTCCAAGTTCAGAGCAACACATCCAAGAAAAACTTCCGAACACATTAGGCACCTTTAATACAAAAATACTCAAAATACCACAACTGTACTAGATACTGAAAATTGCGAACTCATTTACCGAAGTCTGAATCTGGAAGGGAATTCCCCCACCCCCCAGATACGACATTATGCGGAATCCCATACACCCTAATAAATCACAAAAATCTTTGTTATGTTGCTAGAGTAACACATGATATAATTGTAAAGATTAGTGAGAATTCCAGGTAGGAATGTGTTCTGTATTTTTCAAAGGGGGGCAAAGCAGGCTCTCAGGGGGGCCTGCCCCCCTCTAGCTACGGGCCTGACGGAACTGCAACGTCAGATAATACACGACCGACACTACCACTGCTTTGAGAACTAATAACATGAGAACGTGTTAAACCGCGAAAATTGGACCACAACACTCCTCCTCAAGCAGTATTATTGCCTCTCTGTGATCGGCGACAGTCGGTTGCCTTTGTTGTACATTTACAAACGATGCCAGCTTCCACAACAATAACAAGTACATATACTGCCACTAGACAATAATCTGCGCGGCTTTTTTTTTCTTTTTGCAATGAACTTGTCACCCATCAAAGCATGGCAATTTTAACACAGAAAACAATATGCATCGCATTTCTACAAGACCACGTGCCGGAGCCAAGAGTTTAAATACTCATGGACCCACATAATTTATTTCTTTTGAACAATTCCAAAATTATGAAATATGAACAATTTGTGAATTTCCCGAGCTTGGCTATGCAAGGTTTTTGATTTCAACTTTGACAGAACTGGAGGCACTATGGAATTGAACGTTCATTAACAAACACACACTTTCACATACATAGGCAATACACGCACACAACGTCAAACCGGTCAAATACTTAGTATAAAATAAAAATATGGTGCTTCCAATCCAACAAAACTCACCGTCACTTTAACTGCCTTTCTCCTTCCGTGACAGAAATAGTGCTTCATTATTACAGTTGGCAACACTAGTTACTAGCTAGCCAATGAACATGCACTGCATAAAAGAACCAACCACTTCGTCATGCTATATTGCCACATTATCGTCCCTGTCGAACGGTGTGAACCGCGAACTGGAGCGATATTCAATTGTTTTCAATGATGTTTGTGCGAGTGTGTCCAGGAATGAAATGACAATATGGCAACAATGGCGAAGGTTGGCGAGCAGCGTAGAACACGTGATGCTAAGACAGAGGGAGACGAAACGAAAATTGGTATGTGCGCAACGGCAAAGATATGTGTGATGCACTCTACTTCCGATTTTCTGTTGGCTGCTGGCAAGAGGTTTTTTTTTATGACACCAGCCGCATTAATTCACTATGCTACATACAACGGACAATTGAAGAGCGAGATTCGTATCTTTTCCTCCTTTGCATTCTGGTTATTTGTTTATTCCTCTCGCTTCTGTTTCGGTCACGCCTACACTTTCCGTGCCTTTCATGTTTATTTCCCGTACCTATTTTCATCTATCTCTTGTGCTTATTGTGGTGGAGTGTTCAGTTACAAATCCACAGTTCCTAAGTTCGAACCCTGGCGGAGGGCATCCTTCCGCTTGTATGTACCGTCAGATGCAAATGAATTTGAGTATACTCCCAAAGTTTTTTTTCTTTATAGTGTAGAGATGTGGAGATTATTAAACCGAGAAAACCTCGTCATGGTAATATTCACGCTTGTTTATTTCCTGGAATTGTCCGACCAGCGGGTGATCCCAAGAATGCGCTAACTTTGTAACTTCCGTTAAACAAGGACCTGAAAGGCAAACGCGTGGATCAAAACAAGATCTAGCGCGTTCGAAAGGTTTAACAACCTTTCGAAGCCTAAGATTATAAAAGGGAGCTCACTCCCGGAGCTCGCTCTCTTTTGGATTTTGACGCTCATTTGAACTACACCTATCATCGACGCTCACATGGATAATTAGTCTCTGATTACTCTACAACACATTAACACTACTGAACTACGACGATGGAACACGGAGTTACGGCTGCCTAGCATGCTACGAGTCGCAAGGGATTGCTCGGTTTGGTGAGCCAAGGGTCGAAGGATAGAACCTTGGCACCTGTCACAATTCGGTCTGCAAGAAGCATGTGGACAAGAACATCACACACCTACCAGGTATGAACAAGCGTGAATAACCTTTACATCAACTTTCCATATCTCTACCCTCCTAATCGGAGCAGGTTCAGCCAACAGATACAATTAAGCTCTACCTAAATGTATAATTGAAACTTCCCTGTGACCTCAGATCCCAGGTAAAACGGGATTACAACAATAGATTCGAGTCGAGGAACATTTTCGAATAGAACTTCTTGCCATTTGGTTCGCTTTAAGTTGCAAATGTAAGGAATTGAAATATATCTGACCCATGTCATTTCTCTGATATCTATGGAAAACGTAGTTTCTTTCAAACTTCCCAACTACACTCTTCATAGATATAAATTTACCGCGAACTGCGAAAGTAAAGGAGCATTAGAAATCGCGAAATGAATAGTCGCGAGACACAGAAGCAGTCAAGGGAACAAAGTGAAATAATATTGCGTGAACCAAATTCAAGGAGCGACTTTAACTAAGAGCAAAGGGTCGGGCTCCACGATGACGTAGTGGTAACGTCATCGTTTTGTAATCAAGGGATCCCGGGTTTGATACCCGTGTTACGATCAAGAAATTTTGGTAAATTTTCGTGACTTTCATTTTTAATTTTGACAGCCCTCGTATAAATTCTTTAGGAGTTCTAATCTTTTTGTATGCATATTTTGTTCCTTGTTAAATTGTAACGCAGTTTCTGCCAAGCGAAAAAGAACGCAAAGCAAGTTGAAGCTTGCATTCTTTTCTTTCTTATGAACAATGGGTTCTTTTTCGGTCGGCGCTGCGCAGTTTTGTAAGTAAATTTTCCTGCATTTTGTTTCTTGATATGCCTTTTTCGAAAGGGTAATTGTTAAAGCTAAAAATAACTTTCCATATGTCCAAATCTTTTGTTCGGGGAATAGAATTGCGCAATCCCGCGACTATAAATACCGCCGTTTCGCTGGTAAAATAATCAGTATATTCAGGAATCTTTAGGTGATTAAATCGCTTGTCGAGGTCCAGGGCTGGGAGAATACGGGCGTTGTGTGGGGAGTGGCTGGTCAGCTCTCCCTTCCACAATGTTCGAGGTTTTCCGTAAGCCACCTTTCAGGATTAGTGCTGGTCAGCATGATCCTTAAAGGGGATTTAGCGGGCATATAAATAATTTCATTCATATATAAATATTTAATCTTAATAATTTAAAATTTGGTATCGTTCATAAATCGTAAATTCTGTCTGAGTTAGCACTGGTCAGTGTGGCTCCGATGTAAATTCAAGTTAAATAAATTAGGCTCATCAAAGATATACATCCTTCTCGTCAAGTTAATTTTTTATTCTAAATCATTCTGACTTCTCCTGGTCAGGAGGTTCAATTAAATAAATATTTCTTTCTTTTATGACATTAGTCCGAGAGCATACCTCTGGTCAGACGGTGCCTTTAAATCTCACAGCTTATATAGTTTACATGTCCGTTTTAAAGTCTGAGTATCCGGAACGTTGAGGAAGGTTTATGGTTTCTCTTATTTAGGTTTATATTAGATGTAATTTTGAAACAGCTATAATAGGTGACCTGTCGAATATAAGTTTCTCTAGATATCATTTATGTAAAAGTCTATTGTTTTGCTTTTGTAATTTGAGTAGCCAACAGCGTTGAAAAGGGTAGACATAGATTCCCCTATTATGTTAAGGAATTCCACGTGGACATTTGTAATTTGTGGCCGAGATATGGCATTGATAAAGGGTAGAGAAAGGCTACCCATATATTTTAATTATGAATGTTTTAAGAGGTTGACCCTGAAGATGGTAGTTTACCTCATGAGTTCTATAGAACATAATGTAGATGTAAAAATATGACAAAAGCACGAATAGGAATTTACGGATAGTTGTTATGCAAATTTTTCTTTTGTCTTGATTACAAGTAATATTGTCGACCATTACTGAATAATTTGTCACCCGTTTATTGAAACCAAGTCACAGCTGTGTTAGTTCTATGATGGGATTTGGACATGCAATATAAGAGAGTGCTCTCTGGGTTTTATGTTTACTCAATAGAAAGTTTTGACTATATTATGGAAGTCGTTATTGATCTAAATTTTATTTTGGCATTGTTGTAGTTTTACTTTTGATCAGAAGTTTGTATATTTTTCTTTTAATTTAACTATGTTGGGAATTGTGAAAACGTTGATTAAGGTTTAAACGGAGAACCTTTTCTCATGTTATTTTTTTTTAATGTTTATTGGAAATTTGAAGTGTAAATAAATTCTGTAATCGTTAATGGGTATTTCCTTCAGAGTAAATTTGGTTCATAAGTACAAATTAACTGGCCCCCTTTTAGTTTGATGAGGTGTCCCGCCGTCACTGGTCAGTGAGGCGGAGGCTTTATCAATCCATAAGATGTCAGTTTAGATTATGCTGATTTCGCTTGCGACTCGCATGCGTATCCACACTGGTCAGTGGGATGCGGGTGCGATCACGATGGAAGTTTCAGCGTAAGGAAGGTTACCTTACTTTAGAGTTAAGGTTCTTGGTTAAGTAAGCATAAATTATATTTTTTTATTATTATTCAAAAGCAGACCCTTACCCGAACGTTTTATAACAGAAAGAGAAATGGTAGGCAGCGACGCCCGGTCTTGGTCTTTCGAGGGGACCGAGGCGGTGTGTTGTGTTCCTTGGCAACTGGCTGACGGCCATATTTTTCGCACCCGGTGAAGGCACATAGTGGTTCGGATCCCATTTTAAACTGCAGGCCAAGTACCAATGAGCCTTTTTGTGCATAAAGTGGACTAAAAACAAAAATCAAACTAAAAGTAAAGAGGATGAGCACCCTTCCTAATACCAAGAGTAACCACAAAACTAAAAAAGTGTAAAATTAAATAAAGGAAAATAAAAGGTCGCGAGAAAGTACTGAGCTCGACAACAACATGCAACTTCGAATTAGACACAAAATGAATATCCGCTACATGATGTAACTCACGAGCAAAATTGAGTAACAGATTAAACATGAAGATAATATTGTGAATACGACGAATCACGAAAACAATTATTAGTTATATAATAAGAGCGAAAGGATTACCACGAAACCAAAATCAAGTAAAGTGGGATGCATTAGTATTACGAGGATAACTATCCACTACTATGTTTCTCTGTTTTATGCAATGAGATGTTCAAGAATTGAAGCAAAACGCTAAACAAACTGCTGATCTTTGCACCCGCATTCACAAAAGAAGTCCATTCCTTAAAGACACGTAGGACTCAAGAGAAAAATTTAATAATGAAAATAGTGATGGACAATTTGCTGAACAATACTTGTGCATCCAACTGCAACATAACAAGCACAATTTATAGGGAAAGAAAAAATGTGCAGCACTGAAGAGACGAGAAGGTTTTTAATCCGCCACTGACCAATAATAATAATCTTCGTCAAACTAACTATAATTAACCTACAAAAGCTATGTAAAACATTAAAAATGCAAATAGCAAACCATGCTGCATTTCGTGGGAAAGAGATGGCTGTAGAATAGAATAGAATAGAATTTATTTCAAGTATGAGCCTTTACAGCTATACATATCATACAAGTGAAAATTTTTTAGAACACTTTCCGTACATCCTTCCTCCTCTTAGTCTACTTGCACATTCACGCTATTTCATTTCAACTCTTTCCCTATACTTGCACTGTTACCTGAGTGATTCCTAAATTTTCTAACATTTATTTACTAATTTATTTATTTAGTAACCCTCCCCCCTTTCACACATGTTCGCTATCCCCACTGAGCTTCTTTGCTCTCTTTACCCAGGCGTAGTGTAGGAAAGTCCCCAGATTCCTTATTTGCGCTCCCCCCCCTCGGTCTCTCCCTCCTAATAACGCTTGTCATTATATTCTCAATGTTATCTTCATTTATTTCCCTGATATATTTTTGTCTTATCTCCTCTGTTTCTTTGCACTGGAGGAGAATGTGAAATTTCGTCTCGTCTTCGCCGCATAGCGGGCATTCTACGCTCCCGTCCTCCCGTTTTAGTTTAACTTGTGCCCATCCCCCCAGTCTGAACCAGGCCAAACCTGACCTTTCTTTTAACCCACACAAATCCATGTAGTTCCTCCTTCCCCATTCTCGATCCGTATCCACTATTTTCGCTGCTGTCAACGATATTTTTGCGTCGCATTCTCCCAAAATTTTCTGTTTGTTAATGTCTTCCAGTCTGGCACGAATGGACCCTAGTATCTGCATATCAATTCTCCCCTCTATTCCCTCTTCCCACACCCATCCCAGCCCTATACTGTATAATTACGTCTTTATTTTTGTTACCCATTGCCTCCCATTACCCCCCCTTATCTGTGAATGTACACAGAATTTCTTCAAATTTCCCCCTTCATGGTGATCAGTTTTGCCCAGTATTTATCGCTCCTCATTTTGGCATCCACTTCCTCTCTTAATTTTCCCATTTCCTTAAGTGCCCCACATGTTGCCATACCCCTCCCTATTCCTAGCCCTTGTTTTAGGAATCTAGACTGTACGACGTTTACGGTTTCCCCTCCCTCCCAGACCCATAGTTCGATGTCATAGAACAGTTTTGCCTTAACTGTGGCCTCGTAGATCCCCTCCAGAATTTTGATTGGTATATTTGGTACTTTGTATTTTATTTTTCTTGTTTTTTCTAACGCAAAAATTGCTTTACATTTATTCCTGTGTACGTGCCTTGCCCACTTGCCCGTCATTGTCATCACCATGCCTAAATAATCGTACTGTTTCACCCTATCGACACTTCTCTCTCCGTATTTCCATTGTTCATCCTTACCAAATACATACCCATTCTTAAATACCATTATTTTGGTCTTCTTCATATTTACTCGCATGGCCCATTTCCCGCAATATCCGTGTAATGTGTCTAGACCGTTCTGTAGACCTGCTGTTGTGTTCGAAATCAGTACCAGGTCGTCTGCGTACAACAAAAGCGGTACCTTTACGTCGGATATCGTTGGTGGGACCGTGTCCCTCTGCGCTATTTCCTCCACGATATCGTTGATGAGGAGGATAAACAGCAGAGGGGAGAGAACGCACCCGTGCTTCACCACCAGTATTGATTCATTTGCCCCTGTAACGCCCTCTTTCCCGCACTTTACGCAAAACTTAACTTTTTCATATGCTGCTTGGAGAGATCTGATCATTCTGGCGGATACCCCAACGTCCCACAATTTTGCCCACAACATTTGCCTGTTAACCGTGTCAAAAGCCTTTTCGAAATCCACGTAGCAGCAATATAGTTTCCCCCTTTTGACCCCTAGTTTTTCTTGTATCAATGTCTGCAATAAAAGTACACTGTCTATTGTCTGAAAATTTTTCCGAAATCCAGCTTCCAGAGGCGAAAGAACATCAAAAATTTCGCACCATTTTTGTAAGCGTCTATATAATATCTAGCAGTACACTTTGCTCAGTACCGACAGTAATGAGATCCCCCTGTAATTGTTAGGATTGCTTTTTTCCCCTTTACCCTTGTAGATGGGGCAAATGATGGTATCCGACCATTTTTCCGGAAACAGCCCCTTCCGGTAGAGCCCATTCATAATATCCCTGCCCATTTTCGCCATCTGTGAGTTTTTATTTGTGCCCTTTATAATCTCAGTGGTTAAGCCATCCCTGCCTGCCGCCTTCCTGTTCTTTAGCGAGTTGATTGCTAGAGAGTATTCATTTTCTGTTATATCTTCCTCTAGAATTGGTACGAAGGTGCCCAAGTAATTTCCATCGTTCCCAGGTGTATTTATTTCTCCCTCCCTTGCTCCCATTATTCCCTTAAGTGTCGTTCCCACGTTTCGGGGGTAATCTCCGCCTCCGTGTACTCCTTCCCTCTTAAGTTCCGGATTATTCTCCATAGCTGTGCTGCGTCTCGCTGTTTCACGGCCTCCTCTATCGCCTTAACCCTTCCCTCCTCCCATTTCCCCCTTTCCCTCTCCAGTATCGTAGCGTATAGTTTCCGCTGTGTCACATACGTTACTCTATTTGCCTCGTTGCTGAGTATTTAGAATTTTTTCAGAGCACTGAGCAGTCGCGAATGGTGAGTTGCATACTGCAACTGATTACGGAGGCAAAACAGGTTCTGGAAGGATAACGGATTACAGAGAAAAGCGAATTTTGGAGGGAAAACGGATTTCGATCCATATTTTCAATAATTGTCTCATGAATTTAACAATATACTCTAATCTACCAACCCAATGTCAGACTGTCTTCCACGTAGTACACCCTGGACTGCATTTAGCAGACTAACGAGACTATGGCGTCTGGACTCTCAGCCAGTAAAATCCTACGTGGAGCTTTCTTGTGGTTTTGTGATCTGCCTATGTTTGTTTCTGATTGTCCCTTCGTCTGCTACATCTTATCACAATTCATCCTCATCTTCGCGATTAACCAAAGGTGTAAGAAAAGTGAAGTTTAATACAACAAATAAATCAATTCAATTAATGTAATATGTCGTTCAACTAATAAAGTATGGGCTGTGATAAATGTCTTCTAAATTTAGAGGGATAAGATATAATTAATATCCCCTGTAACTTATGGGATATAACAATTCCATTAACTTTTAATGGAATCGTTACAACCCAGAAGTGTCCATGACTGTATAAAGCGAAGTACATACTCAGCAACTGAAGGGAATCAGGGAAGGGACACATAAATGTGAGAAGTAGGGAGGCCATATCAAGTATTCACATAGAAAGATAGTTTGATTGAGTTGGTATTTTAAGTCCACTTTATGCACAGTAAGACTAATCTGGACTGGGCCTACAGTTTAAGGTGTGATACGAAAGGCAGATAGGAATGATAGCCAAGAGGCTTTACAACAGGTGACGACATTGGTAACTTTCGCTACTTTTTTCTAGACTGGAGGGGATAGAGAGAATTTTGATCAGAAGATTTAGTGAATGGATCACCCGTGCACGCAGATGTGTCTTTTAGAACACAGAGAGATGGGGGAGGGGTAATACAAGCAGAGAAAAATGGTGAAAGGGAAAAATTAGACATACAACAGCAATGAGAAAAGGTGAAAGAAATACAAAGGAATTCGGGAGAGGACGAGGGAATATCTGTGTGTGATACTCAAACTTTATATCTGCCAATCCTAATTTATCAGTATTTGTCTGCTGCCCAGCCGGTCAAAATTTTCTGGCGCCGCACATGAAAGAAGCCGACTGCGCTTAGTAATATAGTAAATTTCCCTTGTTTTATGAAATGATTGCACTACTTTATGTTTTAATTTTTGGCCTTAAAATAATTGGTACAGATTAACAAAAAGTTAGTACTTGAGGACAGTTCCGCAACATTCAGATGTAATCTGAATATTTTTTTGTACGCATGATACGAGAGCAGTGACAGCACCAGTATTAATCATGTAGGTGTGCTGAGGGCGCGGAATGAGATTTTGGGGGTGTGATGTTGAAAATAAAGAAAACATGCATTCTTTAGCCATTACATCAAATACCAATGAACATTTAATAAGCTTTTATGCAAATATGCCAATGAAACTGAAGACTACTAGTGACTTGTTTCAATTTTGTTTGTTTTGGCCACTACAAGCTCATGTTTTCTAATTATAAACGAACGAAGCCTGTTTATGCAGGCCAATGACCATATACTGTGTCTTAAGAAAGAAAAATACATTTTTAGCAAAAAGAAAATAATAATGGTGGAAGAAAGACAACCCCCCTCCTAATAGAGGAAAGCAAATACGGATTCTCTTTCAGATTACGATGAATGTCTGTTGTCTACAATGACAGCGGTGTTACTCCAATGTGACGACAAAGTTTTAGTAAGTCATACATAACGTAACATGGCAGATGCGGAGGAAAATTAAGGGGTGCTGAAAAACCCCTTCGCACCTTCTTCCCCGCGCCACCCATGCATGAGAGCAAGAAAAGTTTGGTCGAAAGCAGAAAGAAATATATATGACATTTTGTGTTGTATACGATTTCATTGTTTGAGCTCCGAAGCATGTAATCTTAGGAAGAAGATGCAAATGATTATAGCTATTCTTTCGGCGTCAGAAAGTGCTTGTGCTTGCGCATTTAACTTAAGCGCTTCGTTGTCCAATCTATTAAAATATCGCTCTTGTGCAACTGCTACGACAGATAAGGAGTCATCGAGCAATGTGGGCATGTTTGGCCGAAACAAAGAACTGTTGTACAATACTACTGTAAGAACACTGATCACATTGCTTTTCAGTTAGCCAACTATTTCTCTTTCTCACTTTGGGATTAGTTGCAAACACATTCAGTAGACTTAGTTACGTGCTATTTAAACATTTAAAATAAACGTGAGCCAGGATGGATCGAATTCGAAATCCAGATTCCATTCATAATCCGGATTCCTTCCGAAATCCAAATGCCTTCCGAAATCCGGATTTTCTCCGAGATACGGATTCTCCGTTTTTAATATCCGGATTTGGCCGTGCTTACTTAATTTATCAGTCCATGAGAAATATGAAACTTCGATGGGTGTGCAATTTCCGTCATATACAGGTCGCTGTCTAATTTCTGAATCTTGTTTTTAATATCAACACGTCGCTGTAATATAGAACAAGAAAAACATTTCTCACACGTTTGCAAATAAATATTTTTTGTTGTGTTTTATATTCACGGAAGGTTTTTTGACATGTTTCTTTTACAAACATACAGTGTGGTATTTAAGAAATTTCCAGTGGGGGGAAATTCTACTGACTGTCTAGGGACAGCATGAGATAATTATTTTATGCCATATAACATTTCCCTCCCATGGATAAATGTATCAAGCAGAAGGGGGACACAAGTACCCAGAGGGAGGGTACTTGTGTACCTACACCACTACAAATACCACCCTGCAAACATACATGTATAAAGCTCACTCGGAACCCCACTCCAGATAGATCCTGCATCTGTAGGAACCATTGCAAGTGGTAAAACAGCATTCAACTACATTTGAATTACAATTCATTGGAATTAAATACTTCTATGCCTCTCCATGCACCTATAGACATTCCAAAGCAAGTGAACCCCAGTTGGTAAAAATCTCACTTGAAACAATAACTGTTGTCTCAGGTTTACACACATGTAAAGCTCCTGTTGACTTTTAGATTATTTATTGCATATTTGAACCACATTATTTTAGTTGTGGGCACAATAATAAACTAACTAACTAACTCCCTAGCCTTCTTAAACCCGAAGGTTCATGGCTGCAGCAACACAGGCCTTCCATCTTTCCCTATCTTGAGCAAGTTCTATATACTCTTTTCCATCCCTACCAATTTCCCTTAGGTCCATCTCAACGTTGTCCCTCCATCTTCGTCTTGGCCTTCCTACAGGTCTCTTACCATCAGGTTTCCCAACAACAATCCTGTAAACTCCTCTTTCCTCTCCCATTCGTGCCACATGGCCTGCCCACCTAAGTTTTCTTGATTTAATTATTCTGATAATATCTGGACATGAATACAAATAATGTAGTTCTAAATTATGTAACCTTCTCCACTCACCTGTCTCCTCATCCCTTTTAGGTCCAAAGATTTTCCTAAGGATCTTATTTTCAAATACTCTCAATTTATGTTCCTCTTTCAATGTAAGGGACCAAGTTTTACATCCATATAATACTACAGGCAAAATTATTGTTTTGTATATTTTAACTTTTAGTTTCTTAGATATTAAACGAGAAGACAAAAGTTTATGAAGAGAGAAGTAACATGCATTTCCTGAATTAAGCCTACTTTTTATTTCCTCTTTAATATAATTTTCATTTGTTAATATTACTCCTAAGTATTTGAACTTGGAAACTGGTTCAAACGAGTTGTTATCAATAATTAGATTTTCATTATTACCTAACACTTGCTTTCGGCCTGTAAGCATATATTAATTTTATCTTTGTTAACTTCCAAACCTAATAATACTTCTGATAATTGTCTACGGCATTTCTGAGTAATTAAGCATGTTTTAAACTTTGCTATTGGTGTGAATAAATTTATTTCTGGAATGAGTAAAATATCATTGTGTAAATTTTTGTAAAGGAACAAGTTCTTCCCCATATATTCACTCTGTTTCACACCTTTACATGGTGAAACAAAGAATATGAATCTTTATTTGTTCATAAAGTATTTACTTAGGAAGTGTAACTAATGTTTATTTCTTTTCATTTAATATACAGCCATGGTATGTATAATTATTTCCATTTTAGGAACACAAGTGAAATGATTATCACAAGAGAGTCTGAAAGCAGATCCAGATCACCCAGTCCATTTCGCAAAGAAAATGCTGAAAATGCAGGAACATCAGGACAATTTGTGGAAGTAATAGAAAATTACGTTGTGGAGAATCAAATTAGTTACCATGTATGTAGCAGATGCTTTTTAAAAATAATTATATATATATTTTTTTTAGTTAAGCTAGCAAAATCATGACTAACTTTGATGAACTTTATTCTTCATGTCTGATGTTTTGCTTGCAATGATGTAAATTGAGAAATTATTTCATTTATGGACACACGAGACACACAGATTTGCGAATAAGTACTACATAATTAGAAGAATTAGTCACTTGGTATAATTTATAGATTTTTTCAAACTGTGAAGCCAGTTCTTCAATAGAAATGAAAATTAAGTGTGTCCTGTGGTAAATTCGAATGTAGAAGGTTTCATTGAAAGTTTCTTTATATTTATTATTTTGCTTAATGCAACATGTGGACCTCCATTTTCAATTCATTTTTTAATTCTTTTTAAGTCAAATTGTTATCTTTGAAACACCAAGTACTGTTCATTTTGCTAGCAATGCAAATTAATATTTTTTAATTGAGATAAGATCTGATTTCAACTATAGTTGTAGCTATATAGTTGTATATTGCTATAGCTGGCACGCACATCAAATTTAATGTTGACTTCAGTTTTAATGAAGGTTAAAACAATGGTTTTCTGCTCATGAACTTCATTATGGGCCAAGTTCCGAGTATGTTATTCTCAACTAATAATAGTATGCATGATTTTTACATGGCACGACTTCTGTTTGTGCCTCCTAACATGTATCTCTTTAGCTAGGTGATTGCTTATTGCATTTTTCCTGTAGAGTCTTGAAGTGTTTGTCTAGTCAGGTCAGGTTCAGGGCTTTTAGCATTAAGTTATGCTTGTGTAAGATACTTTCCACATCATAATTTCCACAGAATATAATACCTTTTAAAATTTTATGTGTAGAACTTACGTTCTCCAACCTTTAAATTTATGCAAAAATAATTACACATTCGGAACTATTACCTTCATTATTAAATTACTATTGCTGGTGCTGGTATGGAAATTCACCTTTCCAATGCACCTTGGTGAATTTTTTGTTACTTGCTTAGTTTGTGCCTTTGTACTAAGATATTAAAAACATTGAAAATGCATGGTAAAATTGTAGCATTTTACTCACGTTTTGTACTTGTCTGATCCCAGAGTATGTGAAAGAAAGTGACGTACTTATGAAATATTCCACCTATCACCTGCCCCAGGTCTCCCATCGGAAGCCATATTTTTGGACTACCGAAGCTCTCAGCTTCAAATTGTATAACTGTTTGTTTTTCATTTTAATATTTATTTTTAATGATTACAAATACAAATTATAGCTGTTGAAAATCTGTTCTTTTAACAGATTTTGAGGCAAATTGCATTCTATTATCAACTCCTCCCAAAGCTTGGCAGTTTTTTTTACTCTTTGTTTTATCTAATCATCACGGTTAACTTAACTCTTTCCTTGGCATGGGCATGTTTTCACACCCTAACATCTGCTTATGCTCAGTTTTCCTATTGGAGTGTAAGAGGTAACTTTCCATGCAGGCATTCAAATGTAAACCTCACTTCCATGTAATACACCCTTGACTGCAATTTTAAAGCTCTGACGACTACTATCGGATTAAAAATTATGGATACTCGAGTTTAGACAGCAATTAAAAATTAACCAGTAGACTTACAAAAAAAAGAGTTACATAAAATTTAGCTTATTCAATTCTGCGCTAATCTATGCTAACCATTTTTTCTGAAGTATGGATTCTGAACCACTACATCTGCACCGAGGATCGAACACTGTAGATAGATAGATTAAAAAACACTATACCATTGGGTAGGTCTAAATACACACACATATCTAGGACAATACAAATTTGTAGGTTCTTGGCTGTTGAACCCTGCAAAATTATTTAGCCAGTTTCAAATACGACATTATACGATCTTCTAAACTCACAACTGAAACTGATAGAGAAATTGGTGAGGTGCAATTGGCAAAAAAGCGGAAAAGAATCCATTCCTATCCCCAAGAAAGCTGTTTGTTTATCAGGAAAAAAGTCCACTTTTTAGAAACTCTCTTCAGAAATGTTACCAAAATCTGAGTTGCAATCCAAAAAATCTGGTAATTTATGTATATATATTTCAACATCTACATGTCACGTGTGTGTCTATGCACACTTGGAGAGCATTTGAAAACTGTATTACAATGGTCAGAAAGCAAACTTGACACAAATAATCATGTCGTAGAATTCTATTTTCAAATCCATATGCAAATGATCTAACATACATTTCAAATAGAAAATATCTAAACACACAAAAAATTAAGTTAACATTGTGAAAGGAATTTCTTTGGTCCTCTTCAGAGAGCAGTTTACAACATTTCTGACAATAATTATGTTGTTACAAATGTAATGACATGGTGTTACTGCAGGGGAATTTTTCTAAAGGCCTCCCCGATGGCGCAGTGGTAGCGTCGTCGGCTTGTAATCAAGGGGTCCCGGGTTCGATACCCGGTGGAGGCACATAGTGGTTCGGATTCCACTTTAAACTGTAGGTCCAGTCCCGATTAGCCTTACTGTGCATAAAGTGGACTTAAAACACCAAATCAATCCAAATCAATCCGAATTTTTCTAAAAGTACTAAACGTTAAATAAAGTGCAGTGATTTAAATAAGAAATATATACGCCATTTGGTGTAAAACTACATATATATGTGCCTGTACTCTGCAGTAGCACAACGTAAACTTATCAGTGGAAGAACTAGAAGGAGATAGAACAGACATGATCTGACAATTTGGCAATCGTGCATACAAAAATGATTACGTATATCAATATTCTAGGTCAAGGATCCCCAAAACAAGTGTATGTGTGTGTGTGTGTATAGAATATATAATATATTATATACATGTAAGGTGTGTCTCAGAAATATTGTCGTTTTTAAAACTATTAAAATAAATACTTAATTTTTTTGTATAAAGGTAAATTTATTACCAAAAGAAAGCTTAAACATTAAATATTTATTTGTGGAAAAGAGCATTGGACAAATGGTGACCGTTCATGTTTTCACATTCAATTATTCTTGAACTTACTGCACGCAGTCTTAACGATTGGCGAGGATCCTCAATAAAGCCCGGAACCCACTTGTTGCAAACCAGCGTATTGTATCGCCGTTACGTATCAATCATTGATATTATACGGACCCCGATTTGTCGCGTATCATCATTGCCTTCTGTATCATCCACCCTGTAGCATGATTGATAAGGGAGTGCGATACGGTGGTCCGTTCTATTTATTCACAGTCTGGCCTCAAATGACGATGAGTACACCGCAGCAAGTGGCAGCAGCCGTATATATTTTCATTAATTAATTTTTATCGAAAAAGAAAAAAAACTCAAATCACCAAGTTGCTGGATGACAAACATGTACGCGAACCGTGAACTGTATAGTGGAAGCAGCTTATTGACAGACTTGCGGTTCCAGCAGATCAGCGGATTATACAAAAACTTTACTCGGATGCATATATATATCAATAAATGGAATATAGTGTTTTCAAACTTTCTCACCAAATATTTAATTAAATTTGCGCTTGGGACGTCTCTCATTGCTGCCAGGTTATAATGATGCCGGTACAAACGACGCACAACAACATAAGAATCATTATTTTTATAAAACGCACGAACACAAAAAGCACGTTGCTGCCCCGTAAAGCGCTCCATGGCAGCTTTTGCGATCTATCTCAATTGTCCGTAATGTGCGAAATGCCCCAGAGGGAGGATTCAAAAACGAAAATATTTCTGAGACACCCTTTATATAGGTATATATAACAAGTATAAATAACAAGGTTCAAATACAATTTTATTGCACATAAGTAGTGGGAGCGGGCCGTTACTGCAACAGAAAATGAGGCTCGGTGAGGCTCGCCTTAATGGATTTGTCTTGTAAGGCATGAGCCTCATTTTCTAGAGATGTTGCCAACTCCTCACTCGAAAAAATCACCAAGGTTTTTTTTTAGTCTAACCACCTAAAGCAAGGAGCTGGCAATCTTGCTTGAGGGCTCGCCTTAATGGTTTGCTCTTGTAAGGCATAAGTCTTATTTTCTCGCAGTATTGCCAACACCTTACTCGAAAAAATCACCAAGGTTTTTTTGGGTCTAACCACCTAAAGCAAGGAGCTGGCAATGTTGCTTGAGGCTTGGTTTACAGTGCATAAAGCAAGGTTGCCAACCTGGTGGTTTTGCCATAGCTTTTTACAAAAAAAAAGAGAGAGGAGAGAGAGAGAGGGAAGAGATAAACAACCGACAACCTACCTACAACTTTTTTTGGTCTAACCTAACCTAAAGCAAGGAGCTGGCAACTTTGCTTGAGGGTTGGTTTACAGTGCATAAAGCAATTTTTGCCAACCTACATATACTAAACAAGGAGAGTTGGTACTGCCGTAAAAGAGAGAGAGGTGGGTGGATGGCAACACAAGCGCGCGCGCGCGCGTGCGTGTGTGCGTGTGTGTGTATAATATGTAGCATTATTAACTAGAGTGTGTTGGCAATTTACTTCCAACTAAAAAAAAATAGAGATGCCAACGTTGCTGTAAGATGAAGAGAGAGAGAGAGATTTATGGCTGGCAACAGTAATAAGCGAATGCGCCATATCGTAATTTTCCAACTCCGTATATCGTGATTTTTGTAAACCTCTCTCGGGGGAACGATGTGCCACACACACACGCGCGCGCGCGCACACACACACTTATATTATAACACAAACAAACAAACAAAATAATAATAATTCTTGTTTTTTAGGATTCCTGTCCTCCATAACCCCGCCAGGAGTGCGTGGTGCCCAACCAAAAAAAAAGTAAAGGTTTACAAATAGGAATTGGCAACACTGACGAGGCTCGAATTATTATTTGAGGCTCGAAATTATTATTTGATGCTCGTCGGTGTTGCCTACCCACAGGAGGAGGGGAAAGAGGGGAGAGAGGAGAAGAGGGGGGGAGAGAGAGAGGAGATACTATCAGCGCCATCTATTAGCAAACAATAGAAATAAAAAGTAGGGTCAAACTTTTTCAACACCCAAACATTTTAAACGTCTTCACGTAGTAATACGATAGCTGAAGATGTTTAAAAGAGTACTCTTAGTCAACGAAGCTAATTGCTAGGGCCCTTATATTACTAAAATATTCTTTGATTTGCATATTTCTCATACCGCCATATGTTGTTCTAGTTGACTTCTTCCAAAAAAAATGCTAATTAGCGAGAGTTAATTAAGCAAGGCAAGTAAAAGAAGCAAAATAGAACATATGTGGCGGCGTGAAAATATGTAAAAATTCGATTCAGAGGTGGATCGAATTAAAGTTGGGGGATATTTTGCATTTTTTCCCTATAATGTACAAAATATTTACCGTACATAATCTTTTCCATTTACAACAGTATAAAATAAGAGGAATGTGTGACAATATCCATATTAATTAGGAAAGTATGTTGTATGCTAGGTTAGCTAATTGTGTCTTCTACAGCTTCACTGTATAGAGGGAAGATGGAAAAGAGAGCTCTACGGAAACTGACGCTCTTAACAATATTGTACGTCCGTGAAAATTATATATAAATAAGACTTAAGCGTATTATCTGCTTTCATGTCAGATTTTGCCAACCTGTGAGCTGTAGTGTTTAGGTGACAAGCGACCTGCTCAAATATGATACTGTTGACAATATTGTACTTCCGTGAAAATTATATATAAATAAGACTTAAGCGTATTATCTGCTTTCATGTCAGATTTTGCCAACCTGTGAGCTGTAGTGTTTAGGTGACAAGCGACCTGCTCAAATATGATACTGTTGACAATATTGTACGCCCGTGAAAATTATATATAAATAAGACTTAAGCGTATTATCTGCTTTCATGTCAGATTTTACCGACCTGTGAGCTGTAGTGTTTAGGTGACAAGCGACCTGCTCAAATATGATACTGTTGACAATATTGTACGCCCGTGAAAATTATATATAAATAAGACTTAAGCGTATTATCTGCTTTCATGTCAGATTTTGCCAACCTGTGAGCTGTAGTGTTTAGGTGACAAGCGACCTGCTCAAATATGATACTGTTGACAATATTGTACGCCCGTGAAAATTATATATAAATAAGACATAAGCGTATTATCTGCTTTCATGTCAGATTTTACCGACCTGTGAGCTGTAGTGTTTAGGTGACAAGCGACCTGCTCAAATATGATACTGTTGAAAATATTGTACGCCCGTGAAAATTATATATAAATAAGACTTAAGCGTATTATCTGCTTTCATGTCAGATTTTACCGACCTGTGAGCTGTAGTGTTTAGGTGACAAGCGACCTGCTCAAATATGATACTGTTGACAATATTGTACGCCCGTGAAAATTATATATAAATAAGACTTAAGCGTATTATCTGCTTTCATGTCAGATTTTACCGACCTGTGAGCTGTAGTGTTTAGGTGACAAGCGACCTGCTCAAATATGATACTGTTGACAATATTGTACGCCCGTGAAAATTATATATAAATAAGACATAAGCGTATTATCTGCTTTCATGTCAGATTTTGCCAACCTGTGAGCTGTAGTGTTTAGGTGACAAGCGACCTGCTCAAATATGATACTGTTGACAATATTGTACGTCCGTGAAAATTATATATAAATAAGACTTAAGCGTATTATCTGCTTTCATGTCAGATTTTACCGACCTGTGAGCTGTAGTGTTTAGGTGACAAGCGACCTGCTCAAATATGATACTGTTGACAATATTGTACGCCCGTGAAAATTATATATAAATAAGACTTAAGCGTATTATCTGCTTTCATGTCAGATTTTACCGACCTGTGAGCTGTAGTGTTTAGGTGACAAGCGACCTGCTCAAATATGATACTGTTGACAATATTGTACGCCCGTGAAAATTACATATAAATAAGACTTAAGCGTATTATCTGCTTTCATGTCAGATTTTACCGACCTGTGAGCTGTAGTGTTTAGGTGACAAGCGACCTGCTCAAATATGATACTGTTGACAATATTGTACGCCCGTGAAAATTATATATAAATAAGACTTAAGCGTATTATCTGCTTTCATGTCAGATTTTGCCGACCTGTGAGCTGTAGTGTTTAGGTGACAAGCGACCTGCTCAAATATGATACTGTTGACAATATTGTACGCCCGTGAAAATTATATATAAATAAGACTTAAGCGTATTATCTGCTTTCATGTCAGATTTTGTCAACCTGTGAGCTGTAGTGTTTAGGTGACAAGCGACCTGCTCAAATATGATACTGTTGACAATATTGTACGCCCGTGAAAATTATATATAAATAAGACATAAGCGTATTATCTGCTTTCATGTCAGATTTTACCGACCTGTGAGCTGTAGTGTTTAGGTGACAAGCGACCTGCTCAAATATGATACTGTTGACAATATTGTACGTATATTGTATTGTATAGGAGACTAGAAGCATATAATTTGGCGAAAAAAAAACAAAAAAACCCAAGTAAGGTCATAGAGAATAGTTAAAAAAAAAAGTGAACAATTATATTTTGCATTGCACAGCATTGGATATTAAATAACATACCCCCAAAAAATCTCTGCATTATACGTTCTGTAAAAAATTGCCCTACGTACCAAACTGCTGTGTCAAGTAAATATTTTCAAAGGCACTGTCGTACTTGTGTGCCGGGAAAACAAATATGTGCGACCAAACTGTGCTCTAAAGTGTGGGAAAAATATTTCTATTGCCAACTTCAAGCGACACCAGCTTACTTGCCACTTACACTTACTTGTAGCAAAAATAAGCACCACCCATATATAAATAAACCCCCCAAACTAACGCTAATTAGAATTAGCTTACAAAATTTTTCTTATAAGATATTTTTTCGTAAACACTCTACCACCAACAGATCACATATAAATAAACATACCCCAAAAAAATGCGCTCCATGAAAAGTTGCCCTGTGTGCAAAACAAGCAAATCAAGCAAAAATTTTGCAAGACATTGTCGCACCTGCGTGCCAGGCAAGCATTTGGCTGCCACTGAACTGTGTTCCGGATGCAATATACGCTTCACAATTGCGTATGCCAAGAAGCATAAGCTTACTTGTCTAAGCGAAAGTACATCTGGGGCTCAGCCTTCGACCTCCACCAAGAGGAAGGCAGAAGCAGCCTCCATCAATGCACCACCCACAAAACGCGTCAAGCGTATGACGAAAGCGAACCAATCTGCTTTCGAGCGTTTGTTGGAGGATTTTGTCCTCACTTCGGAGGGCTTATGCGACGTTCGTAGCTTTTTAGAGGAGAAGCGAGCAGAGATAATTTCCATCCTCGGTGATGCGCTTGCAACGCACTCCACCAAATTCTACGCATCGCTACGTTGCCAGTACAAGAAGCCGTCCGATGAAATTTACAGCTTCTGCCACAACACCAAGGCGATGACGCTGCATCTGGCGGATGTCGACAACCTCGAGGTCATCTACAACCAGTTTGCCGAGGAGCTGGTGGTTAAACAAGAAGAACATGAAGCTGAGGGCTCGGGGGGTTCGCTGTGTGGCGGGCCTCACGAACTGTGCGTCAAACTTTGCAAGTTTACGCCTCTCTCCGCCTCCAGCTACGTCCCCTTACCACCTTCCATCGCGGCAAAGAAGGCCGTCCTGAACATTCAGAACAGTGACGCCAAGTGCTTCGTATGGTCTTTGCTTGCAGCTTTGCACCCTGTCAACAGGAAAAACCAACCACATCGAGTTAACCACTACCTACCCTACGAGTCGGAACTGGAAGATGCTATGGCTGGGATCGACTACCCGGTGGCGCTTTCGGACATTCGCAAGTTCGAGGCCCGTACATGCAATCCTCGGTTGGCCATCAACGTTTACGGCCTCACTGACAAAAATGTGGTGTACCCCATCCGGGTGAGCGATGTAGACGACGATGGTGTGCAGGAAATTCACCTTCTGCTCATCAAGGACGAAACTCATCACCACTACACCCTCATTCGCTCCCTCTCTAGACTTGTTTCGAGTCAACGGAGCAAACACAAACACCACATAGAAGTTTGTCGCAGGTGCTTGTCCATATTTGATAATCGAGAACAGCAGGATTATCAGCGCATCAGAGGTCCCAACATCGCTGCAGAGAAGCTCGCTCGCCACAAATTTTATTGCGATGCCAACGAGCCTGGGGTGGCAGTCTTGCCCAAACCTGGCACCGTGGAGCGTTTCCACATGCATGGTGCCATGGTGGAGCACCCCGCTATCATCATCGCGGACTTCGAGGCCTTCCTCAAACCCCTGTCCACTTGCGATCCCGATCCCGAAGTTTCCTCCACCACCCCTTACCAACTCCACGAGGCATCCAGTTTTGCATATGTTTTGGTGCGACGAAACCAGCACGTTGCCCCAGAGCCCTACGTGTATCGCGGTCCCGACGCAGCTAAACACTTCCTCGAGAGGATGGTTGTCGAGGCCATCGAGATAGGGAAGGTACTGTTGGCCCCCAAGCCTATGCTCCCACTGTCCCCCGACGATCAACGTAGACACGACGAGACCATCGCTTGCCCTGTCTGCGTCGAGGAGTACACTGCCAACAACCGTAAAGTCCAACACCACAATCACTTTAACGGTAGGTATGTTGGTCCTTGGTGCAACGATTGCAACCTAATGGCCCGGGACCAGCGCTTCATCCCTGTGTTTTTTCACAATGGCTCGGGGTACGACTTCCACCATCTGGTGCTTCACTTGGGGTACGACGACATGCGAATCAACGTCCTGGCGCAGAACGAGGAGCGTTACATTAGCTTGAGCAAACGAGTGTCGATCCCGGGATCACGCTCTACCGTCGAGCTTCGCTTCCTCGACTCCCTGAGGTTCCTCCCGGCCAGCCTCGATGCTCTCGCGGGGAAACTCAGCGACGAGCAAACACTCATCACCTCTGCGAATTTTCCGAACTTGGACGCCGGTCTCTTCAGGCGTAAGGGTTCTGGATCTGAGCAAGCTACACATGTTCGCGACGTACTACGACATATTACGTGCACACTACGGCCACAACATCTCGCTTCTCTACATAGACACGGACCCTACCAAGTTCGCGGAGACGTCGCTACCTCCTCAAGCAAACTTCTATAGCAAGCTGCGAGGCTCGGACATATCTGAGGATGACTATAACCATGCTCAGTCCATGTGGCGCGAGCTGGATTGCCAAAATCTCGGGGACTACCACGATGCGTACCTCAAACTTGATGTGACGCTCCTCGCCGACGTGTTCCAGGCGTTTCGTGCAACTGCGAAGACCATCTACAAGCTGGACCCTGCATACTTCTACAGTCTTCCCGGACTGGCTTGGTCGGCCATGCTTCTTCTTACGAAAATCAGGCTTGAGCTTCTTTCGGACGTGGACATGATGCTGTTCGTGGAACGTGCCGTGCGGGGGGGGATGGTCCAGGTGCCGCTGCGATACGCACGCGCCAACAATCACCACATGGCCACCGGTTACGACCCTTCGCAACCGTCCAGCTACATCATGCACACGGACGTCAACAACCTCTACGGATACTGCATGATGAAGCCACTCCCCTTTGGAGGCTTCGAGTGGGCCGATCCCTGCAACTTCGACGTTGAAGGTTTCGACGATTCGGAACGCGGATTTTTTGCCGAGGTGGACATCGAGTTCTCCGAGAAGGTGCAGGATTTGTTCTGCGATCTTCCGCCAGTCCCGGAATTCAAATTGCCCCACCCCGGCTCGAACCAAGCAAAGCTCATCATGGACTTTGTGCCCAAAGAGCGTTATGTCCTGCACTACCAAAACCTCCGGTGGTTGATGAAGCGAGGGGTTACCGTCCGCACGGTACATCGAGTTTTGATGTTCGAGCATTCTCCATGGATGAGGCCATACATCGAGCTCAACACCGAACATCGCACAGTCGCCACTTCTGATTTCGATCGCGATTTCTTCAAGTTAATGAACAATGCGGTGTTCGGGAAAACTATGGAGAATGTGCGAAATCGTGTAGATGTGAGGTTAATATCAAACAAAGCACAATGTCGCAGGCTCGTAGCAAACCCGTTATTCAAATCAAGCACCATTTACAATGAGCAGCTGGCTCTGATTCACATGAATCGAGGTGAGGTGAGGCTCAACAAACCAATCTACGTTGGAGTCACGGTTCTGGATCTGAGCAAGCTACACATGTTCGCGACGTACTACGACATATTACGTGCACACTACGGCCACAACATCTCGCTTCTCTACATAGACACGGACAGTTTAATATACCAGGTTCACACAGCCGACGCGTACAAGGACATGGCCACGGTTCCATCTTTGGTTGACCTCTTCGACACCTCAAACTATCCCCAGCCGAACCGATACGGCATCCTGGCTCGCAACAAGAAGGTGCCCGGCAAACTCAAAGACGAGAAGAAAGGTGATGTGCCTCTCGAGGATGCCGGTCTTCGCTCCAAAACCTATGCTATTCGGGCAGAAGGATCCATCACGAAAAAGGCTAAGGGTGTGGACAGGCGGGTCGTCCGAGAGTTACTCAAGTTCGCGGATTACGTCAAAGCCCTTATAAATAGGACGTCAATTGCAGGAGTGGAGCAGCGCATCCAGAGCGTCGACCATGTGTTGACAACCAACCAGGTGAGAAAGGTTGCCCTGGACGCACGCGACGACAAGATTTGCGTTCTGAAATGTGGGATTCACACGCTCCCATGGGGCCACTATCATCTAAAAATTAGCTTAGAATGTGGTAAATGGCATGTATGTATGTATGTATGAAAAAAAAACAATTTATGTAACAGAAGTTCTAATTTAATATAGCCAAAATATTAGAACAATATTTTGTTTATCTTCAAATGCGAAAAAAAAAACAGGTGGAGGTTTGGAATTTTTAGCGGGACTAACTCCCTGCCGCGCCCTACGGGGTGAATATGGGGCACACGCAGGGCCAAAGGGGAAGTTCCTTTGTGCGTTCAAGTGTGATTTATTATAAATGCATCAAAATTATTATTTTTTTTATTATTATTTTTTTATTCCAGATTATTCTCACAAATGTAAGAAGGTGTTCCTCGCAGTACATCCTAAACATTGCGTTGCAGGTTAATCTAATATTTGAACCTGCGGTCAGTATAATTTTTTGAGAATTATGTGATTTTTTTTTACTTAAAACTGTTCGGTCACTCTTTCATTTTTGACATCATACACAAAAGACTTCTCTGCAATCAGGATGACGCTGCACAGAGTATCGGCAGGCAGCGCGTCGTGGAACTCGCAGACGACCTTGATGTTGGTGCGATCGTTGACCACCACCTGCTTTCTCTTAGATGTGTTGATGACGAACATCGGCCTGCGTGTTTTGAATTCGCTGGGCGCGTAGTACACGTCCACGCTTCCCTCGGTCACGCGTTTGTAAGCCGTGTAAGCTTCGTAAAGTTTGAGGTAATCGTTTTTGGTCATGTCGAGGTTGTAATTCTCGCGCGGGAACACTTCGTTCCTACCGTTCTTCAGATAAACGTTCTTGATCTTGCAGTCGTCGAACTTGCTGGAATCTTTTTCCTGGTCGTTATCGCGTCCGGTCTGAAAGAGCACCACGACGAAATTTGGCATGTCGAACTGTATGTTGTTGAACTGCGTCGTCACGTCGAATTCCATGTGACTTCCCGACGCCAATTTCTGCACGCACTGGTAACCGTGAAAGTGAATCGGCACCTGCGGACTTTTCAAGATCTCCGCTTTGTACTTGAGGGCGTAGTTCGTTTCGTATTCCACCACCGGCATTCTCAATTCCATGCTCCGGATGACGCATTTCGCTGCTTCGGGTAAAGTGTTGGGCAGCGGCGTGGTGCCGTCCGGACCCAAAGTAGCGTATCGCATCAGTGCGTCGTTGTCGTTGGCCGCTCTTCGAAACGTGATCCTCAGTCCTCCCTTCCACATGATCTCTTTGTAGTCGGAGAAGAAACCAGGCAGCAGACGCATGGGAAAAAGCACCGTGTGACTTCTCGTCGATATTTTGGTCCCGGCTTAGAATCCCCCGGCCTGATAGTACGTTGCGTCCGTTTTGGATAATTTCAACGTTCCCACTGCCGTCGACGTGATGCCTGGATAATCTATTCTGTCGATGACGGTGTTGTGTTTCCTCACCTCCACCTGCGAGAACAGGTGAGGCACGAAGTTGTCCACGAGTATCAAGTTTGCTGCTGCGGGAAACGCGTCTCCGCTTTCCTTCTTCACCACGTCGAATTGAAGGTAGAGGTCCGCTCTGTGAGGATGAACAAACCCATCCCCTACGTCCACGTCGTATTCGATCTCCCTGTTCGCTTCGTTGAGATTGGCGAACGTGCGACGGTTGGGAGGGAAAGATTGCAATTCGTAACTTTCGATTTGCTCCATTTCACTATGTGTGTTATTTATTATACGTTGATCTCCACGATGGCCGTCGTAGTGGCACCTGCGAAATCCACCACGTCTCCTTTCTCGTTCGTCACCACCAACTCTATGTCGTCTATGCGGTTGCGACATACTGGAAAATAGATCGGCGAAGAGGGCGTGTAGATGATCGGTTCCATGAACTCGGAACTTGGTTTGAAAGTGGCTATGATTCCCGTCTGCTTGTGACTTCCTAATAATCCGTCCGAAGATTTCGTGATCATGCCTTCCGCCACGTTGCAGTGTACGTTCAGAGTCTCTATGGCCAAGAATTTAGGAATGTTGGTTGCCGTGTGCTTGATGCCAGCTTCGAGTTTTGTGTCATTCTCGAAACCTAAAAGTTCTCCCATGGTGCCCAGGTCCACGGTCTCCGTCGCCGATACGATTTCCACTCTGTGCGTGACCGAATTTTGAGAAAAGTACGTGCCTTTGGGTAATTGAGCTTGCAAAGTGGAAAGATTGTATTGGCCTGGCGTGACGACGATGTGTTCGCTTCCAACGCTAATTTTGTTGTTGTGCTGCGTGACGTTAGGTATGAGGTACATGCTGTAGAATGCACGCAGAGCCACGGATTTAGGATAGACGATGTCGTCGTGCAGCGTGAGTTTCAAGATTGAAGATTCGCTCGTGAGATGGAACACGCCCATCCTAGTGATGCTGTTTGAGGTTCCACAATGCTTTCTGGAAATCCTCGATCGTAGGGTTATTTATTTTAGAGAGAAACGCGAGCACGGAGAGGCAGAGATGGCCGCAGTTCACGTCTTCGAAATTTTGAATGCGTTCGTCGTTGTAGTATATAGAGGTTTTGTTCGTCTTCAGATAATAAATTAAATTTGTAGGTGGAACACCTCCGAAAGAATCGAAAACAAATGCTTTATCATTATTTTTGTGGTAACATATCCAATGCGTGCCTGGATTTTCTTGACCGTCCAAGTTGACTACTCCGCATTCTCTTCTTTTAACGCTTGAAGGTAACGAGTCGGACATGAAAACTCCTCTGAAGTGTTTGATTTGTAACGGTTCGATCAGAGATTCAATATCTCGGTTGGTGAGTGCTGTTGTTTCTTTTTTTTAAACTTTTTCATCACGCCCTTTCCCCCTTTTTTCTCCATGGCCAGGTTGTGACGTTTCTGTTCTTCCAATTCCGCCTTGTTCTTCTTCGAGTCGATGACGGTTTTCGCGATGGCGGCGCTACCGCCGGCTAAACTTCCAACGGCCCCCAATGCTGCCAGGATGGCCGGGATGCTGAATATGAAACCTCCGACCTTTTGCTGTTTCCGCGAACGCTGCAAGCGTCTCAATTGAGGTGTGCTGAGAAGTAATTTCATTCCGTGTCCTTTGCTCAAGCAAGAACGTTTCTTCTCGCGTTGTTTCTTGGTGAGTAACCCATCGAGGACACCTAGATTTTTAAGATTGGAGTATGGTATCTGGTACACGACACCCTTGGGCTTCATGTTGATGCTCTATGTGTTATTTTTACGGTATGTTATTTATATATATATTCTGAGATTTTTCTCGTGTAGTTTTTTTTACGGTATGTTATTTATATATAAATGTTCCGAGATTTTTTTTTACGGCCTCGCAGTCGTTACACAAATTCTATTACGTGCTTCGTTTTCTTGCCAAGAAGTTCCTTTGTCCCCTTGTACACGATTCGAGTTTTGTTCTCGATTAAAATAGATAGCTTCTCGTCGGATAACATGTTAGCGTATCGATCTGGTAAAAATAGACTGTATTGTGCGTTGAGCAACAGGCGTACCTTGGGACCATACTGGGTAGAAACGATTGAACCGGAAGTTATCGTGTAAGGTTTGTCGACTTCCAATTCCTGAATTTTTACATACTCGACTGACAAATTTAGCATTTGTTTTAATGCTTGGAGATCGCTCATTTTTTCAGTCGTCATATCAAAAAAAATTTCAGTGTTAGAGAGAAATTTAATTGTTTTTCACTATGTGTGTTATTTATATATACCGAAGAATATTTTTTTATGATGTGTGTTATTTATATATCAAGTTGTTTTTTTTACTGGATGTTATTTATATACCCCACCCCAATTTTTGTTTCGTGTTCATGGCGATGGTGGTACCCAGTGCGGCGACCCGTTCACCCAACGATGCGTCTCTGCTCACGAACCTTTCGAAAGCTGCATGCTCCAATTTTCTGTCTGCTTCGTGACGTGCGTCCAGATCCGTCTGCGTGGTGTTGTAGGCGATGTCGTGATCTTTGCATGCGGCGTCCAACGGATTCACACCCTTGTCTCCTCTCTCCAATCTTTTCTCGAGTTTGGTACCCGGTCCGCAGTACTGGTAGCCAGGTAGATGCATCTCGAAAGGTAACTTGTTGATGATGTCGTTCACGAGCCCCTTTCCTTCGGCCACGTTCCAAAATTTCGGAGGCAGCGTGTTGATGATTTTGATCAGGTAACCTATGCCCTTGTCGTCGTTCACGATGAAGTTGGAAAGTTTCGTGCTGATCATGTCCACGATGCCAACCTTCTCGTTGTAGAAATTACGGTTGCCTGCATTCTCTTCGCCGGCTATCACCAACAATCGGTCCACGAGTTTCCTAACGTCGTCCACCCAAACGAATTCTTTGGGTAGCGTGTTGTAGCGTTTGACGCCGCTGCCTGTTTTCACCTGGTTCCAAATCGGTTTGATGAGATTCCTGTACTTCTCGCCGCTGCTCGATTTCACCCTATTCTGCGAGGCGTCGTTGTTCTGGTACAAGGCATCCGTCATGATCAGAATTTCCTTGTAACTCTGGTAATCTTCGTCGGTGTAATCTTTCGGCTGCTTTTTGGCAACGAGTTCCCACAGTCCCACCGTACCCGGATACCTGGTCCAACTATCCTTCTCGCCTAAATTGACTTTAATGTCGTTGCCTTCGAAGGTCACCTTCGATTTCCCAATCTTCCACACCACACCACCGCCTTCGTTGGTTTCCATGCTGGGATACAATCCGAACACTTCATCCTTGTCGAATTTCCCCGTACTCAGGTAGTCTCGCGCCAAAGGTCCCAACTCGATTTTATCCGAAGACGACGACGTGCTACCTATAGCTCGGCGTCGTGCCGGTGCATCCTTCAGTTCGAACGGTGTCGAAGGAATGCTCGAAATGGGCGTGGGTACGGCGTAACTTTTAGCTGCGAGCGGTACGAGTTCGTTGATCAAATTTTTATTTTGTTCCGTGACACTTTTAATTTCTTTACCTAGACCGCTGATGGCATCGATCACATTTTGATCCTGACGTTTCTTCTCTTCGTAGAATCCGCGATTCTCGGATTTCCAACCTTTGAAGCGTTTCGCGAGGTATTTTCGCAACTTGAGATTTTCGTCCTCGATTTTTCGTTTCGTCATGACGTTATTTATACACGTCGTTTCTCACAACGTTGCAACGTTTAGAAAGTCGTTGATTTTGTTTCTGTATTTTCCGTCGTTGGGTTTCCTCGTCATGTCGATCGTCGCGAATCCGAAATCGTCACCGTTCCAGCAAGTAGAGCAGCAGCGTTCCGAAAATTGATTGTAGTTCATGTCTCCGCCTACGTAGTCATCGTACGCGTGCTTGAGGTTGGTGTGATCTTGACGAAACAAACATATGAAATTAGCGTTGTCGCGTACTAACTGTTTTGGAATTTTGGAAAACGTTTGAGCTAGGTAGAAACAATCCATTCCTTTGTGACGACCTTGCGTGAAAAAGTTGCGAATTTCATTTTGATTTTCCAGGATGGCGTCGTCGAACACAACAACTGAATTTTCACGACAATCGTCGAGTGGTTTTATTTCCGATGCGAACGTTGCAATGTCCAGACCATCGTACAGTTTCATCAGTTGCTGGTATTTGGATTGCTCCAAACTTTTCGAGAACACGTACAGGTGCCTGTTCTTCCAATCTAACCAATTCGGTGCGAGGAGAAAATTGTCCACGAGCAGTGTCGTTTTCCCACACCCCGAAGGACCTACGATCAGACAGCGGATGCTGTCGGGAAGCAACTCGCCGTTCTTTTTCTTCGTTTGACTTTCCGGATCCGGTAGACGCTTCACCACGTTCCACGTACTCACAAGATCACTTCGTTCGCGTCGATCCAACTCTTTTCCGGAAGTCCCAGCCATTTGACAAACAGTTTGTCACCTTTCCTACGCAATACTTTCTCGATGAGGTACGTGTCGGGGTGTTTCGTTTTAGAGAGTTCCTCTTCGTAAAATCTTCCTTTCAAAATCTCGCCGCTACTATCTTTTATTATATACGTGTGTCGGTTTCCGGGTAAAACTCGAACCACGGTAAAAAGTTCCGTGCTCCAATTTTTTGTGAACCCCTTCTCGAAGGTGCGTTTGAATTTGCTGATCCTCACCCGGTCTCCAATTTTGTATTTAGCTTTTTTTGTCGTGGGCGTGTACTTTGGACAGTAAACTGTAGAAATTAAACGTTGCTCGTCAGATTTCGTAACGTCAGCTGGCTTCATGCCTATCGTTCTGTGTACCGTATCATTATAGGTGTCGACGAGTTCCGGCAGGATGTCGACCCATTTGTAATTTCCCCGAAGCGTGAATCGTTTCCACATGTGTGTTTTCAAGGTTCGATTGAATCTTTCCACGATGCTGGCTTTGATGTGACTGAAGGTCGAATAATGTCGAATGCCATGTTTTTGAATAAACTTTTGGAATACGGCGTTGTAAAATTCTTTACCGTTGTCCGTTTGCAAAAACCGAGGTCGTCTGCCGCCGCTTTCGCGAAAAATTAATTTGAATGCTTCCGCGACGCACGATCCCGTTTTCGCCTTCAAAGGTAGAGCCCATGCGAATTTCGAAAACGTGTCTATGACGGTGAGGAGGTACTTGTTGCCGTTGTTCCATTTATGTACGTTTTTCAAATTGCCGCTGCTCATCTCCACGAGATCGCTTTGCCAGAGGTCGTCGATGCCCTTGGTTACCACAGCCAAACGTTCGTAGTTGCGGCGTGCAGGTTTATGCAATTCTTCGACGATGGCTTGCCTAGACATTTTTTTGTTTAGAGATTACGTTTCAAGAGAAGCACCAGCGTGATGGGATTCAAAGAGGGTGGCACCTCGCTCGTGTTTTGAATGATCAGCTTATCGCCGGCACTCACGTCGAAAACGGTGAGATCTTCGTCTTCGTGTATTTCATATATGTTGCGCGTTTCGTTCCAACGTGCCAGAGGAATGTTTCCCGCTTTCTGGACACCACGATTCGATATCAAGGTCATGGTGGGAACGCTAGCTTTTCTGCCGTGAGACCAGTACGAAAATTCGTTTATCTGAATCGTGCCATCGAGGAGAAACTTGTAGTACGGATGATAAGGATGCAACATGTACAGTTTGTTACCTTCGACGAACGTGGAGATTCTCTGTTGATTGGGAACGCTGTTGATTTCGATGGCTTGCAAGGTGAACAATTTGGCGAATTTAGTGTCGAAGGTGACGAGATTACTGTGAACTTGTCCGAGTTTATTTTCGATGGGCAGCAAATGCTCGATTATGGTATCCGTTACGGTAGAAAACGACGGTTTGATTTTCACTTCCACGTTCAACTGCTTGTAGTTTTCGTTGAGTTCTTGCAACTTGGCACCGAAAGAGGCCAGCGTCGATTCCTGCGTGGATTCCAGCACTCCAACTTGATCTCTGACGTTGACGACAATGTTCTGAAGGTTCTCGACTTGATTCAATTTCGAGCTCTTCTCGGTAAGATCGTTCACGATGCTTCGCATCTCGGTAAACTGCGCGTGAAGGTCGGCGACGCTCTGCGAAGTGGGCAGCGTCGACACCAGCGAACTAATTTCGTCTCGAATCTGTTCCACGTTCGCCGTTTCCGTTTCCAGTCGTTTCAGCATTCGAGATATGTTCCTTTTCAAAGCGTGTAATTCTTTGGAGGTGGGGAGATTGGCCACCCTACTCTCGAGATCGCTCAACGAACTTTTGACGTCGCTCGAATCGGATAGTGCCGTCACCGCCGTTTTCAATTTTTCCAAATCTTCGCTCGAAGGCACGCTCGTCCGTAACAATTCCAAGTCACCCTGTATGTTGTCGAGTACGTGATGAAAATGAGCGAGATTCGTTTCGACGTTCAAATTTTCTAAATATTCGATCTTCTGCTGAACCGTGCTCAACGTGTCTTGAATGCTCGTCAACGCTCTCGCTTCAGCGTGAATATTTTTAATTTCTTCGTTGATCAATTCCAGAGACGCCTGAAGCGTAGCGATGGTGGTTTGAATGTGTTCGAAATCTCGATACGCCTCCAATTGAATTTTTATGTTCGCGGCGCTTTTACCGATGACCTGCAGTTCGTCTGACGATGGTAGGTTCGTCATGGTATCTTCCAAAGTCTGCAACTTGGATTTAATTTCTTCCAACGTGCTGGTGAATTCTTCTTGTAATTTGGAAACGACGACGTGCAAGCGTTCTGCGTCTATATCGTTCACGACGGTTTGAAGTTCAGAGAAATTCTTTTCGATTGCGGAAGTTCGTTCTTCGATTTCGAGTTTCAATTTTTCCAAATCTTCATTTTTCGATTGAAATTGCTGTAATTTGGCCAAATCATTTTGAAGCGAATCCACGCTCAATTGTATATTTTGAACGCTGTCGTAAGAAGGTACGTCGACATAATTTTTTATCAGCGTCTTCAGTTCGGAATCGATTTTCAGAATGGGGTCGAGACATTGCGTTTGGAGCGTGGCGATTTCCGACTCCAAACTTTTGTTTAAGGTCTCCTGCAAAGCGATCAAATCGGTCCTCAACTTCTTAACTCGAATATCCAACATGAGAATCTCTTCTGCATGGTCTACACGCTTGGTGTTGCCGAAAATGTCGTTAGGCATTTTTGGTTAACGGTTATTTATAATAAGATAAACAATTCGTAATTCTACGAAGAGAGGAATAAGTTTGTCGTAATCTCCGAGGAGTTCCACGTACAGGTAATCTCCTGCGGAAACATCGTACGTAATGTTAGAAAGCATCTTGTCGTGCATGATTCGAAAAATATTCTTGCCGGTAGAAATTTTGATTTCGCCTGCGTTCACCGGATTCACGGTGATTTGAAGTTTCCCGTCGATCGGAATTTCGTAGAAATGTAAATTGTTATTAAAAACATAAAACATCTTGCCCACATCGTCATTCAGTTTCGTCCAAATTCTGTTGAGGTGAACGATCAGTAAACCATTGAGTTTAGATAACACGGAAGGTAAGAGGTTATTGAAATTTGGCGGTGCAGTCTCCATGTTGATCTGTTTGCGGAAGCCAAAAAGATTCATTGTTCTTGTTAGTTATTTAAGAATACGGTCAAAGTTTTTTTTTTAATAATAAGAGGCAAAGTTTTTTTTTCCACATGTATGTAATGCATCACAATACAAGCGCGCGCGCATGTGTGTGTGTGTGCGTGTGTGTGTGGCACATCGTTCCCCCGAGAGAGGTTTACAAAAATCACGATATACGGAGTTGGAAAATTACGATATGGCGCATTCGCTTATTACTGTTGCCAGCCATAAATCTCTCTCTCTCTCTTCATCTTACAGCAACGTTGGCATCTCTATTTTTTTAGTTGGAAGTAAATTGCCAACACACTCTAGTTAATAATGCTACATATTATACACACACACGCACACACGCACGCGCGCGCGCGCGCTTGTGTTGCCATCCACCCACCTCTCTCTCTTTTACGGCAGTACCAACTCTCCTTGTTTAGTATATGTAGGTTGGCAAAAATTGCTTTATGCACTGTAAACCAACCCTCAAGCAAAGTTGCCAGCTCCTTGGCTTTAGGTTAGGTTAGACCAAAAAAAGTTGTAGGTAGGTTGTCGGTTGTTTATCTCTTCCCTCTCTCTCTCTCCTCTCTCTTTTTTTTGTAAAAAGCTATGGCAAAACCACCAGGTTGGCAACCTTGCTTTATGCACTGTAAACCAAGCCTCAAGCAACATTGCCAGCTCCTTGCTTTAGGTGGTTAGACCCAAAAAAACCTTGGTGATTTTTTCGAGTAAGGTGTTGGCAATACTGCGAGAAAATAAGACTTATGCCTTACAAGAGCAAACCATTAAGGCGAGCCCTCAAGCAAGATTGCCAGCTCCTTGCTTTAGGTGGTTAGACCCAAAAAAAAACCTTGGTGATTTTTTCGAGTGAGGAGTTGGCAACACTGCGAGAAAATGAGGCTCATGCCTTACAAGACAAATCCATTAAGGCGAGCCTCACCGAGCCTCATTTTCTGTTGCAGTAGCGGCCCACTACCACTACTCACATAGTAATCATCCAAATACAACTTTAATGTATGTAGTAATAATTTGATTATTGATAAATGTTTGGGATTCATCTGCCAAACGAACACCATCAATTACTTAATTTGTACTGCAGTAGGTAGAAAGGGGCGGAGCTGGATCTAGCTGTTCTTTTTTAACAACATAAAAATGGCGAGGTTGGCAACACTGCAACACTATGTTTTTTCCCACTTTCGAGAAGAGGCTAACTTAACCTATGGTATTTCCCTGTAAGGCACCAACTTTTGGGCCCTCAGCGTAATCTGCTACGACAAAAAAAATTCCCTCGCCCCAAGTATGAGTCCACCTCGCCCCAAGTATGAGGCCACCTCGCCCCAAGTATGAGCTCACCTCACTCTCGAGAAGGGCCTAACTTAACCTAATTTTTCTATGAATATGCTTAGAAAATGCTATAATATAGGTAAAAAATGCATGAAATTGGCTTATTTTGGACTCGCGCCCCAAGTATGAGTCCACCTCGCCCCAAGTATGAGTCCACCTCGCCCCAAGTATGAGGCCACCTCGCCCCAAGTATGAGCTCACCTCACTCTCGAGAAGGGCCTAACTTAACCTAATTTTTCTATGAATATGCTTAGAAAATGCTATAATATAGGTAAAAAATACATGAAATTGACTTATTTTGGACTCGCGCCCCAAATATAAGGCCACCTCGCCCCAAGTATGAGGCGAGAAAAAATTTCTTCACTCCCAAGTACGGGGTGCTTTTTTTTTTTGCTCTCCTCTTAAAAATACAAGTTACTCTCTTGAAGGACCTAACTTAACTTATACCTGTGGCCCTACAAGTACGAGGGCTCTTTGCCCTCCTGCCCCTACCCCATATTTACAAATTACTCTCGGGGAGAACCTAACTTAACCTATATTTCACCCCCCTCTCCCCTGTGCAGTATAGCCTAGTATAGCAATATTTGCTCATAATCTATTGCATTGGGAGGAGGCGTATATAGGCTCTTGCACCTCTGAAAAGATTCACGAGAACCAAAAAGTAATTTTATATATGCCTGGTATATAAAATAACCATGCCTATGAACCTGTTTGGCTTTAGGAAGCAGGCTATGGAGGCATTCGCCCAAAGTGCACCGTTGCCACCTGCGAGCTTGGACCTGTTGCCCTCCCTATTATCTAAACTCAACGGTTTGTTGATTATACACTTGAATAGCATTCTGACCCAGTACGACGAGGATGTGGGCAAGACTTTCTACATATTCAACAACAACTTGAATTATTACCAGTTCCCCATCTCCGGCAAACTGCAGTTTGACATGAATCCCGAGAATAAAGGAGAGGCCAAAATTTCCTCTGGCAAGAACATCTATCGCATCAAGCACGATAGGATGAACAGTACTACCACGTACGATGTATCTGCTGGCGATCGCCTGTACATAGAGCTCTTGGACGACTACGACAAACTCATCCCTTTTTTCATAGAAATGAAAATTAGCTATCCTATAATAAATAACAATAATGCCTAACGATATTTTTGGCCACACGAAACGCGACGACCATGGCGATGAGCTTCTCATGCTCGACGTCAGGGTCAAGAAGCTGCGAAGCGACCTGCAGGCCCTGCAGTCCACGCTCAACTCTAGCCTTCAGACCGAGATAGCCAGCTTGCAGTCTCAGTGCCTGGACCCTGTACTCAAGATTGATGCAGAGCTAAAATCGCTGCTGCAAAAATACACTGACCTCGCATCGATAGACAATCTCGACAAGCTGGCACTGAGTGTGGGTAATCTGCAGAACGAACTCCTAAAGTTGCAGCAAACGCAGACCTCCGACGTTGAACAGTTGAAACAACGCTTGCAGGACCAAACAAGCAACATCCAGACCGAACTGCAAACTATCATCCAGAGCATTAAAACTCAAGACGACTACGATCGCGTGAACGCTAGTATTGCTAAATTGCGCGAACAGTTTCAATCTTTCAAAATCCCTACGTTGGAAAGCATCAAGGCTGAGCTACAAACAGATGCTTTGCATGTGGCCATCAACGAAGTAAAAACTAAACTCCAAACATTGGAAGATTTTATCGACAATTTACCGTCGTCTAGCGAACTGAACTCCATTGCCCGTAGCGTGGCCAACATCAAACTCCAACTTGAGACCTACGAGGATTTCGGGAAGTTGCAAGGCACCATAACCCATATTGAGGATGCTCTTGCCGTTATTAGAAATGATCTGGCGAACGTTCACGATGAGCTGGAAACCAAACTGCCGGGCATCAGGGATACACTGGCCAACGTTCAACAGCAAATCGCCAAACTGGAAAATCTGAATGCAGAATCCGAGTTGTCTCATTTCCATCACTTGATCGACGACATACAGACTAAGTTGGAAACCCTGCAACAATCTACTCCCACCCAGGATGACATAACACAACTGCAAGAAGGCATACGTGCTGCTGCCGATGCCTCCGAGTTGGACGCGGTGAAAAAAGCTTTGGAATCGCTCCAAAACACGGTGGCCACCCTGCCTACCTCTCAGGAATTGAAAAGCGTGAAGAGAACTCTCAACCGAATACTCAAATCCGACGACATCAAAAACATCCAATCCGAAATTGAATCGATACGGGGGTCTGTCGCGACTTTACCTACCAACCAGAACATCACCGAGCTGCATGAATTGTTTGCGGAAATTAGAACCCAGGTCCACGACCTTGTAATACAGAGCTCCAAGTTGACGCTTGTAGAAAGCCTGCAGCAGATTATTGCCAGCGTGAAAGAGCAAATTGGGAGTATCGAGGCAAGTCAGGAATCGACTATAGCTAATTTCAGCACCCAACTACATGACTTAAATGAAAAATTCAAGAGCCTTATTGTCGATGTAAAGATCAAACCAAACTACGACACTGTTGTTCATGCTATCGAGGAACACCTGGAATCGGTGAATGGTAGATTGGAGGATGTGGAGACTGAGGTTCGAACCAACGTAAACACTCTAAATGCCAGCATCGACAATCTCAAGTCTACGATTGTCATCGAACTGTACAGCATACCAAACAGAGAGTTCTCCTCCCCTTTCAATCCAGGTTACAAACTCTACATGTTGACTCCTGCAAAAGCTTATCATCAATTTTTCCTCGCTGGCACACTTCAGTTCGTCAAGGTTTCCTACTGGTCTTTGCCTCACGCAACCCACTACCCAATCATGACCGTGACGAACATTGGCGATGAGCCTAAAATAAGAGGAGTTGAGCTGGTCGATTTCACACACCCCGAAAGTCGCGAGACTGCCTATGCCGAAGATGCCACTCAAATTATCGACATAGAAATAGGTGACAAGCTGTATATAGAAAACCCAGCATTGTCTGCAGCCAGAAATCCCATCCAGGCTATATTCTTATTTTCGCGCCATGTCTAGGCAGGGTATCGTGAACGAGCTGCATAAACCTGCACGACGAAACTACAAACGACTGGCGGTGGTGACCAAAGGCGTGGATGACCTTTGGCAGGCTGACCTTGTGGAAATGAGTAGCGGCAACCTAAAAAATTTACATAAAATCAACAAAGGATACAAGTATCTTCTTACTGTTATAGATACATTTTCAAAATTTGCGTGGGCTTTGCCCCTCAAGGCTAAAACAGGTGTGTGCGTAATGGAAGCATTCAAAACTATTTTCAATGAAAGTGGCAGGCGACCTCGATTTCTTCAAACGGATAACGGAAAGGAATTTTACAACTCGATATTTCAACAGTTTGTTCAGAAGCAAAATATTCAACATTACTCGACTTTCAGTCACATCAAAGCCAGCGTAGTGGAACGTTTTAACCGTACTCTCAAAACACGCATGTGGAAACGATTCACGCTTCAAGGTAACCACAAGTGGGTCAATGTGCTTCCGGAACTCGTAAACGGCTATAATCACAGTTTGCATAGCACGATACGCATGAAGCCTGCCGATGTCAGCAAGTCTGATGAGGTACAATTGATCTCTACTGTTTATTGCCCCAAGTACCGGCCCACTAACAAAAAACCGAAATTCAAAATTGGAGACCAAGTAAGAATTAGTAAATTTAAGCGCATGTTTGAAAAAGGCTTTACCAAAAACTGGAGTACGGAACTTTTCACTGTTGCTCGATTGTTACCCGGTAACCGTCACACGTATATAATAAAAGATAATCGCGACGAAATTTTGAAAGGGCGATTCTACGAGGAGGAACTCTCTAAAACAAAATACCCCAATACGTATCTTATCGAAAAAGTATTACGTAGAAAAGGTGACAAACTGTTGGTGAAATGGTTGGGACTCGAGGAAAAAAGTTGGATCGACGCAAACGAGGTGATTGTGTAACGGGTGCTTGGGATGTGGTGAGGCGACTACCAGATTTTCCCCCGGAGCGTCAGGCTAGGAAAAACGGCGAACTGTTGCCGGACAACATTCGCTGCCTTATTGTCGGACCTTCAGGGTGTGGGAAAACAACTTTACTTATTGATAATTTTCTTCTTGCTCCCGACTGGTTAGATTGGAAGAACAGGCACTTGTATGTTTTTTCCAAAAGTTTGGAGCAAGCAAAATATCAACAGCTGACAAAACTGTACGAAGGGCTGAGCATAGCTACTTTTGCCTCCGAAGTAATGCCACTAGACTGCTGCCATGAAAATTCGGTGGTGGTCTTCGACGATGTCATCCTGGAGAACCATAACGAAATTCGCAATTTTTTTACACAGGGGCGGCACAGAGGCATGGACTGCTTCTACCTTGCTCAGACTTTTTCTAAAATTCCCAAGCAGCTTCTCCGAGACAACGCTAATTTTATTTGCTTGTTTCGTCAAGACCACACCAATTTAAAACATGCTTACGATGATTATGTAGGCGGGGACATGAACTACAATCAGTTTTCCAAATTTTGCTCTTCATGCTGGAATCAAGATGATTTCGGATTCGCCACGATAGACATGACGAGGAAACCCAATGACGGAAAATACAGAAACAAAATAAACAACTTTCTAAACGTTGCGACGTTACAAGAAACGTCTTGACGTATTATAAATAACAAATGATGAAACGCAAACTCGCAGACGACAACTTGAAGCTGCGCGACTACCTGGCCAAACGCTTCAGGGGTTGGAAATCAGAGAATCGCGGAATTTACGAAGAGAAAAAGCGACAGGACCAACCTATTATTGATGCTATAAGTGGACTAGGTAAAGACATCAAAGATGTTACCGAGCAAAATAAAGATTTAATCAACGAGCTCGTGCCACTTGCTGCTCGAAATTATGCTGTGCCTACACCGATATCCAGTATTCACACTACCCCGTTCGAACTTGGAGCTGCACCTCTGAGACGTCAGGTTCTAGGCAGTACCTCTTCGGACAAGGTAGTTGAATTAGGTCCGTTGGCGAGAGATTACCTGAGCACTGGGAAATTTGAAAAGGACGAGGTGTTTGGATTGTACCCCTCTGTGGAACTTAACGAGGGTGTGGTTTGGAAAATTGGAAAGTCAAAAGTTACGTTCGAAGGTGACGACGTGAAAATTAATTTGGGCGAGAAGAACAGCTGGACTAGGTATCCTGGCACTGTGGGCCTGTGGGAACTTATCACCAAAAAGCAACCTAAAGATTACACAGACGAGGATTACCAAAGTTACACAGAAATTTTAATCATGACGGATGCCCTGTACCAAAACAACGATGCAACACAGAATCGCGTAAAATCAAGCAGTGGAGAAAAATACAGGAACCTCATCAAGCCAATATGGAACCAGCTCAAGACTGGCAGCGGTGTCAAACTCTACAATACCCTACCTAAAGAGTTTGTTTGGGTAGACGACGTAAGGAAGCTTGTAGATCGATTGCTGGTTATCGCAGGCGAAGAAAATGCAGGCAATCGCAACTTCCACAACGAGAAGGTGGGCATCATGGACATGATTAGCACCAAGCTTAGCAACTTTATTGTCAACGACAACAAAGGTATAGGTTACCTTATCAAAATCATCAACACCCTGCCTCCCAAATTCTGGAATGTGGCCGAGGGTCGAGGTCTCGTGAACGACATCATCAACAAGCTACCCTTCGAGATGCACCTACCAGGTTACCAATACTGCGGGCCGGGTACTAAACTGGAACGGCGACTGGAGAGAGGAGACAAGGGGGTAAATCTGCTGGATGCTGCATGCAAGGATCACGACATTGCTTACAACACATATACGAATTTAGATGCGCGTCACGATGCTGATAGAAAATTGGAGCATGCTGCGTTCGGGAGACTCGTCAGCAGAGACGCCTCGCTGGGTGAACGGGTTGCAGCATTAGGCACGACCATTGCCATGAATACAAAACGAAAATTGGGGTGGGGGCTGTAATTAAATAACATACAGTAAAAAAAATGTCTACGCATATAACAGACTTACCAACAGAAGTGTTATACAAAATATTTATATTTACTTTCGACGATAGTCACGAGGATGTTAAAAAGCTTATTGATTTAGTTAAAATAACACCACAATTTCGCTTGCCCTGTGAAATGCTACTTCTGGATCATCTGAGAAAAATAAGCGGTGTGAAATCTTCTTCTTCTCCCTATGCTCTTTTTCGGGCTGCTGATGAAAAATTGGCTGATAAGATGGACGAACTTCACGAGTGGAGACAGGGGAGGAGACGATATACAGACGACTGGTACGCTTCAAATGCAGAAACCAGTAGGATCATCGATCACCTCATCGCATTAGGCAATGCCGAAACTT